>NC_085842.1:262211421-262519786 GCF_035594765.1 Anolis carolinensis | reverse complement strand
CAATTTATGATTGCCTTTCTTTTCTATTATAGCTGGGTAATCAGATGATGACTTACTTGTCTGTGTTACAAAATTCATTTTAAACAGAGACAGCTGTTATGCAGATTGATCCAAAAAGCCATGAAAGACTTTGTTATGGCTTCCTAAAAAGAGTTCTAAAACAAGACTTTGATTTAATGGGCCCCAGTTCTTCCTTTCCAACCTTTTGATAATTATGAGATAAAATGTCATCTTTTTGGCATGAAGGTCCGAGAAAAATATGAATTTCTTTGACTTGGTTCAAAACAAAAGTCATTCGTTCTCTTTTTGTTTTTCATAAAGTAAAATCCAAATGATGTTTTAAAGAGCTAATTATTGTCCCTATTTAAAATCTTGGCTCCATGTAGAAAAGGACTGGTTTAGGAATGAGTGTGCATCATTGCACTAATCAGGTTTATTTGAATGCTGAATAGTTTTTGATCTAATCTCTTCTATCTGATGCATTTAGCAGTTGTACTGTTAAAAGACAGCTCATAGGGCAGCATGTGTTATTTATTACTTGTGTAATGGGCCAAAGTTGATAATAGATGGAATGTGTATATTTTAAGAGACTTATTTGTAGTTTAAAGTTGCAACCATATTGTGGGCTGTCCAGAATTGGGGCCATGATTTGTGGGAAGAGTTATTGTTATTCAAACATTTCTCTGTGCAAGGGAAACAAACAACCTGTAAGCGGCATCCTGCTGTGCCCACTGCAACTACAGGCTTTGGTGGCATGCCTCCCAAATTCTAAAGAATTCATAATGCAAAATAGAAATTTGCATTATGAATTCTATAGAGGAAAAGTGATACAGAGGTATTGGGGGAACAATCAATCCATCCATCCACCTTTATTTGGGGACTCGGGGCGGCTTACAACATAGATGGCAACTATTCAATGCCACACAAACACATAATGAAAATACAAATGCATAATACATTAAAATACAAATAAATAATATAAACAATTTATCATAACTAAACATAATAACAAATCAATAAAACACATTTCACAGCAGCAATTAAAAGCAAGATTAAAAGTCAAATCAATAGATTAAAAACCATATCCGTAATTAAAGCCTTATCCATAGACCAT
Organism: Anolis carolinensis; assembly: GCF_035594765.1. Classification (NCBI taxonomy): domain Eukaryota; kingdom Metazoa; phylum Chordata; class Lepidosauria; order Squamata; family Anolidae; genus Anolis; species Anolis carolinensis. Next base: position 262,518,672 of record NC_085842.1, on the reverse strand, counting down.
TAATTGTGTGGAAATCCAGATATTCAAACGTTTGATTCTCCATAAACTTGGGAACAAAAGTAAATTTGTAATTGTTTTCTGACAGAGGAGAGTGTGTGAGCCATTCTAATCTCCTTTGGGAGAGAGTTCTAGAGGCAGCAGCTGACTGCATCCCCACCAGCCGTGTTTGAGACAGGGGCGGGATCGAGAGGAGGGCCTCGCTTAATTAATGCAGTGTCCGGGCAGGTTCATATGAGGAGATGTGGGCGGTCAGGTAGTCTGGACCTAAGCCATTTAGGGCTTTAAAAGTAATGACCTGGACTTTAAATTTCACCCAGTAGCAAACTGGGAGCCAGTGCAACTGCAGTAACATGGGAGTTGTTTGCTTCCTGAACGGCACTCCAGTTTGTTGTAGTCCAGCCTATGATAGTGTCTGATGTGTCTGGTGACAATGAGGTTTCTGGACCTGTATCTGATTGCAATGGGGATGATGGTAGTGACAGGCTTGCCTTAGAGCCAGAGGTTTCTGCAGAACAGAGGCCAGAGGCTCAAGGCCACATTTTTTTCTGAGGAGGATTTCTCAGATGCAGATGCAGATGGAGAGGTCAATGAGCTTGCAGATAGATGCTGAGACTTCTGTAAACAGAGAGAGAGTTCCCAGGTCCTTCGAAGGTCAGTTTATCTTCGAGAAAAAGGGCAGATAAATTATCTGTCGAGAAAGTGAAAGAAAATGTGTTTTTCTCACTGCAGGAGACTTTTTAAGAGAAAGGGAAAAGCCTTTTGCTTTATTGGGGTTAATGTTGGTGATTCAAGCCAGTCATGCCAAGTTCATGCTCTAAGATTCTCAAATGGATTTTTAGCTTCCTGGTTCCTATCCTACCAAATTCCTGCTCTTTGATTCCAAGTGTGTTTTAGTTTCATGGTTTCTGTTTACCAAGTTCATGCCTTGACTATTAGGATTTTATGCTGCCTTGTGTTTTTGGATTTGGCAACCTTGTACCTTGTGTTTTATCCTTTTTGGATAGTACTTTTATATCCTTTTTATTGTTTGGCTTTTATATAGTCTTCAGTAAATTGCTTGCTGATAATACTCTGCCGGTGTGGTGTTTTAAGGTCAGAGGAGTTCCAGCTCTGGGATACAACACAGTTAGTAATCTGGCCACAGATCTCTGGACAAGCTGAAGCTTCCAAGCACTCTTCAAAAGCAGCCCCACGTAGAGTGCAATGCAGTAATCCTGTTGAGATATAACTAAGGCATGTACTATCATGGCCAGATGTGGCATCTCAAGGTACAGGCGCAAGGTGGTGCACAAGTATTAATTGTGCAAAGGCACTCCTAGCCACTGCCTATACCAGGATCAGTGCTGAGTCTAGGATCACCCCATGCTGCGTACCTGTGACTTCAGGGGGAGTGTAACCCCATCCAGCACAGGTTGTACCCCTATACCATGATCTGCCTTACGACTGACCAAAAGCATCTTTGACTTGTCAAGATTTTAATTTCAATCTTCTTCCAACGGCGGCTCCACACACACACAAACACACACACACACACACATACATACATATACACACACACACCAAATTATATATATATTTCAAATTTAGACTAGGGAACAATGTATTTCCTTATGTACTCCATTAAAAAATCTCTGAATTCATTTTGAAAGAACTTTCACGTGGTCTCTAGAAAGTTCAAAATAATTTTCTTTATCTATGCAAAGCTCACTTGACCCTGTTGTTTCATTTCATGTATACACATTGTTAGTTTTGAACAAAAAAAATGCTGAAACAAGTGGAACTGCTTGTGTGTGTGTGTGTGTGTGTGTTGTGGGAATCTGTTCTTATTCCTTCTGTATTATTGTGCTCTGGTACCAAATCATCTGTTGAAGAAATAAGCAACCACATCTACTCCATTTACTGAAATATGGTTATGTGCTTTACGTCTCTGCATGTAATATTGATGTATAACATCAGCTGAAAACTATTCTGGACTTTCATTTGTAATTGAATTCAAAACATAGATTGTGAGAATTCATGGAAACCAAGATAGCTCTCAGTCCACATCTGCCATTAGACAATCACTTTTCAGCTTGACTGTCAGCACAACGGTGAAAGAACAAACTATGATTTTTGGCATCATTGGCTGAAGTTGCAAGAGCCTGGACTCAACTCCTTTCTTCACTTATTTATTTTGAATGCTCCAACTCTCCCTTTCCATTTAATATGGTTTAAAGAAATTACCAAGAAGTAGCTACATTTAAAAAAATGAAAAAAAATGAGACAGTTCTATCTAAAAGGCATGAACAATTTAAAATGTTGTCACTTAGTTTGTAAGATTGAGCCATGGGGAGAGGCAGCTAAGAAATACAATTATTAATATTTATTATTATTATTATTATTATTATTATTATTAAATTGGACTAACATTTCAGATTAGGGTGCCAATGCCACCTAAGTTTTGATTCCTGCTGCCTAGCCTTTGAAAGCTGTCTTGTCAAGTGGGCAGATTCACATAAAAGTAAGTCATATTATTCTCAAAGTGTATAGCACTTAATAGGTGAAAGCCATCCCTTAACAAAATAGTACACAGAAATTGGAGATTTGCTCATGCTAACTGTAATCTAGTTGCTATATTTTATACAAGTTGAATTTTCAGAGTACTCTTCAGAAGCAGTTCCAGGTATAATAGAAACCAGATGTTAAGGTTATTGGGACAGAGGTAATATGTCCAAGTTTAGATGCTGTTTCTAATCAGAGGTGGCATACAAGTGCTATCTGGGCATCCAGAATAAGATCTGTATCCAACATACTTTACCGACTTAAACAGTAATCCCACTCTGCTATGTAATTCCATTCAGACGTTTTCTGACCAGCTTCCTTGGTTAGGAAATTTACTTACAAAATAGAACATATTTGTCATGATTGAGCTTCACTTTGACCCATTAGTCAAAGATTTGTTCAATACCTTACCGCCTCACCTGATTTCAGGGGAAAGAAAAAGTATTGCTAGGTCTCATGAACTTGCTTATGATTCTTCATCTGAAGTTCCTGGAGGACCACACTCAATGAATTCATGTTGATGTGAAACAATTCAGGAGCAAAAGAGACCTAGCAGAATTCTATAGTAAACAGGAAAACTTACACAACCTATTTCTTTGGAAGTGAACAAAAGTACTGCAAGTATTCATTCTTCAAGATTCTTTGAAGAAACTATTTCACTGCTTCTTATCATAATTGCAATTATTTGACTAGGAACATTAGCAGCACACATGCTAGTTTTGGCCCAAAATTAAGTCTTAGCTGTTTCTAATTTCTTTTGTCTCTTTCTAGATCAGACCTAGTTACTTCTTAATGTATTTTAACCCAAAAGCAGGAATGTTTGATTATAATGAGTAGAAGGTCTTTGTTAGTATAGTTTTCTAGTTACTGATGTTGGTACAGAATTACCGGATTGTGTTTTTATGAGTATTTTGAGGTATTTCTTGTCACCTGCCCTGAGATCTGACCCAGTGACCTGAAAATCAAGAAAATGTCATAGCAGTGGCTACTAATGAGTGGATCTAGAGAGCTTCTCTATCTGCCCTTTCAACCTTCTACAAGCAGCAGCAAAAGCTGTCATACACATCATGCAAAGAAAATGAACCTGCACCACATTTTTAATGGTGTAAACAGTAGAGCAGGTCCAGCTGAGACTAACGATGAATATGTAGGTTAGGTGGAAATTAACCTGCAACATAGTCTTTGCATTTATATCTCAATGTGTTCTACAAAATGCACTCCTTCTATCACTGAACTGTACACATGTAAGGTTATTAATATGTTGTAGTGCTTAGTTGCAAAAGACACTGAGATTATTAATTTGTCTTCTATTTGTAAAATAAACATCTATTACTATACTGTTTGTCATATTAAATTCTAGAAATTATAATAACATAAAAGTAGCCTTTTAAGCCCTACAAATCTTAAATCGTTGACATATTTGTAAAACCGCTTGGTTACTGGAGTACAGAGAATTCATTAATCAGCTTTATACCAAGGTGTCTATTCAATGTTCTGTATGGGAGGTATCTTCTGTAATTAGAGGAAATAAATATATTGAGGGAAAACATTTAAGTAGGTAAAAGTAATATGGTGAAATTATTTTTTACAGGTCTTTAAGATAGAGGTACTAACAAATGGAAGAAAACACTTTGTTGAAAAGAGGTATAGTGAATTCCATGCTCTCCACAAAAAGGTAAACACTGTGTATATATTGTTAATCTATGCTATTTCTACCTTGCTTTCACTTGTTCTGATATCATAACTCTCCTTGGTTCCTGAATCTTCTGTTTTGTTACATTAGAGAGACATTTCATGTTTGATATTCCCAAGAAGCAGGAAAAATATTTCATGCAGCTCCTCTTTGACTAACTATGTAGAATTTTTTTATAAGGGCATTACTGACCCAATTATAAAAATGGTAAATCCTTAGACCGACAGGGAGTGTATTTAGAATCAAAAGTGGATGGAAGCACTCTTTCTGTTATCTCCTTTCCCTGCAATCCCTTTCCTTCTTCTCTTCTTGACCAATCAACCGGCACATAGACAGAGAATGGACAGACCATTGGGAACCATCAGCCAATGCTGTCAATCATGAGATTTTTTTCTGGAGAAAAGTGGGAGGATCTTAATCAAAGTTATTCTCTGGACCTTTAAGAAGGTAGCATGGAGAGAAAAGTCCATGTTACCTTTCCAAAAAATGCACAGAGCACCTTCAAACCGTAACACCCAATATCTAGAGAACCTTTTGGGGCAGAACAGGAATACAACACTAGGCATTGCAAGCTGCATGGCATTCAGGGCTGCAGCATCTGCCCAACTAACAGAGGCAGAAGGCCATAGATTGGCTCTGGAAGATCCTCTGTCCTTCACAGGAACACAATTCTGGAAGGTGGTTTATTGCTGTAGGGTCTCTGCAATGCGGCAGCACAGTTTTATTTTTAAAATTCCCATACAGCTATTTATCAGTGGTAAGAAAAAAAGGATTGTACCCACAATCTATCCAAACTCAGAAATACTGAACCCAATGATAAAATATCAGGGGGTTTTTTGGAGGGGGGCAGGAAAGGTATATTTTTTTCATTATTAAACTACTCATATCAGATTTTAATAGATCCAGGTTTGAATGATTTTATTTTGTCTAAAGTTGGACCATAGCTTAAGGTATCTGCCAGCATGTTAAAGCTGCCTTTCTCAAACAATGGAGCTGCCTTTGTTGGATGTGACTAGAGACTTTTGTTGACACAGCTTTCGATAGGGTGATACCTCCTCAGGCTCAGAAATGAAATGTAAATTCCTCAGCCCCTGTGGGCTTGCATGTCAAAGTCAATGTTGAGTTTCTGTCCTTGTGATTTCTTTCCCCCACCACTTCACATTTATTTAGAGGTGATATAGAGCTTAAAGAATGCCCATGTCACCTTGTATCAAATGTTAGGAAAGCCACTCTGGGTGTTATCTGTTCTTTCTCTCTACCTTGAATACTGCAAGACTTTCTTTGATTTGGGTGCTTGTAAATTCATTGTGCAGGGAGCCTGTTTTACATGCAAAGTGGTTTACAAATGTTTATCTGGTTCAGCCTTATAACAATCTTGAATGGTAGGTGGTTGTTCTTGTTATTATTAGAAATGAGAGACCTGAGAGGATAAAAAGGACAATTTACTGAAAGGCACATACTGTGTTTGTAACGGCAGGCTTTCCAAGTCTATTTCCATGGTTCTGAGATCTTTCCATTCATCCACAATATTTTTCTCCTATTTTTCCATCATAAAATGCTAAGATTGGGCCACATCATGCTAAAAACATCTGTAAAAACACATAATATTTACAGGTCAATGTGAGTACTGTACGTTATAATTGTTATAAAAAAGAACCACCCCCATATCTGAACAGTGGCAAAAGGCAAGAGCTTGGTCCATCCCGAGAGAACCTAAAAGAAACACTGACCGCATCTACTCTCTCAATCATGGCGCCATTTCTAACCATTTTAAATACTTGGGCAGGAAAATGGTGACACCAGGCAGAGATGTCTGGCTCCCTGAAGCAGCAATGGTGTGTTTTTCTCTCCACGGATTGACTATGGACTTATCCACAGGCCATATCAAAAGCTGTCATTTTGCCTCCCAAATCTGCTCTCAACTTTTACATGGGGTCAACTTGTACATGATATATGCAGTAATTCAGACAAGACAGTTCAAGGAATAAGACTTTGCCTGTAGTGGATGAGATTACATTCCCCTGAAATCTCAGGCCATAGACACTTCTCTGACTCTAAATGCCCAGGTTTCAACACTGCCAAGAATGCATTTGGGCAGCCAAAAACTTGTGCTTCAACTGCATCAGATTTGGATACAGTTACACATGCCTTCATTACATCCCATTTGGACTACTGAAACACATTTTGCCATTGGGCCCAGTTATGAACCTTTGTTTCGCATTGGTGCACAGCTTATTGGTTGGTTTCTAAGTGCTTCATTCTGCAAAGAGACTACAGCTGATTGCATTTGAAGCATATAGTCCAATGTTTGAGGCCTATTTTGAAACATAATACACAGGAGTATAAGCTCAAATCTGTGTTAAACTAAACCCTTTGGATGTTATTAAAACTGTAGATTGGCCCGTCCACATATCAATATTTATCTGACATTGTGTTAACAATGCCACTGGATCAAAACCTGTTTCTGTGAAGACTGATTGTTGTTAGCTGTGCACCGATCTTGACATATAAAACAAATTGATGCACAGGCGTCTTCCAAGACAAACCAAAACCAACAAAAATCCCATGGCGATCAGTAAGTGGCAGTGGCGACAGGACTGTGAAATCTGTAATTGAATAGGGCCAAAAGATGAAAAAGAGTTTTGATAAAAAGTTGCAGTTTACTGTGTTGTCTTGTATTTATTCCTCATCGTTTCTCTTTTTCTCTCTCTCTTTTCATGTGCAGGCACGCAAACATATATATACAGTAGAGTCTCACTTATCCAACATAAACGGGCCAGCAGAATGTTGGATAAGTGAATATGTTGGATAATAAGGAGGCATTAAGGAAAATCCTATTAAACATCAAATTAGGTTATGATTTTACAAATGAAGCACCAAAACATCATGTTAGACAACAAATTTGGCAGAAAAAGTAGTTCAATACGCAGTAATGCTATGTAGTAATTACTGTATTTATGAATTTAGCACCAAAATATCATGATATATTGAAAACATTGACTACAAAAATGCGTTGGATAATCCAGAACGTTGGATAAGCGAGTGTTGGATAAGTGAAACTCTACTGTACATACACTCATCCTATTTTCACAACTTCTGTTTGATTTTTTTTATTTCTACAAAGTCTTATAACTTTATTAGGAAGATGTTTATTTTTCTGCTTTTATTTTTAGCTGAAGAAATTCATAAGAACCCCAGAAATTCCTTCAAAGCATGTGAGAAACTGGGTGCCCAAAGTCCTGGAACAACGTCGTCAAGGCTTGGAAGTTTATTTACAGGTAGGCTCCATTTAAGAATGCATAGGAATGACTTTGCTTTCCAAGAACTGTGTTAGTAACCTGTGATAGAACATCATCTCCTATGGAGTACCTTTGAAAAACTGTTATTGTGATCACATGTCCATACAATTTTGAAAAAAATATCCTATTTGTTTCACTTTCTTTTTGCCAATATAACTACCTTTTTAGTAAAGTATCACTTTTGACACTGTAGAATCTGGCTATCATGTCACTGTTTTAATCAAGCTTGAAGTCTCACAGTGTTCATGACAACAGTTTTTTTTGAGCACTGAAAACTGTCATGAATTTATTCTAGTCCTTGTTTGTCATAATTTTTACAAGTTAATTACTCTTAGAAGTTATTTTATTTGACTTTACTATGACCTTATCTATGCCCGGGCTGTGGCGCAGGCTGGTGAGCAGCCAGCCAGCTGCAGCCAGCTGTAATAAATTACTCTGACCAAGAGGTCATGAGTTCGAGGCCAGCTCAGAGCCTATGTTTGTCTTGTCTTTGTTCTATGTAAAAGGCATTGAATGTTTGCCTTATATGTGTAATGTGATCTGCCCTGAGTCCCCTTCAGGGTGAGAAGGGCAGAATATAAATACTGCAAATAAATAAATAAATAAATAAATAAATATCACTGGAACTGAGATAACAAGTAATTGCTCATATAGTATTGGTATACTGATATGTAATTACAGAATATTGCATCTGAATAGTCATGACTGCATCCAAATCTGTAATGAATAGATCAAACAATAAAAATCTAATATTAGTAAGGTTCCCATGTGTCCTATTTTATCCTGAGTGTCCCATGTTTGGATGCTTAGAGTCCAGTCCTGTAATGTGTGTGTGTGTGGTGGTGGGGGGGGGTTGATATAGAATGCCCCAAATTCCAATATCTCTTGAAGAATTAAAAGGTGACACTAGCCACACTCCCTTGAATATTTGGCACATAACAGATCATGAAGTGGGGGACAATTTGTGTGGCTTGTTGCTGGTTCAATGTTGCTCCTTTCCAATGCACAACATGTCTATCTCACAATTACTGGCAGGCATCATCAGTTTTTCATGAGTTTGGGGGGTTTCAGCAAGATCTAATATCTTGTGGGTGTGATGGGAGTCTCTCAGGAGGTCTGCCTCATGTCTCCCTTCCAGTCTTGAGATGTCTTTGGAAGTCTGCCCCATTTTGCTCTGCAGAAAATCTAGTAATCCTAAAAAACAGTGTTCCTGGTTTCAATATCTCTTAATAACACAGTCTCTTAATATTGTTAGTATCATCCAATGGGGGAAATGTAAGAAGGAGCCAAGTTTCATTTAAAATTACATAAACATTGATAATGAGTTCAAATAATTATTTTAAGTACCATGAGGTTCTATAAATCTAGCCCATGTTCTGAAATTGAGACGCGAGGAAGCTTGCAATTTGATGGTCAGTATCTTCTGTTTCCTCAAAATAGCATGACATTCTGATTCAAATGTGTAACTGAAACTAGCTGTCTGTCTTGAGATACAATTTCAGTGTGATCTCTTGTGCACAACAACCTGACAACTGAATTTAACCTTTTGACAATGGGTCTAACTTCATGTTACACATGAGTATCTGTAATGAAACCCCACTGTCTTTCTCGTTTCCTGTAAAGCACTCTCACAAGTGGGCAGTTTTAACAGCAGGAGAAGGGGGGGTGGTTCTGTTGGTTGGAAGATGTCAGATGGTATTCTGTTGTGATTTCATGTTAGAGCTTTTCAGACTGTGATATCCAGTTGGTCATATACATCTCTCTCTTTTTGTATCTTCTGCCAAGGCACTTCCAGAGAATGAACGAATTGTCTTTTATATGTGCTTGTCAAACTCTCCTTGTCTTCCAGATCCTTTCCTGGGATGTTCATTTTTAATATGTTTTCTTATAACTCCCCACACAGGACTTTCTTCTTATAATCAGAAGGGATCATTTTGCTATTAGGGAAGGATTCTTATCTAGTAGAGCATTTTGCGGTAGTGGTTTTAGGCAATGAAGGAATTTTCATTGTTTATGTCTCTTGCAGCTACACATTCCCCACTAAATCTGTTCCAGAGAGGTTGGTAAGGTTCACTTCAGAACAGTTTGGCAAGTGGCACTAAGAAGTGGAACCTCCTTCACTCTTCATGCTATTAAGTGAAACTCATGGTGTTGCTGCCAGTGGAAAGGGAAGTTGTATAGCAATCCTGTGAAAGAAAATGTGATGCCCACTGTTGGACTGCTGTTTGCAATCATTATAATATTCCTTGTTGGACTGCTGTTTGCTGCTGTTTGCAATAATAAAATAAGGGCATATAGGAATTTACTTAGAAAAGAGTGATTCTCAAAAGATTATTTGAATGTGTTCTTCTTAATATGGGGGCCGGAAGATAATTAGCATATCCTGCCTATACAGTAGAGTCTCACTTATCCGACATAAACAACCCGGAAGAATGTTGGGTAAGCGAAAATGTTAGATAATAAGGAGGGATTAAAGAAAAGCATATTAAACATCAAATTACGTTATGATCATAGAATCATAGAGTTGGAAGAGACCCCATGGGCCATCCAGTCCAACTCCCTGCCAAGAAGCAGGAAATTGCATTCAAAGCACCTCCGACATATGGCCATCCAGCCTCTGCTTAAAAGTCTCCAAAGAAGGAGCCTCCACCACAGTCCGGGGGAGAGAGTTCCACTGCCGAACAAATTAAATAAATTAAACTCCAAAACATCATGTTTTACAACAAATTGACAGAAAAAGCAGTTCAATGCACGGTAACGTTATGTAGTAATTACTGTATTTACAAATTTAGCACCAAAGCTTTGCAATGTATTGAAAATAATGACTACAAAAACATTGACTACTAAAAGGCAAACTGTATTGGATAGTACAGAACATTGGATAAGCGAAGGTTGGATAAGCGAGACTCTACCTGTATCTCAAATACATCAGTACAAAATACGACACAATGTTTAATGTTTCAATAACATTAAAACAATATAAAGCGTTACAGTGATACCTAGACTTAAGAGTTTAATCCACTCCAGACCGAGCTCTTAACTCAAATTGCTCTTCTCTCAAAGTGAATTTTCCCATTGAAATTCTATTAATCCGTTCTGGCCCCCCAAACCCTCCCCCCTCCAAATTTGTTAGTGTTTTGAAATAAGACAATACACTTTATAAATAACAAATAATGTAAAATGTTCATTTCACTTGGAACAATAAAAACGAAATATCAACCTTACAATGGTTGAAGCACAAAGTTGTGGCAAGGAAACACAAAGTGAAGAGGCAGAAGCACCATTTTCCTCTTACGGCACTTATTCCAGCCTCCCTCCCTCTTTTGCTCTCTCTCCCTCTCTCTCTCTTCATGAAGCCAAACATACCAGGAGTAAAAACCACACAAAATCAAATAACCCAATATTCCTCAAAGTGGACAAGAGCTAAACAGACAGCAATCTGCCAAAGCAGATAAGAATACAAGGCACAGAGGCTGCTCCATTAAAGCCCTAAAGCCCTGTACTCTTGTACTAGCACTCGCTCTGGTGCTAGCTCTTAACTCAAAATGCTGCTCTTATGCCAAAGCAAAGGCAGGCCAAGTGACACTCTTAACTCAAAACACACTTAAGTTGGGATGCTATTAAGAGAGGTTCCACTGTCCTTAAAAGAGATAAAAAACAGTTTGGAATAGTTCAATGCCCTCTTAAAAGTCCTTTCCTTAAAAACCTTTATTACTAAAAGGCTGAAATGAGAAGATCTGCTACTAAAGGACAATAAGGAACTAATTTGTTTGTATTGTGTTCCATCTAATGTACTTTAGGGAAAGGAGCAACTCAAATTCTAACATTTGTAAGTTAGTAGTAATTTATTGTTTTTCTTTTTCCCAGTGACTCATAACTTACCCTTCATGTTTTGTATACTTTATAATGTATGTTTTTTGATACGTAAATCCTATATCTGAACAAAAAGTATTCCAAACAAATTATATTATAATGAATAATTTTGAACATTCTCAGAAAATATTAAGTTACTGTCCTTGATTACTAGGAATATCTGTTAAAAATTAAAATCATGTAATGTTGTTGATATTTTCTGCTTGCTTTTCTGGTTGTGTTCCTGGTGGGATATGCTGTTTTAACAAGTCATGCTTAAAATATCTGAACAAGAGAATTCATTACCTTAATAGATAAACGTATGGATTGTGGAGCAAGGCTTGTTGCTTGGTGTAAGTGAATAGAAAGTCATCCTTGATAGCATAAATGCAAATTCATTTAACTTCAATTCTATCCTTTAAAAGGGGATTCTGCTGAAAACATCTATTAATCACAGAGAAAACCTACCAGAAATTATTCAGTGTCCTTTTCCTTCTGAAACCCCGATTAGTTTTGAATAATCACTGTTGTGCTGTTTTTATAAGGATCTCTGTAAAGGGCAGTATGATAAGTGTAAAGAGACAAAAATGTTCTTTATCCTCATTAAAGATTGCAAACAGTGTGTTAAATAATATTAATGGCCAAGGATTGTCAGTGTTTAACAGTACTTTCCTAGTACAAGTGATTTTATTGATCAATGCAGACTCAATGTAACGGGGTAGATTATTCTACTGATTTTATCGAAACCTTAACTAAGTTTGTTAGTGTAGCACATATCTTTAAATAGATCTAGATGATGATGTAGATTAAGAAAAGCAGAACACCATCCATCTTTTTTTGATCTGTTAATAACTTAAATCCATCATTGTTGCTACCAGCTGTTTTCGGATTCTGTAGAGAGCATACACATTTCTTTTGTGTGTTTGATACAGAATGCATCGATAAAGTTTGCACATGCATTTAGTTTTCTTTTAAAGTGTCTGGTAACATTTAAGTGTGTCTTTTCAAAGGTAGGGGAATAGCAAAACCCTTGAGCGCATAACAGCATAGCAATCATAGCAATAATTATTCTGCATGACTGAAGACATTTGGTAATCTTGAGCCTAATTTTTAAAATATTGGGAGTCAAGAATTTATCTAGGTAGAGATGAGATGATCCCTTGTTATATCTCTCCCTGTGTCCACTTTTCTATAAGTTTTCTCCATTTCCCCCGCCAGATAAAACAATAAAGGGAGAGAATGAGTACAAAGGACAATGGAACAAGAGATACACAGATTTAACCATTAATTCCAGGCATGTCCTTTTCAGGGCTGCATGTCCTAGGGTTTGAAGTTTGGTCAGGCATTAGAGCTCTTATAAGAATCCATTACTGAACCATAAATTTCAAAATTCCATATGATGCAGACATGACAGTTAAAATGTAATCACAGTGCTTTGGTCTGTAACTTTAAAGGCTCCCAGGAACATCAGAAGAGTTGATGTAGTGATCTCTATCAGTTTGTTGCCAAAAACTAGATTGATGTGAATCTAGATCAATGTCCGCTAATAATCACTTAGAGCTACAGCATTATCAGGTGCACATTTTCTGTACCAGTGAATAACAGCCATGTCATGGATAGATTTGAAGACCCCAGTCTTCAAAAAGAAAGAGTATTTTCTGATTCAAAATGAAAAGCACTCTGGAAAGATGCCCACTCACCCACCAAAAGTGAAGAATGTCCTGCCTTCTGAGGCAATCTATTCCACTGTCAAGCAGCTTTTATAGTTATAAGGTTCTTCTTGATGTTTGGGTGGAATCTCTTTTCTTGCCATTTGAATCCATTAATTCATGTTCTAATCTTTGCAGCAGCAGAAAAAGAAAAAATCTACATGAAGGTTACTTAAAGATGTCTATCACAGTACCTGTCAGTATTTTTTTCTCCAAGCTAAATATACACATTTTTCTAAGGTGTTCCTCATTGGGTTTGGTTTACAGATTTTTGATAATCTTGGTTGCCAGTCTCTAGAAACAAATCAGCTTGTTGATATTCTTCTTGAACTGTGGTGTCCAGAACAGGACAAATTATTCCCAGTGTGGTATTCAAAGCAAGTACTTCTTCCCTTGATCTGGACACTTTTTTGGTGCAGACCAATTGCTCATTGGCTTTTTTAGTCTCCACAACAGACTGTTGACTCATGTTTAGCTCATGGTCTACTAAGACCCCAGATCTTATTAAAATGTACTGCTTTCAAGCTCAGTTTCATTCATCCTATATTTGTGCATTTCTTTTTTCCTACCTAGATGTAGTTTGTGTCAACTTCTAGAGATGGACTGCAGAGCAGTAGGATCAGTTAACTTGCATGTAATGGCAACAACTTGCAGCCTTTGGAAGCAATTTTTCTTTGGATGGCTGACCCCAGAAATTACCTTTCTGTGAGCAAGGCTCCAGTTCTTATCACCCCATTTTACTTGTGCCCAGCAGATGCTAACACTCATTTACTCTGAGTAGAGAGAAGACAATCTAGCAAGCAGGCACGTTCCCACATTGTCCAGAGTTAGGTGGTATTGAGAGAGACTACCTCTACAGCTATCAGCTATGACTGCTAAAGATCTCTCTTCCTGCAATTCATAGTTTAGTTGAGCAACAGTGGATGAAAGGATGGGCCAGATGCACATCTTTATCTATACATATTAAGGGAAAACACAAAAAAGTCCAACTATCAAATGTCTAGTAGAGAGGCTTTTTCAGCAACTTGCCTCAATCATTTATTTCCAGCTGAATTTGAGCATTGAATTTTATTTTAAAAGTTATAAGCGCTGAACTTAATTTTTTTCTTCCTCTCTCCACATCAATTGTTCTCTCTGTCCTTTCAGAATGTAAGCCTGAGGGCATGGACAGTCATATACTGTCTTTCTTGTAAGTCAGTTTGAGAACTTTTCTGGCTAAAGGTTGGGCTATAAATAAAATAATGAGCCCTATGATGTTATCGGTAGAATGCCAGCCTACACCTAAACCTGTAGGTTTATAAATGGTAGAAATTAAGTTTACTATATTCCATAGGTTTATTTCCATTAGAATAATATAACTTCAAGCTTTCAAAAGTATGTAAGAAAATGTTTATTTTCACCCTTGAAAGACTTGCTAAATGGGGGATCTGTCTTGAATTCAGGGCAGTATTCGTTGCTGAACATATGCTTACAACACAGAGATTGTGCCTTGGCCCAGTTGTTGACAGAGGTCTCTGTGAAGACCCGTGAGCATGAGCAACAATGGAACTGAGTGTGTTTCTCTTTCTCTCTCCCTCTCTCTCTTTCCCTACCTCCCTCTCCCTCCCTCCCCCCCCCCCCCCCCCCTCTCTCTTACACATGACCCATCTTCCTTTCTTTAGACACTGTTCTTGATCTACAGGTGAAATTTTAAAAGTTTGCACATACTCAAACAAGCATGAAGTAGACCCCGTGCTTTAATTTCATTAAACACTTTGTAAGTGGTGAAGATTAATGTATATATCTCCTGCTAATTCTTTCCAATTACTTAGTTCATATAAATTCCCAAGCCTGGTTAATTATGCTGAAGTCAAGAGGTAATTTTTAACAGTGTTTCCACAGCAGGGGAATTTTCCCAGCGTAACCTTGCCCTCTCGTAGAAACTCTCAGCAGATTAGGCTCTGTGACTCGAGTCCATTCATTTTCAGCTCAAGCCTAATTGGTGCCGACTGGCTGCCACAGGTACCTGGCTATTGTACACATAAAGAATGTGGGTCCTTCTGAGAACAAATAAGGAAAGATTAATTGTTCGTTTTGTTTTGTCCCAAGAGAAATTCGGGCCCTTAATCAAGAAAAATAATTTCTCCTGTTGATTTGGCTTATTTGGAAGGACGCATAATTGTGGAAAAGAGAGCATGGTGAACATGTATTTGCAAAGAAATGTAGCCATTTGCTTTGCATAGGAGGCAAAGATACAATGAAATAAATGTACGACAATGCTGAAATTGATGGGAATGGCTCTCATTTCTCATAGTAAGTAATTTGGCTGTTGGGCTTTTATTTGAACCAATATTGGTAGGTAGTATTGTCATTTGTTTTGTCTGTTTCTCTGGAAATCTAATCAAGGAGACAATAGTGAAGGGGGAGGGAACACTTCTCCAAATTGTCCTTAATTGCTAGAACACAAAGTGAGCTAAACACTCTGGTGTTTCCAATTAAAGAATCTGTTTCAAGCAAGCACCATTAAATCTATCTTTCTCTGTCTGATAAATAAGCTATCAAAGACTGGAACAGATTAATTGAGAGCAATTAATTCAAGTCTTAGTATAAAAGTCAGACAAAGCCAATGCCGTCAATGACTACAAATTTGACAGAAAATAAATTATTTCTTGGATTAGAAACATTTTAGCCCTTGCCATCTCATTACCCTCGTCAGCAAAATGCTCAGGAGAACTAGGTTCAAGTTTCCTCAATACTCGTCTACAATCTGTGTGACTTTGGGGAAACCTCTTTGTAGTGGCCTTTGGTGAAACACTCCAAGAGAAGAAGCTTGAAAATTACAACCATTGTCCCTTTCTTTTGATAATATAAGGAGAAAGTCTTGGTATTGTTCAAAACATTTAGAAAGAACACTAAGACCACTTCCAGATAGCAACTTATCACAGGAGAAAATGGGTTAAAATAACCCTTTTTCTCCCTTGTTGCTGTCTGCATGGGTGTCCAAAAGAGTGGCCTTTCCCATCTGTTGTTTCCATTGTAGCGCAGTAACAACCCAAATCCCCCGCTAAAACCTTTTGGCATGCGTTCTGGAATGTACCAATGTTGCACCAGGAAGCGGGAAGGGGCAGAAGCGATTTGGCCCCCTGGCTCCTAGCGCTACATTGGTACATTCCAGGAAGCATGCAGAGACCTAATGATGGCCCAGAAGTTTTTTTTAAATGTTAAAGGTTTTAGGGGGGTATTTGGGGAGGGGGTGGATTCACTCTTTGCTTCTCTGGCCCAAAGAAATGAATTGGGCTGTGTGGACTAACCCCTCGGTAGTCCCAGGACTACTTGAGGGGTCAGTCTCCACAGGACTAATACTCCATAAGACCTGGGTCTTTCAGGAAGGCTCAGGTCTAATAGAGTATCATATTAATTCAGAACAAAGCAGGGTTTTCCTGCTTTGTCTCGAATTAATTTGGTTTTACCAGAGATGGCATTTGGCCGCCTCCAGTAAAACTAGATTTGTGCTACATTAGAACAGTAAAGACAAATATCACTTAAGTAAAATAAACATTAAATATTAAATAACCAAAAAAATAAATAAGGTGTATAAGCTAATCTGGGAATTTGCTATTGCAACACATCCAATGAAGTGGTTTAAAACCAGTATAAAAAAAGATTAGGACTAAGTATGTTCCAGTCTACTTACAATACATGAAGCTCATTCCAGAAGTGTGTTTAAGAACTGGTCCAAGAGTTCAATTGGTGACAGTAGTCAGTTTCTTTTTCCTATGTATTTTTATTTATTTGGTTTATTTGATTTGTTCCCTGCATTTCTTCCAAATGATGCTCAAGGAGGCTTACAATATAAATTATAACAAAACAAGTATATCAATATGAAGTGCAAGAATTTAAAAGAAAACCCACCATCAATCCTATTGAAACAGTCTTTTAAAAGACATTCATGTGATTTGCCATTGTGCCAATTTGTCACAGTGAGGGATGAAAGTAACACTCTTCCTTCTTTTTCCTTCAACCTCACTGCCTGCATTATGTTCTATGCAAGAGCAGCCAGGGAAGGTGTGTTCAACGACAGAGAATGTGAATGTCCCACCATGTAGAAGGCATAAGGAAAGATGGCAGGGCAATTCTCGTATTTGCTGCCTGCTGTTAAGCCACAATAAACTGTAATAATTAAATAAGCACTACATAATGTCTTATAATTGTATCTCCAGGGTATTGTGAGGAGAGCTTGATCTGACTGAATTAAGTTGAGACAAAGTAATATTTAATATACAGAGAAATGAGTTTAAATTTAATTCTTAAATAGAATTGTACTTAGAAATAAGTAAATATCCAGTCTGGTGAAACAGTATTCTTTTCAAGAGCAATAAGTCACAGATTTATAATGAAGAATGGAAAGTTGCCTGAATTCACTTTCTGCAGATCTTTGTGGAGCTATACCCTTTTTGTCATTGGCACAGAAAGAGCCAGTGTTAAATGGCAATACCTTAGGCTGTCCTTTTAAATTAGCAGTTTCATTTTCTGTGCGGTTGTTAAGAAATCCTTCACACTTGAGTTTGGGAGGGACAAGAGAGAGAAAAGGAGCTGCAGCGAAGTACTTTTGATTGAGCAAGGATTACACTCCTCAGTTCATTCTATAAAAACGTGTCAGTTTGCCGCCCAAATAAATGCCTAGAACGCATAAAACATGGAGCCAAGTGACCCCTAGAAGAAAAATCAATTGCAGTTCATATTTCATATGCCTATAATTGCTGGTGAAAGCAGAGCAGCAGTTCTTTATAGAGAAGGCTTTTCTTTTGTTAGATGTTTCCTGGGGAGGAGGAGGGAGGTTGTTTTTGTTCTTTTTTGGTCATTTAAGTGGTTATTCCTTTCCTTTGAAATGAAGTACTCCAATCTGTAACAACAGAAGTCAAGTTTTCTTATAGTTGTTCCCTCTTCACAGTGTTTGAACTGGTGCACTGAACTATAGAAGCCAATACTTCACATACAGCTATTCTGCTCCAGATTCCTGCAGCTTTTGCAAACAAACAAAAACCATTGTAGTCAAGGTTCTGTCATCTGTGAAGTTATCAATTTGCTAACGTTTTAACCCCCCAAACAGAATATTTTTTGTGCATGTTTCTTTTCTTTTGGGCAGGAAAAAGAGCCACTCCTTTAAAAGTGGAGTTGTGAAAGTGTCCTCTTTCTTCCCCCGCTTTTTTATTTTTCTTTATTTCAGTCTCATTTTCTTTTTACAAAGCTGCTGTAGGATTCCTATCCCACTGCGGACTGAGATGTCATATGGATAGAGAAAATGCCGCTCACTTTATGGATTACTGTTAGGTCAACAAAACTTTGGCAGCATTGATTAACTTGACAGTGAGTACAGCAGTACATTTATCACTTATGGCTGTGCTGTAGAAAATCTAATAAGAGGCAAACAATTCCCTTTAGAGTAGTAACAGGTTCACTGTGGCTAACGGTGCATGCACTGGAAATTTCTGCCTCTAAATTATACTCTAGCTGCTAGTTGGGTCATTGACTCAAAACAACTGCACTTCCCATGACCATGTTCTATATTATTTATTAGATCAAATTCGTATGGTTTATGGAGCTCAAGCTGCAGTTTGCACCAGAAACAGAGACTGTCTGCAGTTAAAGGTTATTGGCACACAGCTTGTTCCTTCTGTAGGTAAATTAACATTGGCTGTAATTTGATCAGTTTAGATTTCACAAAAAAGGTGTTCACAGTGGTGGTTGATGATGTACAAAATCCATATATGGGTTTGACTGGATGAGATTTATACAGCTGAAAGCCTCACTGCTAGCATGTTGGGAAATTAACAGTCTGTCAAATCTGAAAGAAAAATCCCACATCCATATATTTGACTCTGTATGCCTAGATTCTAAAACAATGTAACCTCCTAGTTATATACATTTCTGTAACCATGTGATGTAGTTTCAAAAGGAACTTCCCAACTCTCCTTCATTTCAATACCTTTTATATTAAAGCATCATCAGCCTTTTCTGTTATTAATAGGAATTCTTAACCTTATTTCTTTCCCCTTGGAAAGCTTTGTATAAGTAGGCTAGGACAAAATATTTATACAATATGAGTAAAAACACAAGTGCTGAGAAGTGTTTCCACTATAAAAAGCCCCTTTCTGACAAACCCATGTTAAATCTTTTAACTAGCTATATTTAAATTCCTAGTAAAAATGTAAGTAGATGTTAGACTTATTGTCCTACAAACTGAATACATTTTCCTGTATTTCCTTGTAAATATTTAAATATTTGTTACACGTCCAACAAAAGTAGGACTGGAAATCTAGAATCATATCTAATAATTATCTTTACATAATATTTATTTTAGAATGGTTTGTGGAACATTTTTGTTTTCTAAGCGGCCTTTCTTATTGCTGGATCTTCTCCTAAACTCACATCATTGTGATTATTACATGGCATTGCACACTACTTTTCAAGCAAACATACTTGGATTTGAGATGTGATGCTTAAATGAATTTAGAGTGAGGTCCTGCTGTCAGCTGGATATGGTAAAAAGAGAAGTTTTGGAAATGGGAAGCTTGATAAAAAAATAATTGAAGACAAAGTTTTAAAATAATAACATTCTGACTTTTAACATTACTTTAGGTGAGCAGTGTTGTTTTCATTACTGGGCAAGATTTATTGTAATTGAGAATCAGTTGTCAGAAGGCTTAATGTGAAAAGAGAGCTTGTGTTCTGTTTAAAGGAATACATTGAAAATCAAAACCCCATCACAGTTTGCTTTTATGAGAAAAACTGAATCTACCTGAACGAATAATGCCCTGGAAGCCAACCGAGATCAGACATACACAGAGAAGCATAATTCTTGTTTATATGTTTAGCATAAATAAAAGCTGTGATTCTCAAAGCAATTTGGTTTTAGAAACAAGCATTCTTAAATTCATGGATTTGTATAAAGGAAGGGCTCCACCACTGGCTTCTTAAGAGTGGAGACCTGAATATTGATTAGCCATCACCCTGGCATCAGAACTACTCTTAGGATTCAATTTTTTTGTTGTTTTGCATATTTTATTGATCAGAAGTGGTAAATGAGCATCAAGCGTGCAAGAAGACGATGAATTGTTTACTTGCATAAAATAACCTTTCAATAAGGGAAGATGCATTGCTCACACTTTTGGTGCTGTTCTGCTGCCCGAAGCAGATGGCATTCAGCTGCTATTGATTTGCTCCTATAGTTACAGAGCAGCATGTAACTAGCCATGCTCATTTCAGGTGGGTTTTGGGTGAGGAGGTGGTGGTGGTTTTCCTTTCTAAAATAAGGCAACGACAGGACAAAGGAAATAAATTAACTTAGAAACAAATAAAATGTATCAACAACATAGAAAAGAGCGTCAGATATCTTTGGCCACAAAAATGGTGCTCACTGAGAGCAATCCCTTGAAACTATTCCCACATTTGCTTAGTAGTATGCCTACATGCATGATATGCTTCAGTGCAAATCTCCCAAGTTGGTTAGTTCCTTATAGCTTCCAAAATTTATACTGGTATTGTGGCAGATGACAAACCTAGGATCCATATTAGTTTGTTTGTGGATTTTTATTTAATGAACATGTCCTCTTCAGATATGCCTATCTTAATTATCTAGCATCCTAATTTTACGTGACCTTTAGCTCATGTATAAGTTGAGGGCAAATTTTGGAGCTAAGATTATGAATATTTTTATAATTAATTTTTATTCAGAAATAAAGAAAAAATAAAGAAAACAAAAACAATAAAACCAATAGTTGAAATTTGTCCTGATCTTTGCTGTAGAAAAATAATAATTAGGTTTCAGCCTTTTAAAGATTTAGTCAGCGACTTCCCCTGATTAGCATCATCAGTTTAACCATCTCAGCTAGTTCACAAATTTTCATCAGCCATTCTTCTTGTGTTGACATTACTTGAAATTACAGTTTTTGATATGATCCATGGATAAACTGAGTGTCATTCCATGCAGAGGGGAAAACATCAGGTGACTCAGCCATCCCTGGCCACTTCTTCCATTTCCCTGACCAGGTATTCAAAGGGGCCAAAAGTGGTGCCATGGTGCAGAGAGTGAAGAGCGTGGTGCTTCCTTTATGTTGTCCAGGGAAGGACTGAACTTTTGTTTTTTTACTAGACTCAGAGAAAGTGGTTACTTTTTATTATAAGAATTAAAATACAGTGCAGATACAGATAAAATACAGATATGTTAATCCAGGTTTTGGAAATTGATTTTTTTTTACTAAAATTTCTATACTTATACATTAGTATAAAGAGTAAGTGATTTTTAAAAGTTCAACTTTATGAACTATTAGATGATTGAGCCTTGAAACTAGGATGCAACGTCTATGGTTTGGTCCCCTTGTTAATATTAGGACTAATTAATGAGTATACTATCTTTCTTCTTATATAGGATCTAAGATAATTTACATCTGATTAAACAGAATGCAGCAAAGCAATTATTTGTTAAAACTTTTTTAAAATTACACTACAATACTGTTTAAAACAAAGTTAAAATAATATAAAAACAATAAAAGCATAGTAAATAATAATAATAATAATAATAATAATAATAATAATAATAATAATAATAATACATCACACAGTCCTAGACACTTGGGAAGTGTTCGACTTGTGATTTTGTGATATGAAATCCAACATATCTATCTTGTTTGCTGTGTCATAATAATAAAATAATAATAATAATAATAATAATAATAATAATAATAATAATAATAATAATCACAGTCCTAAACACTTGGGAAGTGTTCAACTTGTGATTTTGGGATATGAAATCCAGCACATAGATCTTGTTTGCATACTATGTCTTTGTGTCAATAATAATAATAATCATCATCATCATCTTTATTTATATCCCACCCTCTCAGGACAGTTTCTAAAGTATAACAAAAGTGGCAAACATTCAATGCCAGGAGCAAATAAACAAGTGTCATAGTGAAATATGAAATAAAATAAACTAAATATAACTTATAAGCAACAGAACTTAAACCAAAGATAAGCTAAATACCAGTTAAAACAATACATTAATACATAAAAGCCTAATAAATTATAAGCACAACCTTATTAAAAGCCCATTCTACCAAATAAGTCTGCCTGAATAAAGGAATTTGTCTGCTGGCAGAAAGAGAAAACAAAGAAGGGAATTCACAACCTGGGGCCCATCCCCTGACAATCTTAAAATTTGGTTATGTTCTTAGGAGATAACAGTGTAAAGTAGCACTACTTAGATGGACTTAATAGTTTCAAACACAATGTCAGGTGCGGACTATGGTAAGTGTGGATTTAATGCCGCTACCCTGCTTGGCAAACCACCCAAAAGTAAAGGAACCCAAATCCTGCTGATTCAGTGAGTCTTTTCTAGTAGAGATGAATTTGTGTCTCTCTCCCTCAAGTGACATATTGTGTTTGCATTTCATATAATATCTTCATTTACTTAATATGCATGGCTTCTTACCTGTTTGGTAAGATTATTCCCCTTTATTATATCAGTTCTGCTCAGCATTTGGGTGCTTTTCTTTGTGCTACAGAACTAGCTTTATTCTCTAGTATTGTAAGCGAAGGTGTGTTAGCATCTCATTTGGCCATTGGCCTGTCATTTTTTCTTGAGAGTCGGACTCATGCTAAGACGAATAAGAACAGGAATGTGATTGGTGTTTTGATTGGTCAATTGCATGCAGAGATCTTAACACAATATAAGGAGAAAACTTTCTCTCTGTATGAACTTCTAAATGGTACCCTTCCTGCACAAACCACTAAAATAGTTCAAAAGAACAAAGTATGCAGTTGCTAAGACCAATGATATGTATAGTATCTATATTCTGAGAATATGTGGCTCTCTGTGTGTTTGTATACATGGATATATAGCTGCATGGGTGTATACATTAATACACTCCTGAGTTTGGTTGATTTCTGGTTCAAATGTTTCACTGGAAATATTTTTTATGCTCCTTTCATTTTTGGTTTTAAGTGTGATTATAAGTAGAAACTTTCTTTTCTCATCACAATTTCACTAATATGTGTACAGTGACTATTTTCTTCAATTGTACAAAATGCTAGCTATAAAGTGTAATTACTACTGACTGTATCTATTGTTATTTTTAAAACAAAACAGAATAAAATATTTTGTATTGCAGTGCTAGAGAGGAAAATATGAATTAGCAAGATGTGCTTGCTGTCCCTTTAGAAATGTACCTTAAAAGTGTTCGGTCTCAGATAGAAAAATACATTCCAAACGGCTATATATATATATATATATATATATATAATGTTCTTTTGCTAACTTTTAAAATCCTTGTTAGACCCCTTTAAACGACTGCTGAAGACAAGGGAAACAGAGGAATATATACTACAAAGTGTTCTATAAAGACTGTGGGTTTAAGTCCCAGTGGAGGCTGACGCTCCAGCCTACTTACTGTAGCTAGGATTTATTGATTTTTTTTCTCCCCCATTTTTAGCAGCACCACTGAATTAGATATTGTGAAGCATCTTTCCTTGTGAAGAGAGGAAAAAACTGTCATGAACTTTTTCACCCTAACAGTAGGACATTTCAAACTAAAAGATTGCAAAAAAGGGGATTTAAACCTTCAAAAAGCACCAACATTTTAGTATAAAACACAAAGAGTGTTCTGGTCTGACTACAGTTGTGGATCTTGGGGAACTAGATTGGTTGATTAGGGAGGAGGGGATGCATTTTTAGAGCTGTTTTGTGTGTTAAAAAGAAAATCAATCAGTGAAAACAATGCAATCCTCTGGTGCTCTCTCAGAAGGTTAGGGAAATGGTCTTGTCCAAGTTTTCAGCAGGCTGTTCAGCTACAGTTATAATTGGCTGATGAGTAGGTTTGGACCTAACTAGAATGCCAGGGTTCGATTTCATGGTGTCCTTTGTGAAGAAGTGTCACCATTTATGCTGGCTTTCATGACAATTTTTTAAAAAGGAAACTCGTGGGAAATCATTATGCTGTTTATATGTCTCCCATCCTGGAGAACATTACCCTGTGATATTTTAGCACTGTTTTCCACTGCATGATGGCATCTAGCTAAGGTTAAGGCAGAACAAGTCCCTCTGCAATTTTGTGACTATATTTTACTTACTGAAGGAGAAAAGATAACTGACAATTAAGAATTTGGGATGTCACCGAGAGAACATGCACAACTAACCAATGCCATCCTCTGGGAATATGTTTTTGTGAAGCGGAGAAGGTACTGAAGAAAACTTGGGATTTTAGGAGGTTTATTACATAATATGATACTGTTTTTTTAAAAAAAAAATCTGATAAACATTTCTAGAAGTGTTTCTAAGACACCAGAACAAAAAAATGACTAGTCATGTGGAAAACATTAATATTTTCTTCTAACATGGACAATGAAAATATATCACTCATAATTTAGCCCAAGTATAATTTGGTTTCATAACTCTATATATTCTATAGAACCTTGTGACTTTAGAATATATTGGTGTGAAATAATCCATATTTGTGATATATAGATATCTATATAGATATATATGGAGAGGGGGAGGGAAATATATAAACAATATTTCTATACATAAGAATAAGATGTCTGTGGAAGAAGAACCAGTATAGCTTTTCCTGGGGAAATATAGTATGTTGCAGAAGTTCAGTTTTTTCGCTCTTTCCTCATTGTCTGTCTGTATGTTTTCAGACATCACAAGAGCTATAGGGATGCAAAAAATATTTTAAAATATTTACATATTGATTTTTGTGTGAATCCCTCCAAGCACATTTTGCAAAGAATACATGAGTTTTGCATAAAATAATAATAACAATAACAACAACAATAACAACAACACTTTACTTCTATCCTGCACCTATTTCCCCAAGGGTAGATATTACTTTTATTAATATTAATATTATAAAAATGGTGTAGAAACACTTTTTTCATAGAAAATGCTATTTTCAACATATAAAGCAGGTGCACATTTTAGCTATAATAAGTCTTGAACAATAGCACTTTCTGCACAGAATATGATATTTCTACACTGAAATATTTTCTGCACAAAATTCTGTTTCTTCAGAGAAAATGTAATTCTTGCACTCACACAAAACCACACATGACATTTGGGCAGAATAAGTCCCGAACTGCAAATAATCCTTTCACATTTTCCAATACTTTCTGGCAAAATTGTTACTTTGTTCGAGAATTATTTTAACAAAGAGTTATATCTATAAAGGGATCTACTAGTTAGTGAATTATGGAACTAAAGGTGAACTGCATATTGGTTTGTAACCATGCATAATTTCATTTTTGCAAATTTAAACTGAATCCAGCTGTTGTGCAACAGGAAAAAATGCCCAAGTGCGTCCATAGGGGATCTTTAGTGGATAAGACACTGATAGGCTTCCAGGCATGGTTTCGGTAGGCTAAAGCTAACTCTGCCTGTATTTAAAAGTGTCCTTAATTGCCTGAATAGCTTTCTTGATAGTCTCTTGCAAAATCTGGATTAGTGACTATTAGTGGTTTGGTTAAACAATGTCTATTGTTATGCAGTTCACATACCTTTTGACTTGCATCCTCCGTCACCCCTCCTTCCATGAATAACTGGAATGCAAAGCAAGATGAATTTTGTAGCAGCAGAATGCTGATTTTACAAAATGCAAATGGAAGACACATTTAATGCAGAATTCTCATTTAAAGGTGAACTGAAAGGCTTTGCACCTGCCAGAATCCCAAGGCTTTATGTCCTGTCTCTAACAATTGACATAAATTGTGGAGATCTGCTTCAGAGCCACCTGTCTTTTTCTTCAAGTCAGATGGCTGTGACCTGTTTTCCAGCCAAGTTGGCCCAAAGTTACCATAATGGTGGTTTACCATCATGAGAAATATTTTCATGGTCCACATAGCATTTCCATACATGATGAACCATGTAATTTCTCAGCAGCTATCATCTTTTACTTTTTTTATTACCACCTTGATGTCATAAATGTTGACATTTATCTCTTCCTTCTGATGAAATGAAAATATCCTAATTTTAGCTCATAAAAGGATCACAAAGTAGAATTCCTATGGGCTTCATATTTTCATTTCTTACTATGAAATACATATAGCTTCAAACTTTTCTGAGGTACATCTTTATCATACCTGGTCATTCATGTCACCCAATGTGATATGAACGATGACAAGAGAAACTTTTGAATATTTGATTATTGTGGAGGCATACTTGCTGTAGGATTTGGAATCAACAATCTTTCAGCTTTATGATGCTCTTAATAATAAATAATAATAAACTTTATTTATACCCCGCCACCATCTCCCCAACGGGGACTCGGGCGGCTTACATGGGCCCATGCCCAGAACAATACAATATAACAAAATATAATAGAACAACAAATCATAGCACATTAAACAACACAATAAAAGAAAATATACACTACATTAAACAAGATCAAAAGAACAATAAAACCATGGGCGGGCCACATGAACACTAGATTAAAACTCGAGGTGAGAAAGGAAGTAGGAGTAAAAACCACAGAGGACAGAGTCATAAAGTGGTGGTGCGATATGGAGGACAAATATTGAAGGAGAGCAGCAAAAGGGATGTATGTAGTGATTACTCTCCAAAGGCACAACGGAAGAGCCATGTCTTCAGGTCTTTCTTAAAGGCTGCTAGTGTGGGGGCTTTCCTAATCTCACCGGGCAATGAGTTCCACAATCGGGGGGCCACAGCAGAGAAGGCCCTCTCCCTTGTTCCCACAAGGCGGGCCTGAGATATTGGCAGTGGTGACAGGAGAGCCTCCCCTGACGATCGAAGGAATCGGGCAGGTTTATGATAGGAGATACGGTCACGAAGGTAGGTGGGTCCCAAACCGTTTAGGGCTTTATAGGTGATGGTCTGCACCTTGAATTGGGACCGGAAAATAAACGGCAGCCAGTGGAGCTACTTGAACAAGGGAGTGGATCTCTCCCTATAACTCGCCCCAGTTATTAGTCTGGCCGCCGACCGCTGGACCAATTGTAACTTCCGGGCCATCTTCAAGGGAAGCCCCACGTAGAGCGCATTACAGTAGTCCAGTCTAGAGGTAACTAAGGCATGAACCACCGTGGTCAAGTCAGACATCACGAGGTATGGTCGCAGTTGGCGCACGAGTTTTAGTTGTGCGAAAGCCCTCCCGGCCACCGCCGACACCTGCACCTCAAGCGTCAACGCTGAATCCAGGAGGACCCCCAAACTGTGGACCTGTGATTTCAGGGGGAGTGCAACCCCGTCCAGCACAGGTTGCCACCCGATACCCCGATCCGACGAGCGACTGACCAGGAGGGCCTCTGTCTTGTCAGGATTGATCCTCAGCTTGTTCCTCCTCATCCAGTCCGCCACAGCGGCCAGGCACTGGTTCAGCATCCGAGGGGCTTCCTTGGATTCAGATGGAAACGAGTAGTGGATTTGCGTGTCATCTGCGTAGAGATGGCAACGCCCTCCAAAACTCCGGATGACCTCTCCCAGCGGTTTCATGTAGATGTTGAATAGCATGGGGGATAGGATAGACCCTCGCGGGACCCCACAGGTCAATGGCCAGGGGTCCGAGCAGGTGTCCCCCAGCTTCACCATCTGGAAACGACCCTCCAGGAAGGACTGGAGCCACAGCAAAACCGTGCCACCAAGCCCCATCCCGGAGAGTCTCCCCAGAAGGATACCATGGTCGATGGTATCGAAAGCCGCTGAGATGTCCAAGAGAACCAGCAGGGTCACACTCCCCCTGTCCAGCTCCCTGCGGAGGTCATCCACCAAGGCGACCAAAGCCGTCTCAGTACTGTGCCCAGGCCTGAAGCCAGACTGCGAGCGGTCCAGAAAATCAGTGTCATCGAGGAATTCCTGGAGCTGCGTGGCAACCACCCGCTCCAGAACCTTGCCCAGAAACGGGAGGTTGGAAATTGCTCTTAGTATGTGCCAGCATCAATGAGAAGCTTTCACTGAACTGTATTGGACAAGACTGCTATCACTGCTTCCTCATGTTTTTGTGTTCTCGTCCAAGATAAATGGAAAACTACTCTTTGGTGTATCCTTAACAAATTGAAAGTTATTGCTGTTCATTTAACTTAATGGAAATGTGCACATAAGTATTGTTTAAGAGCATTGGTTCTCAATCTGTGCGTCCCCAGATGTTTTGGCCTTCAACTCCCAGAAATCCTAACAGCTGTTAAACTGGCTGGGATTTCTGGTAGTTTTAGGCCAAAACACCTGGGGACCCACAGGTTGAGAACCACTGTTTAAGAGGAATACTTATGGAACATGCTTTCCTAGATGATGCATGTTGTAAAACATTATTGCTGTGTTTATATTACTATCTTGGCCCATGTATTGTGCAAATTCTGGTTTCACAGTTATATGCAAAGATCTGCTCCATGCTTGCACTGAGTACCCAAAAGCACTCCCCCAGGGCAAAATACTGTATAGCAGAATGCCTGACTCTGCAGAGCCCTACACCTTTCTCCAACAAGAAATGAGTCAATTCTTGTCTTGGGGCCCTTCCAGACAGGCCCTATAGGATCTGATCCCAGGTTTTCTGCTTTAAACTGGATTATATGAGTCCACACTGACAGATAATCTGGGATAAACAGAAAACCTGGGATCAGATCCTGGGATATAGGATCTGTCTAGAAGGATCCTTTGTGGACAGAAACATAGTCAGGCTTCCATTACCTCTGTCCACCAAGAAAGCACCATTTATCGACAGCCATAAATACAGCTGGACTTCCATCCATCTCTTTGCCAGAAAGAATAGAATGAAGCCCAGCTGCATTTCTATTCCATCAAGAAAGGAAACAGACTCTTTCCTCTGAAGAGAAAAACAACACAATGGCTTCAGTCATTTCTCTTCATAGAGGAAGGGGACAAACTTCTTTCTCAGTGAAGATTGATGAATGGCTTCATGCAGTCAGGCTTCCCACCAAATTTGGCATCTAGGAAGGGAGCGGATTGCATCCAACATGCGAGTCCTCCCATCAGCATGTGAATCATCCCTTCAGCTACTGTCCCTTCAGTCAGGGAGCAAAGAGGGGACACTTTGTGCATTGTACAATTTTTCAGATATTCAGATATTAGGCAAGAATTATATTATTCAAAGGCTCCTAGAATGAATCCCTTGTGTAATATATAGACCTACTGTTCTTCTAAATAGCCTGTATAGTTTTTTTTCCATTACATCTATGAGTTGAATTAGGTTGAGAATGAGTTGCTTGGCTAATTAGGATTTGTACACTGAATGAAGACATCCCTCTTTACAATACAGTATACATTCTGTTTATAACTATCCTCAAATTTGAATTCTGTAAAGTTCTCAAAACAGAGCTTCTTGGTGATTGAATAGTCAGATCTCTCTCTCTCTATTTTGTGTTAGATCTATTGCTAATTAATAGTTTTCTAATCAAATGATTATAAGTAATGCTTTCAGTAGATTGCAATTTGTTGTGAAACACAAGCATTTAATCTCCATATTGTTGAACATCACATAGAGAACTTGTGGGTCTGCATTACAGAACTTTGGCTAGGTTGCTAGGTTTATAGATGAGCCAGTGCATTGTAAGCTGATCTGTCAAGCCAAACGCTAGCTTCCCCTTGTTAACATGCTCTGAATCTTTCATTAATGAAACCAGCTAGACCCCCAGACACTCAGGAGACTTCCTCTCCCATACTGCCATGATGGATGAGAGTCTTTCAGATCCTAGAAATGAAGTGGTTTTAGTTACTGGCTGTGTCGTTTAAAAAGAGAAATATACCATCCCCTTTGTTTGAAAATGTGCTTGTTTTTTTAATGTGCATTACTTTGATTTGGTTATTTTTTTATTGTAGAGTATTATTTTGGATAATGAAGAGCTTCCCAAAATTTTTCTTGACTTCCTCAACGTGCGTCATTTTCCTTCTCTCCCCAAAGCAGAAAGTTGTGGGTAAGAATTTTACCTAAATCTCACAATGCAACATACAAATGAACTAGTTATATACCCTCTGATACAACTTAACTTTTAAAAATAGATGCTTCATACTTGCAGGACTAATTTCATTTTACGCATGCATTTTAAAAAGGCCAGAAAAGATTTGGAAAGACAGTCCATTGCTTTGTTTTGCTGAAGAATCAAAACAACTTATTTTACTTATTTTATACATGAACAGCAATGTTTGTTGCTGTTATTGTCATTAAATATTAGTTATTTGCTTTTTTATATTTTATAGTCCACATTGACTGACTCTTTTATGGAGTAAAAAACTGGGGTAAAATTATTTAGAGTAGGTTTGGAATGCTACTCACTTTATTCATGTCTATGGTAGAGCAGTGCTACTCAAAATTGTCATCCTTGAACCACTGGCAATCCAATGGTTGCTGCTCCAGGGAGTTTCCAGGAAAGAAAGGTACATTTGAAGCCAATGGTACAAATGTAGTACTGGTTACTGACATATTAGAGGGAAATTGCTATCAGATAGCCTGACAATGCTGTGGAAGAATACTTGATTCCATGGGAGTTTTCATAGATACTTATAACTCAAGTGGCTCTCACAGAATGTACAATATTATCTACATATTTATATATGTATTCCTTTGAATAGAACTGATTCCAAGGAGATGACATAAAACATTATGATCACCTCGGTGCATACAATTTCCGGAATGGGTTGAAATGATAAATGCTATACTGCTGGAAATGATTGGCTTTGACTGATCTACTAGCAGACAATTGTGAATCCTACTCTCTGAAACAAACCCTTATGCCAGTTGAATATAATATAGAATTATTGGGCAACTGGAAGCATTGTTACAATAATCAAATGTAATGTGATCTTAAAAATAAACAGAAAATACTCAATTTATTTTCACACTGGTTTTCCTTTGTTGAAAATGTAATGTGTAAGAATTTCATATTTACTCAATATAAACTATTCTACATGCATTTTAATATTCCAGTTCTTTTGAAGAAACAGAATCAGAAGAATCAAGGTAAGCAGTTTTAGTGGAAGCAAATGCTTTAAAAATATTGTATAATATGAAATTAGAATAACTGTGCATTTTTAAGTCATATTTGGAAATGCTTCTAGAAAAATAAAATGTATTGTACTTCTGAAGTTGTTTTCTGTGCCAAGATAAAGAAAAATATCACTATCTGTGAATCAGGCTATTATGGATTTTTTTTACTCTTAGAATGAGCACAATCCATCTAAAGTATGCTTTAAAACTCTTCCCTTAAAATCATTGGATGGGATTGAATTGAATCATGCTGAGAGCAAGCCCATTGAAAATCATGGGGAAAAATAGTAATTAGTAACTTAAGCCCTGTTGCAGCCTAAATTAACTACCATGACAACTGAGTGTTTTAAATTTCAAATCCTCCTAGGGGGTAAAATGTCACTGAATTCTATCTAAATATCAGTTTTAGTTTGTCACATAGGTTCCCAACTGCTTATTTTGTGCATCTGTGGCAGCTAAAACAAATTAATGTTGAGTCTTAAAGGGGAAAGGGGGGCATTTTAAGTTGCTGAAGGTCCTTTATAGTGAGATGGTTCCAGAGCAAGTTATATACTGTACATGCATATAAAATATTGTATATTTTAGAGCTGCATTCCTATGTTTGGTTATAGAATGAGTCTCGTTGATCTTGGCTAAATCTGCATCTGAGAAAATTCTCTTATTAGAATGGCATCTGACCTTTCTTTCTCAAAAATGCTTTCTTCCTTTTTAATCAAGCTGGATTATATAAATAAGGATTATACATAGCTCTACCCTCTCACTCTATCAAAGCTAGTTTGTAGTGTCTTCAGTTTACTATCCCTTGATGCTGACATTCCTGTTCTTGACCTTTCTAGCAAACTGTCCCACCAGCCTGTGCTGCTGTTCCTAAGGGATCCATATGTCTTGCCTACAGCCAATGGTAATCAAACCTGTCATCTGTTAACAGCTCTTTACTGATCTGACCCTGCACCACAACAACCACATTGTTATTAATGCATGCTGAGCCCCAATTCGAATAATTTGGCATGGTATCAGGAGTTGCGACTTCTTTGTTATATAAAATAATAGCAGAGAAATGAGGTTTTTATAAGAGAGAAAAACAACAAAGTGTTCTCAAGCGAATTGTGTTTATTGGGAGTTATAGCCATACTACACATAAATGTCAAAGGTCCATGCTTAGAACTCACAACATTATTTTATTACTCCCAAAAAATGTGACAGAGCATAGTCATAAGCAATGCTGCAGTGTGAGAGAAAGGGAGTCTTCACTCTTTTATCTCCACATACAATTTCTCCAACTTCAGTACCAGAGAAAACATGCCATACTTTATGTATATTCTAAATATTGGAACTTCCATTTATTCCAATCATCTTATTTTGGAGTGCAAAACAGATCTCACAGAAACCATCCAGCCAGGTGTTGCCTGGTCTCTGAACAATGTGAAGGATGTTAAACAAGGTAGAAATATCAGATTATATTTCAAAGTAGCTTTACATGCCTCTCTTTTTCCAATTTTCTGCATTGTTTTGTACTTTACATATACTGAGAATGATAAAGTTCTGAGCAGAGTCAGAAAGAAAGGGATAGAAGTCCTGAACTGCTTTAGCAGGGCTGAAAGAGTAAGACAAGGAAGCTACCTTGCATCTTCCAACTGTCCCAAGCCATGCCTCTGCCACCCTCAATATTTGTCAGTAATGTGTTTTTGTAAAGGCAGATATGGGTTTGGAAAATTCAGATTTTTTAACTAACTGCATTGTTCAGATCATACCCTCCCAAATATGCAGTAAATTGTGTACTGCTGGATAGTAGTAATTGATCAATATTTGTAAATACATGCCTTTGTTGCAGTGTCTATTACTATATATCTTTGATTGTAAGACACTATCGATTGTAAGACACACACTAACTTCAGTACCACAAACATTTCTAAAGAATATGTATGTATGTATGTATATATACACACACCCAAAGACCTATGATTCTAAAACACACTTCAGCTGTAGAGATTTTTATATGGGGGGGATGCATCTTAGAATCGAAGAAATACAGTAATTTGTTTTTATGTAGTTCTGCCTAGAATCAACATAGATTCAGTGAAAATGTGAACACAAAGTGCAAAGAGAATAAATGTCTGTCATACACACACACGCCACATATAATATATTGCAATTTAGAATCGAACAGATTCATTTTCTTTTAGCACTATATTACATGCACAGAGGGAGAGATTATGTGCGCCTTTCTGACATTCTCCAGGGAATATCATCTTTCTATTAGTATATCATTTCCATTAGTGTATCTGTTGTGATGATTACCATCCCTTGGTTTCAGAAATACCATCCCTTCCTTTAGATGTAAGAAACTGGTCCTTTTATGTTGGCTCAGCTCATTGCTCTAGGGATGCTTCTGTGATGGTATATAAAGCCTCTTCCAGTCAACTTGGACTAAACACTGCTGTAAACTACAATGGAAAAACTGCTGTGAAGTATTCCCAGTAGAAATCTTGGAATTCCTTCAAGTGTATTGAGATTTTGTTAGAAATTGAATTGCCAGTGTAATCCATCTTCCTTGTGAGAAAAGATTCAGATAAAGAGCTGGAGCCTAGCAGCATTAAGTATTAGAACATCCCTTTAAATCAATAAGCTACAAATCTGGCAGAGCATTCAAGCAATGCCCAGTGCTCCACTAAAGTGGGTTTAGTGCTGAAACAGCATTACTAATAACACAATTCTGAGCGTAGATAAACACGGTGGTGATGCAATATCCTAAATTACACTGGGCCTTTCCTTGTTAAGGTCTACAAAAACATTTATATTGTATTGACATATGTAAGAAAGCAGTTTTTCTTCTCTCTCTTTTTTCCAGATGACTTTCCAAATGTAGTTATTGAAGGTGTTCTTCGTGGATTGTTTTATTCTCACCTACAACCAAGGTAGAAAATGGATTTCGACATAGAGAGTAACGAAAGTACATTCAAATTCCGCTCCTTGAGCTCAATTTTTAGTAAAACTCAAAACAGTGGGATGTGGAAACACTTATATTTAATGATGGAACTCCTTTTAACATCTATGTGTCACTAATAGGGCTGCTTTAAAAATTATGAATGGACAAAATGGCAACTCTGATTAATTTATTTACTGAACTCTAGATATTGAAATAAAACTACTGACAGTCATATACAGTAGAGTCTCACTTATCCAACATAAACGGGCCGGCAGAACATTGGTTAAGCAAATATGTTCGATAATAAGGAGGGATTAAGGAAAAGCCTATTAAACATCAAATTAGGTTATGATTTTACAAATTAAGCACCAAACATCATGTTATACAACAAATTTGACAGAAAAAGTAGTTCAATACAAAATAATGCTATGTAGTAATTACTGTATTTATGAATTTAGCACCAAAATATCATGATTGATTAAAAACATCGACTACAAAAATGCATTGGATAATCCAGAATACTGGATAAGCGAGAGTTGGATAAGTGAGACTCTAATGTACTGAGTATTACACTAATAACATTCATCATATATTTTATTTTATTATTTTTTGGTAATAAAATGACTACATAAAGCATTTTTTCTCGATGTAGTATCCACTGCTGGCAGTGGGTGCTCATGAAATTCTAGTGTGCAAGACTGAAATAATATAAAGCTTAAGAAACAAACTGCCAAAACTGGAAATGCAATATAAGCTAATTGTATCTGTATTTCTGATGTCACATATCTGCATTATGGAAGATGGAGGGAAATGTTTAAAGGCCTGAAACTGGGTTCAAATATAACTTTAATTTACTTCAGGACCCTGGCCACAATCCTTGTGCTTCCAGATAACACGATATGCTTGTTTAGCATAACATCCCCATGTGAATTGATCTACATCATTCCGTAAATGAAAACAAGTTTGCAAACAATAATCTTGTCATTGCTCAGAGATCAACTGTCTAAATGAAACTAAGCATATGAACCAGAGTCCTGTTGGGGAGCTACATCTTTGTAAGTGGACGTAACAGAGCCGGTGAAGTGACAATTGTACAATGGGACTGATGCACAAAGGGACAGTCTCACAATGAGATGTGTGTGGCACTGGTCCCGATGCTCATTGTGTTCCAACACTCTTTGGGCACTAATGCTCATTGGGAACTCTTGTTGGCCTCCTGTTAAACTTCATCACAATTCAGTTACAGGGTTTCTTAGCTTCTGTGCTACATAGCTGAGATATGGAAAATTACATAATGTAGATGATGATGATAGAAATCCAGCAATGTTTATAATATATTAAAACTCAAAATAAAACATTAATATCAACCAGTGTTTCTTTGTGGTGTTTTGCTACCAAATCCATTTGTATTCATGGTAACCCTGTGAAATGAAAAACCTCCATGTTTGAACCATCAACTGCCTTCCTTAAGTCTTCCAAACTCAGTGCCAAACTCTGTAGTGTGGGCTCTCACTTTTCCTACTTGTCCTCAATCAGATTCTCAATTGACCTCTTCCTATTTGAAACTCTTTTTCCTTTTTGTACTATTTTGTTAATCTGGCATTTATATTATAGCCTCGTCACTGCCAGGTTTATCTGAAAAACCAATAATATTTTGATGAGGATATATTTTGAATTTTAAAGTTGTAATCAAATCCAAATTGCTGTTTTACACAACACAGAGTGCAGTCATAGGAACGCCCTATGAAATTCTGGCATTTGCAGTTCAAGGAGAGCTATTTAAAATTCTCAGCCACAGGGACCTCTGTCTCATCAAGCCACAAACCCCAAAGAACATAGCTATGTCCATGAAAGTAGAATCACAGTGCTATACTGGTGTAGAGTGAAAAGGCGCAGCTTGTCCATCCAGAAATGATCTGGCACAGGAGGAGGGTGACCTGGTCTTCCCACTACAGCCCTGAGAAGAGGGGAAGAAGGTCTACTGTAATGGTGGTGGAACACCTGCAAACTGTTGCATTTTGGTCATTAAATTCTCAATTACCTCTGTCAAGAGTAAACTGCTTTTTCAATGCACTTCTTGCCTGCTTGCCTGCCTATCTAGGTCTAGCAAACGATTAAGTGCACTAGCTCCATCTTTCAGCACATTTCACTACTGCAACAACTTATGGCTGAGATTATGGGTTTAAAGAAGATACATTTGCACTTGGACCTTGATCAGCTTTCTCATGCCTCCAGAATACTTGCTTGTTTGGGAATAAATGTAGTACGTATTTCAAATAAATGTGTTACCTAGAAATAAATGGCACTGAGGTCTTCTAATAAGAACAGCCAGAAAGACATTTTGTTAACAAATGGTAACTTACTATCCATTTTACAAAATCACGAATCAGATTGTGCCTTCCAGCACATACTATTCTAAGACTTAGTTTATCTAAGTGTGTTTTTATTGGACCAAGAAAATGGCTACAACTTTACATCTTTATAAGGTAATGATTGCTTCATGACAAAATAAGGCATTGGTTTTAGAAAACAAGAATAGGTTCTTACAGAAAAAAGTTTAATGTCTATATGAAGTATAAAAACACATTAGGAATAAACAAAATGACTCTTTGTGGTAACATAATGTAATTGTGACCTTTTTTTATCGTGTCAGAAGCTACTTGAGAACATAATACAAGTCACTTCTGGTGTGAGAGAATTGGCCGTTTACAGAGACAATGCCCAGGGGACGCCTGGATGTGTTACCATCCTGCTGGGAGGCTTCTCCCATGTCCCCACAAGATAAAGCTGACAGACGGGCGCTCATCCCATCTCGCAGATTCAAACTGGCAACCTTCAGGTCAGCAGTCCAGCCGGCACAAGGGTTTAACCCGCCGCAGCTCCCATTGTGACCATAATACTGTATGTAAAACATTTTGCATATCTTTCTTTTCAACAAACAAACCCGATTGTCAGAGGAAGGGCTTCCATAAAGGATGTGTGAAAGAAGATTACAATTCTTACTTTACTTTAAGCAGAGTTAATGCTGTGTCAAATAGCTAAAATAGAAACGTTTTGGAGATTCCTAGGAAAACAACATCGTATGTGGATTTAGAGGAGTTAATTGAATACAATTTTAATTCTCTTTAGCAGGAAATATTTTTAAGTTTGTTAAGTCAAGTGTTATAAACCAATTTTATCAGTCAGGTCATTTACTGGTGTAAACAAAGAGTGCCAGAGGATATGATACATGGAGTTCATGTATGAACAAACAATAGGAAAAATTTCCATTTTAACCACTTACATATATTTCATGATATATTTGACTTTTTTATATAAAACTCTCCTGAGACAGCAGCACAGGGTTTCATATGTTTGTTGATTCGATAGCCAGGTATTTCAGTAGGTTTACTGTATTCTCTTTGAAAAAACAGTTTCGGATAATAGTCTTTCATACGGTTTACCCAGAGGAGAAGCCATTGTAGTTCCAATTGCTGATATTGCTGTCAACTTGTCCAGTCATCTACTTCAACCACAAATGGATCTTTTACATCTATTTTTCCACTGTTAACAATCACACAGTCTTGAAGGGGACGGTCATGTTCATCTGTTGGCTGAAGTTCTATAGCATGCACTACTGACTACAGGGAGAGAAAGAGAGAGAGAGAGAGAGAGAGAGAGAGGATTTTTTAATTCCAAGGAAAATATTGATATCCTATTTGATTTCAGGCATGCCAAAGGCAAGTAGTAACAATGTCATGAAATTTCACTTAAATCTTGACTGTGTTCTCTATTTTACACAATGGCATCCCTATCCCTGCCAAAATAAAGAACCTGCTCCTGTGCCCTTGGTGTAAATTCAACATATGCCATTGCAACTCAATTTTTGGCAGGTGCATAGCTTGAAATTGTCTTCTGATCATGCATTTGCCAAAAGCCCCACCAAATCCCATCTTGTAAGGCACTCAGCCACTCTCAACACAGTTATTCTAGGTTGTTGGAGAGTAACTATTCTCCTTTAGCTGGACATATTGCAAGGACAACAATGGCAAGGACATCTCAAACACGTTCAGGAAAAAAGGAAAATAGTTGCACAGCCTGGAACAGCTGTGTTGGAGGAGGTGTAGTTTACAAGATGAGTTTGGGGGATAATAAGCATTGAGACATGTAGCAACAGAGCTATATGAAATACATACAACTCACAATGCAGGATCTTGATAATTGTTCCTTCACTGTGAGAGTCTCCAGTCTGAACCTATCTATATGGACTGGCCACTCAAAATGAAACCTGAGTTTTAAATTCAAAATTACATATGGCAATTATGATTAATGTGACATAACTAATTTTACTAATTTCTCTTATTTATTCAATGTCAGTAATTTTTTTAATTACAGTATTTAACATAAACATGCTAGTATTAGCACTAACATTTCTAAGCTCTGATAATGAGTGGTGGTTTCTTAAATTGCCTAATTCCCCATTCATATAGGGCTTTAAAGGTAAGCATCAGCACTTAACCATGCTTGACAGGATGGAAATTGTCTAACTATTTGTAATACATTCCCAACAACTGTCCATAGTCAATAACATAATAGCCATATTTTGAACTAAATGTCATGTGAGCAGTCTTCAAAAGTCAATCCCAGATGAATCCCAGTTGATTCGAGTAATTACAAAAGCTTGGAGAACTGGCTAGCTGCCTTCTCCCCTTTCACAACAGGTACCCAGATGTGTTTAAGTCAGAATGTATTACAGAACTATTGAGTGCCTATAAAATAGATACTGTAGACCAAAAACTGGAGTAGACAATTCCTATGCTTTTATAGTTACAATAAGCTACGGTCAAAGCAACATTTTGATAACCTACCATGCCATCAATGACTTTTCCAAAAACAACATGCTTTCCATCTAACCAGCCAGGCCTCGTCACAGAAATGAAAAACTGGGAACCATTAGTATGTGGACCAGAGTTAGCCATGCTGACCCAACCAATACCATAGTGGTTCAGTTTAAAGTTTTCATCTGGAAACCTGTTTCCATAGATACTCTTTCCTGGAAAACAAAGCATTCAGTGTAGCCGAGATAATAAGGAAATGCAAAAATTTTGGAAAAAGCAACACCCACACCTTTGGATAACTCCTAAACTGCTTCTGCCATGAAAACAGCTGAAAGACAGTTTCTAAACAGATTGCTGCATCAGTCACTAGACTTCGACAAGCTATGTAACACCGGAATAAATCATAGCATATTATTCCAAGATATGAAAAAAATGCAGTTACATTTTATCCACCAAGGCTTTTTCTTTAGCTTACCCTTTCCCCTGCCAGAGTTTACCAAAATGGTTTTGAAGCCAAGCACTATGAGGAATGGCTTAGGATCTGGGAATTTTCATCTTAAAGAAGAGAAGGTAAAGAGGGGACATGATAATCATGTTTAAATATTTTAAAGAATGTCATATTGAGGAGGGGGCAGGCTTGTTTCTGCTGTTCGAGAGACTAGGACATGGGGCAATGGATTCAAATGGAAGGAAAAGAGATTCCACAATTTCTAAATATTAGAAAGAACTTCATAATGGTAATTGCCATTTAACAGTGGAATGTGCTTCCTGGGAGTGTGGTGTAGTCTCCTTCTCTGGAGCTTTAAAATGGAGGCTGAATAGCCATCTATCATGCTTTGATTCTGTGTTTCCTGCGTGATAGAATGGAGTTACATAGGATAGCCTTTATGGTCTCTTTGGTCTCTTCCATCTTGTTGATTCCAATTTTCCTAGCATTTTAGCAATTCTGCTTGTTTTATTTATATTTTATGCATGCATTTTATGTATAAAGAAACCAGTGTTACCTCCAGTGCCATCTCCAGCTGTGAAGTCACCCCCTTGAATCATAAAATCTTTGATCACACGATGAAATGTACTTCCTTTGTAGCCAAAGCCTTTCTGAAAGACAAAGTACATAATTACATTGCTGTGGAGTAGTAATTTGTTACATGCACAAAATGGTCAAAAGACAACTGTTTAGATTAAATGTCCCCCTACAAAGAATGAGTAAGTTATGTGTAATCTCTTAACCTCAGTTGTACTTATCTCCCTTTGTGTTGCACTGAATTGTAAGTGGGCCCATAGTGTCTGCTGGGGTTTGATTTTAGGTCACCCTGTGGGTACCAAAATCCATTACATTATTCAAGCCATGGATCGTTAATTGTATGGGTGCAAATAGCTGCATATAAAGTTTACATAGCCTTGTATGTGGAAAGACAGGAGCAACAAAATTACTTTTTAGGCAGGATTGCATCCTGCCTTTGTCAGGCTGCCTTTGGATTACAGTTTTTTTTCCAGGAGAGTCCACATGCACTTTACACTATCTTCTTTCTAAGCTATTTTCCCAATGGAGGGGTTAGCATTGTGGCTGTTGTTTCCACAGGGCTTTGTTTTGAGAATCCTCAGGTCTCAGGTTGGCAGCACGCATGTCTTCGTTGATGGTGCCCATCCATCTTTTCTTTGGGCTGTCCACGTGGTCGTCGTCCTGCAATCTCCGATGCTGTTTGTGCTACTGATGTTGGTTCTCTACTCATGAAATGGCTGCACCACAGTAGTCTTGCTTCTTGCATTTTCTTGCTTTATTTCCTCTAAATTGCTTAATGGCAAAGATCTAAGTAAACCACTGCCAAAGTGCAAATTTCCATCAGCATACTTCAACTGGCTACCCAGAAGGCGGATGTTGTTAATTCTTTTCCTTTCCTTTGGCTGTGCAACCGCAGCAGGCTGTGCCATATCGGTGGAGCTCCTTCCTCCAGAGTGGTAGCAGGGATGTGCCTGAATGCATTCCAATCACCACTGTAGGCCCAAGAAAAGGAGCAACCTCCAGGGATACAGACTGGTCTACTCACGCAGGCAGACTCTGGCTAGGGGATGCAGTTGTTGAGAACTGAAGGAAGTTGACATTGTTGAGAACTGAAGGAAGGAGATACTGGATACTAGTCATGTGCATTCGGGGCAAACCTTGATCTGTTTTATGCCCTGGCTTTCGGTAAAGGCCCTGATCCATTTCGATGGAGACTCCCAAAATCCGGAGGGCAGATATTTGTTCTTCCGTCTTCGGTGCCAAAAGATCAATTTCCTTTCAGCCTATTATTGGGGGCGGGCTTCACCCTTAGGCCCAAAGTGCCCGGGCCTATGGGTGCAAGCTTTGGGTCTACGCACCAGGGGCTTGTAGGGTCTGCTGCAGATTCTGCAGCTGAGTGCCGGGTAAAGAGCGCTCCTTACTCGGGACTTGACTGCAAGCCCTGGGAGGCCCGGGTGCGTAGGCCCAAAGTCTGCACACATAGGCCTGGGTGCTTTAGGCCTATGGGTGCAGGCTTTGGGCCTATGCACCCAGGCCTCGCAGGGTCTACTGCAGACTCTGCAACTGAGTGCTGAATAAGGAGCACTCCTTACTGGGTGCTCGGCTACAGAGTCTGCAGCAGACCCTGCGAGGCCTATGGATGCAGGCTTTCGGCCTACGTGCCTGGGCCTCACAGGGCCTACAGCCGAATGCCGAGTAAGGAGCACTCCAACTGCCTTTCATAATGAGTTGATTTTTATTTCAGGAGGGGCCTTCCCATTCCGTGCCATCCGAATGGACAGTATGAAACGGAAACACGAATCAAACAGATGAGACAGATTTCAGGCCCATATCTACTGGATACATCATTTGGCAATGTCCCCAAACATACCAACACTGGCATAAGCAGGGGTGATACCAGCATGTGATATTGATGGGATTCTAGTCCATATATTCATCTTAATTTCACTCTGAATAAATCTCATGTCATTTTTAATACGAAGTCCATTCAAAATACTAAGGTCCAACTAGAAAACAGATAGGATTGTGTTCAGGGTCTCATGATGGTACTGCATTGTTTGGCATTCTAAAATGCCAAAAATCTAGAGGTTGAAAAAGAGAATCTTAGTTTTTTTTTTCAGTGCTTTATGTTGTAAGTCACTCCAAGTCTCTCCATGGGGAGATGGCGTGGGATAGAAATAAAGATTAATTGATAGGCTTCAGCACAATCAAAGCATCACCATCATGAAAAACCCAACCAACCAACCTAATATCTTCATAAAACTAAGGGTTTGGTTTTACTGGTTTGGATAAATAGGCACCTATTGCTATACTAAAGGAACAGGGGTTTTGTGTGCAGTGCAATGCTGAGGACAATCCCTATGCAAGACCTAAACAGAAGTAGAAGACTGAGCTTAACATTTTTCATAGTCAGGATGAGTTGACTGTCCACTCCCCATGAATAGTAAAATACAGTACCATATGAACAGATCTTACATTTAAAAAAATGTTTCGTAAAGAGCTGCAGATATTTAAAATGAATGTATACACATTTTGTTTACCGGACGGGAAAGACCTTACTTCTCCAGTTGCAAGCTTAATGAAGTTTTCTACAGTCTTTGGTACGACTTTTCCAAACAAACCAATTACGATTCTGCCAACATCTTTGCCACCAATCTGTATGTCAAAAAACACCTGGGATAAAAGGAAAGATATCAACATGAATCAATGTGAATATGATAGATTGTAATTAAAACAAAGGTTGGAGCAAACTGAGTTGGATGCAGAATTTCCTGCCCATTCAGACAAAGAGAACTTCTTTAAATACAAAAGCTTCTGATCTTGTGGGGCCTCATATGACTGGAAGGGTACAAGCAAGAATTTTGCCCATTCCTTCTCCTTCAAACCTTCCCCCTTTCCCAGGTGTGAATTTTTGCAGGAAATTGAAAAAAAAATAGACAGTAGGTTCTTAATATCCAAAGGAACCTCCATCGATATCAAAACATATGGATACTCAAGACCTGTTATAAAATGGCATAGTTTGTTATACAAATCGGGGGGGGGGGGGATTTTCAAAAACCCTATCTAAAACTAATGCATGGATCTGGATCCAGTGACTGTCTATGGTCTCAAAAGCAAAACACAAAGGAATCTTAAACTGAGATGAATGAGCTGTGTTAATTGATACCAGAATGTCAATCTTTTATTGTATTTAAGACCACGATTTATATTGGGCTGATCTCATAGTACCTTTTTCCAAAAGAACTTCTTGAACATGTCAGAGAGACAGAGCTCAAGGGAGAGGTGGCAAAGCAGTGAGAAGATCCAGCTTCAAGAACCAAAAGGAACTTTTCAGAACTGTGGGTCAAAGGTAGGGGTCCCTGAGCACATGTGCACAGATGGTTAAACACTGCCAAATTGATTACATATGCTACTATACAGAGATAATAAGTATATTACAAGGACACATAACTCTATCCATTAATCACTCAATGCATTTCTCTTAAATTCTAATTTGAAAAGGAAAATGTGGGTTCCTCATCAATTGTTGCTGATCTGATGCCGACTGAAATTCACTTTTTATTACAACCATTTCTAGAAGGGACTAAAACTCTCAAGGATTTGTTAAATGCTAGAAAACATGGCTTCTCCTCCCTTGCTCTAGATAAACTATTTGACCACTAA
The DNA here is from genome assembly GCF_035594765.1 of Anolis carolinensis. NCBI lineage: Eukaryota > Metazoa > Chordata > Lepidosauria > Squamata > Anolidae > Anolis > Anolis carolinensis. The sequence continues at coordinate 262,475,185 of NC_085842.1, read as the reverse complement.
CTTTTTCTTTTTCATGTCAGGAGCAACTTGAGAAATTGCAAGTCGCTTCTGGTGTGAGAGAATTGGCCGTTTGCAAAGAAGTTGCCCAGGGGACACCTGGATGTTTTGATGTTTTATCATCCTTGTGGGAGGCTTCTCTAATGTCCCCATATGGGGAACTGAAGCTGACAGAGGGAGCTCATCCATGCTCTCCCCGGATTTGTATTGGCAACCTTCAGGTCAGCAGTCCTGCTGGCACAAGGGTTTAACCCACTGCACCGCCAGCTGTACACAGGATTCCTACACAATATCCAAAATATACAGCAAGACCCCCATTTCCATGGGTGATATGCTCCTGAGCATCATAGATAAAACCAAACACCATTACATTATCTGATGCCTGGTTCCAGCATACCATAAAGACATCCTGGAGGATCTAGAAGTTCCTATAATGGTATCCAGAGCTAACCAGCTCTCAACTCTCCCTATGAGGAGAGGCTTAAAGAACTGGGCATGTTTAGCCTGCAAAAGAGAAGGCTGAGAGGAGACATGATAGCCATGTACAAATATGTGAGGGGAAGTCATAGGGAGGAGGGAGCAAGCTTGTTTTCTGCTGCCCTGCAGACTAGGACGTGGAACAATGGATTCAAACTACAGGAAAGGAGATTCCACCTGAACATCAGGAAGAACTTCCTCACTGTGAGGGCTGTTCGGCAGTGGAACTCTCTCTCCCGGACTGTGGTGGAGGCTCCTTCTTTGGAGGCTTTTAAGCAGAGGCTGGATGGCCATCTGTTGGGGGTGCTTTGAATGAGATTTCCTGCTTCTTGGCGGGGGTTGGACTGGATGGCCCATGAGGTCTCTTCCAACTCTACTATTCTATGATTCTATGATTCCAGAAACTTTGTTTTTGTGTCCGTCACAAACTATGTTGACTTGCTGGGTTGCTGTGAGTTTTCCAGGCGTGTGGCCCTGTTCCAGTAGCATTCTTTCCTGATGTTTCGCCAACAACCTCTGAGGATGTCTGCCATAGATGGAAAAAATGTTTCTGGAACATAGCCATACAGCCCAGAAAACTCACAGCAACCCAGTGATTCTGGCCATGAAAGCCTCCGACAATATGTTGAGTGGGTTAAGACTGGATTAGATAGTCATTGAAAAACTACTGCAAAATGTGCTGCAAGTTAATAAACATTTTCCACATTTTTATGACAGAAACCAATTAGGAAATGACATTTATAACCCAGGAACAAAAAGTGTGTTACATTGTGCGATGACAAGCACACACCACAATCCCTTACATGCAGAGGGATCTCTGTTATATACATGTGTATGTATGTATATGTACAGTAGAATCTCACTTATCCAACATTGGCTTATTCAACATTCTGGATTATCCAACACATTTTTGTAGTCAATGTTTTCAATGTTTTGGTGCTAAATTCGTAAATACAGTAATTACTACATAGTATTACTGAGTATTGAACTACTTTTTCTGTCAAATTTGTTGTATAACATGATGTTTTGGTGCTTAATTTGTAAAATCATAACCTAATTTGACGTTTAATAGGCTTTTCCTTAATCCCTCCTTATCATCCAACATATTCGCTTATCCAACGTTCTGCCGGCCCGTTTATGTTGGATAAGTGAGACTCTACTGTATATCTAATCCAGGCATTGGCAAACTTGTGACCTCCGAGTGTTTTGGACTTCAATTCCCACAATTCCTAACAGCCTACCGGCTGTTAGGAATTGTGAGAGTTGAAGTCCAAAATACCCAGAGGGCACAAGTTTGCCCATGCCTGATCAAATCCCTCTGTATGAAAAGGATTGTGGTGTGTATTTATAGTATAGTAGAGTCTCACTTATCCAAGCCTCGCTTATCCAAGCTTCTGGATTATCCAAGCCATTTTTGTAGTCAGTGTTTTCAATATATCATGATATTTTGGTGCTAAATTCGTAAATACAGTAATTACTACATAGCATTACTGTGCATTGAACTACTTTTTCTGTCAAATTTGTTGGATAACATGATGTTTTGGTGCTTAATTTGTAAAATCATAACCAAATTTGATGTTTAGTAGGCTTTTCCTTAATCCCTCCTTATTATCCAAGATATTCGCTTATCCAAGCTTCTGCCGGCCCATTTGGCTTGGATAAGTGAGACTCGACTGTAATGAGAAATTGATAAAAAAAAATAATAAAGAAGGAGGCAATGCTTATCTAAAAAGATAAAACAAGCTGCTCCTTTAAGAGCTAACTTTGGTGCTCAGAGATTAGATTAGGAACCAAAAGATGCCATTGAATCTTCCCAGTAGAAGGGGAAACTTCTGCCACGCAAACCTTAAAGGCGCAGCAGCCAAGTGGGGAGGGTTTCTGCGTGGAAATCCCACCCGAGCCAAGGCCAAGCAAGCGGCTCGGGGCAGAAAGGGTCTGGGAGAAGGCTAGTGCTTTGCTCTCTTCGGAAGCCACTCAGAGAGAGAGAGAGAGCTGGGTGGATAATCACCTTGGCGGTCACGGTGGGTCCTCTCTTCCTGAAGCCCTCGGCCCCGGAGAGGCACAACAAGAGGAGGCTCAGCAGGGCCAAGGCCCCCGGCTGCCACCCGATGCGCCCCATCTCCGCCTCTCCCGGCTGGCCAAACGGCAGGCTCCCTCCGCTCCGCCTTCTGCCACAGTGTCAGCTTCGGAGGAGTTAGTTGCTGGCTGGCTGGCTGGGAAGAGAGAGCCGCGCAGGCGCGCTTCCTGCTCGCCGACGCTGGGCAGAAGAAGGCGGCGCAGAGGGAGTTCCCAATCGCCGTCGTTGCTGCCTCGCAAGCGGAGACCACGGACTGAGCCTTGCTTTGGATCAGGCCTAGAGTCAGAAAAAAAAATCGGGAGAGGTTGACATTTTTGTCCTTGGAGATGACTTTTCAGGTCAGTGTCTCCTGACAAAGGACAATAGTTTCCACAATTGGCAGAAGTTTCTTTTTCACTCTGCAGCCACCATGTCAGACTACACGGAAAAGTCACTGAAATCCACATGCATGTGGACAATTTCAACAGAAAGGAGGAAACAATGACCCTTTGCTCCTGTTCCCTTTGCTCCTGTTCCATTGTTCCTTTGGCAGGGCTTGGATTAGATCACTGGTTTTCAACCTGTGGGTCCCCAGATATTTTGGCCTACAACTCCCAGAAACCCCAGCCACTTTACCAGCTGTTAGCATTTCTGGGAGTTGAAGGCCAAAATATCTGGGGACCCGCAGGTTGAGAATCACCAGATTACATGAATCATAGAATCATAGAATAGTAGAGTTGGAAGAGACCTCATGGGCCATCCAGTCCAACCCCCTGACAAGAAGCAGGAAATCACATTCAAAGCACCCCCGACAGATGGCCATCCAGCCTCTGTTTAAAAGCCTCCAAAGAAGGAGGCTCCACCACAGTCCGGGGGAGAGAGTTCCACTGCCGAACAGCTCTCACAGTGAGGAAGTTCTTCCTGATGTTCAGGTGGAATCTCCTTTCCTGTAGTTTGAAGCCATTGTTCCGTGTCCTAGTCTGCAGGGCTCCCGTTTCCACCGTTTCCCCGGGTTTCACCTGCTATCCAAGTCAAATCCCTCTCCTGCACCTTAAGCTTTGCCTGCTAGCTACCACATTTTAGCAGGGCTTCCACTATGATCACTTCCACTATGTCAGCTATCACTGTGTCAGGACCCAGGCTGCAGAACACCAATAACCATGCGCAGAGGCCAGACTCTATCTAATATCTTTATTAAAGAAATATATAAAAACAATAAAAACAAGTGAAGAATATAGTTCAGAAACAGACCTTTCAGATGAGGTCAAATATAGTCCAGAAATGTATTGTCCAATATAAGATATTAGAGTTCAAAGTTTTAATCCACTTGACCGAAACACACACTTTGCCAAGCAATAGTGTGGGGAAATGACAGAGTCTTTAAAGTCCAATGTAGCTTGACAACAAGGCTGGAAAATAAACTTGATTCTTGGCTAGATCAAAGACTTGAAACGAGGCAAACATGAAGCATGAAACAAAGTCCGTGGCAAAACGTGAAACAAGGCAGGCTTGAAACTTGATCCGGGAAGCAAGGAACTGGGGTTACGAAGTCCACACACGATCTCTCTCCTCAAGCTGATCAATTGACTCCGCAAAGTTCCCCTTGCGACAAACACCTATATTGGGTCTCGTTTTCCCGCCAACAGAACACTTTCCCTAGAGAACGAGAAGCGAAACCCAACTCTGTCCAGATGCATGACTCCTTAGAATTTCCCAAGGGAAGCAGACCTAATCAGCTAGTTGTTTGGCTGTCACGACCCAGGCTGCAGAGCACCAATAACCATACACAGAGGCCAGAATCTATCTAATATCTTTATTGTAGGATTATATAAAGTTAATAAAAACTAGTGTAGAAAATAGTCCAGAATTAGACCTTTCAGGAAAGGTCAGAATTAGTCCAAAAAAGCAATGTCCAATAAGAAATATTAAGGTCCAAAGTTGTAATCCAATAACCGAAACACTCACTTTGCCAAGCAAAGTGAGGGGAGATGACAAGGTCCTTTAGTCCATGAAACTTGAGCGAGGCTAGGAAATAACTTGATACTTGAAACAAGGCTTGAACGTGGAACAAGGTAACTAAGAACAAGAACAAGGTCCGTGGAATAACTTGATAAATCCGTGGAACAAGGCAAGGATTAATCCTGGGAAACAAGGCAAAGTCCGTAGATAAACAAAGGCTGGGAAGCAAGGCGAAGGCTGGATAGCAAGGCAAGGCTTGAGCAGGAGCGAGGCTTGAACCGGAGCGCGCTGTCCAGACACAACTCGCTCCGTAGGCTGACGAATTGACTCCGCGAAGTTACTACGCGGGTAAAACACCTAAATAGAGTCTAGCTTCCCGCCGAAGCAGTTCTCTGGGAATCAGAACCGAAAGCTAACTCTGAGACCAGATGTGAGACTCCCCAAAGATTCTCACGAGAAGCAGTCTTAATTGGCCACATTCTTAGCTGCAATCCTCGCACTCCTGCGCGAAGCTGAATCCAAACTTCTCTGTTGTTTACAAAACTCCCGGCGCAAGAATACGGGAGAAGTAGGCTCTGGGCTTGTTTGACATACTTCTGGGAGACAACTTTCTTGCAGGTGCAAGGTTCCCAGATCTGCCTGGGAAAGATCTGGCTGAGAGGAATCCAGTTCAGACTGGGAAGGTAAAAAACCCAAGTTTTCATCTTCATCAGGAATTACAATGTCCTGAGCAGGACTACAAGGCCCATGGGTCATCACACTATCCCCCTCCTCAAGGCCCCTCCCAAACTGGGGCCCTCTCCCCGAGGCGCGAGGTCGCGGTTTGGTGGGATAGGTCTGATGAAAGCGACGGGTTAGATCAGGGGCATGGACTGTGGAGGCGTCTTCCCAAGAGCGTTCCTCAGGGCCAAAACCCACCCAGTCAATGAGATATTGTAGGCGGCAGCGGTGAAAGCGAGAATCCAAAATGTCCTCAACCTCGAACTCCTCCTCCCCATTCATCAAAACAGGAGGGGGGGCCGGTTGGTCTGTATCAGGTCGCACACCATCCGCCGGAAGGAGCAGGGAACGGTGAAACACTGGGTGAATGCGCATTGAACGCGGAAGTTGGAGTTTGAAAGTCACGGGGTTTAATTGCGCCACCACTGGATAGGGACCAATGAAACGGGCATCTAACTTCCGGCAAGGGCGGTGGGAGGGCAGAAAGCGAGTGGACAGGAAAACCCGATCTCCTACCTTGATTTCAGGGCCCGGCTGGCGATGTTTGTCAGCGTGGCGTTTATAGTCCTCCTTGGCTTGGTCCAGTTGCTGGAGCAAAAGTTGTTGCACCGCTGTGAGTTCCTGCAGCCAATCCTCTGCTGCGGGAACCTCTGAAGTTTCAATGACAGGGGGAAAGAAACGTGGATGGAAGCCGTAGTTTGCAAAGAACGGCGTTTCTTTTGTAGAAGCTTGAACTCCATTGTTGTAGGCAAACTCAGACAGTGGTAACAGAGAAGCCCAATTGTCCTGTTGATAGTTTACATAACAGCGAAGATACTGCTCCAAAGTGGCATTGGTGCGCTCCGTTTGCCCATCTGTTTGGGGATGATGAGCTGAAGATAAGCGAGAGTCTATGCCCAATAGTTTTTGTAGTGCCTTCCAAAAACGAGAGGTGAATTGAGATCCACGGTCTGTGACTAAACTCTTGGGCAATCCATGTAGTCTGAAGACATGTTGAAGAAATAGATCCGCAGTTTCCTTGGCCGTGGGGAGGCCTTCGCAGGGAATGAAATGGGCTAACTTGGTGAATAGGTCCACCACCACTAAGATCGTGGTGAATCCACAGGAAGGTGGTAGGTCAGTGATGAAATCCGCGGAAATTATTTCCCATGGGCGAGATGGGGTAGGAAGGGGGTGTAAAAGCCCTGAGGGCTTCTCCCTTCGTATCTTGGAGCGCTGGCATACTGGGCAGGTGTTGACATATTTTTCCACATCCTTGCGGATCTTGGGCCACCAAAAATCCCTTAGGATCAAATGCATAGTTTTAAATAGTCCGAAGTGTCCTGCTGGTTTGCAGTCATGACACAGACGAAGCGCTTTTTCTCTGCCCGGTCCGGGTGGGATATAGACATGATTTCTATAGCAGAGCAGCCCATCTTTAAGCGAAAAGGGGAAATGCAGACCTTGGCGAAGTTGGTCCTGCGCCCAGGCATCTGCTTGCTGACTAGCCCTGATTTCTTGAGCACAGATGGGTCCTGGAGTAGGGGAAGTTGAACCAATGGGAATGGATTTGGTGTTCCCCACCGTGAGCGTGGCAAAGTTCTCAGGTTGTAGCAGTTGGGATTCAAAGGTCTCCTTGCGTCCTGCAGCGTATTCCGGTTTACGTGACAGGGCGTCTGCTTGCTTGGTTTGGGCTGGGGTCACATAATGGATCTGGAAGTTGAAACGTTCAAAGAATAAAGCCCAACGTTGCTGCCTCTGATTTAGTTTGCGGGCAGTTCTTAGATGTTCTAGATTACGATGATCAGTGTGGACTTCAATGGGAAATTTGGCCCCTTCTAGCCAATGTCTCCAAGTTTCAAAGGCTGCCTTTATGGCCAGTAGTTCTTTTTCCCAAATGGTGTAATTCCTCTCTGGTGTGGTTAGTTGACGAGAATAAAAGGCACAGGGGTGGAGGTGATCTCCCACCGGTTGTAAGAGTACAGCCCCAATTGCCACATCAGAGGCGTCCGCTTGCACCACAAAAGGGGTTCCAGGATTTGGGTGCTGTAGAATTGGCTGGGAGGTGAATAGTTTCTTTAGTTGCTGGAACCCTTTCTCTGCTTGATCAGTCCAGCGGAAAGGCTGCTTTCCACGGATGCAGCTAGTGATGGGGTCGGACCAGCGGGCAAAATCTGGAATGAACTTGCGGTAGTAGTTCGCGAACCCCAAGAAACGCTGCACCTCTTTCTTGTTAGTTGGCGCCCGCCATTCCAATACTGCTGAAACTTTGGCTGGGTCCATGGAAAGCCCTAGAGGCGAGATGCGGTAACCAAGGAAATCTACCTCTTGTAGATCAAAAGCGCATTTTTCCAGCTTGGCATAAAGTCCATGATCCCGCAATCGTTGTAACACCATTTTGACGTGGTTCTCATGTTCTGATTGTGATCTGGAAAACACCAAAAAATCGTCCAGGTAGATTATCAAGAACCTGTCTAGATAGTCCTGAAAAATGTCATTGACAAAATGCTGGAACGTTGCGGGGGCTCCGCATAAACCGAAATTCATAACTCGGGACTCAAATAATCCGAATTTGGTCTGGAAGGCGGTCTTCCACTCGTCCCCTTCCCTGATGCGAACTAAGTTGTAAGCCCCCCGAAGATCCAGCTTGGTGTAAACCTTGGCTCCTCGAAGCCGATCCAGTAGATCCGAGATTAAAGGCAGGGGATAGCTGTTCCGCTTGGTGATATTGTTCAATGCTCTGTAGTCCACCACCAAGCGTAGTTCCCCTGACTTCTTCTTCACAAACATCACTGGGGAGGCGGCTGGGGATTGAGAGGGTCTGATGAACCCCTTGCGAAGGTTTGTCTCTAGGAATTCCCTGAGAGCTTCTTGCTCTGGCTCAGTCAGGGAGTAGAGATGCCCTCGCGGGATCGGGGCCCCCTCCACCAAGTCAATGGCACAGTCATAAGGTCTATGTGGGGGTAATTTTTCGGCTTCTTTCTCATTGAATACATCCCAATACTCGGAGTACTTCTTTGGCAAGGTGATGATGGGCTCGGTGTCTGTGGCATGGCATACCTTGGCTACGAGGCAATGGTTTTGGCAGTACGGTGAAGCAAACTGCAGTTCTCTGTTGGACCAGGAGATGTTAGGGTCGTGGAGAGTCAGCCATGGAATTCCCAAAATCACAGGGAAATGGGGAACCTCGGTAACAAAGAAGGAAATCTCTTCCATATGTTCCCTTATCCACATCCTGGTGGGTTCCGACCACTGACTTACGGGGCCCGTCTTGAGGGGACGGCCGTCTATGGCTTGCACCACACGGGCATTCTTGAAATCATGATATTGTAATCCCAGAGAGTCGGCATACTCTCTATCGATGAAATTGTTGGTAGCTCCAGAGTCTATCATGGCGTGGATCATGACGGGTCCCCTTTTTGCTGACCATAATGTGACCACGAGAAGGAACAGGACCCCGGTTGGCGGCTCTTGGATGGATTTTTTGACCGGGTTGGCGAGCCCCTCTACACCCGGTCGTTGGCTTCCCCCGCCGGCTGTGTGCCAGTCGGCTCAGACGCCTTCGTCTCCGTGGAGGACGCCGCCGCAAGACGGGCGGCAGGCTTCCCTTTGGCTGGGCACTCTCTGGCGAAGTGGCCCCCGTTCCCGCAGTACCAGCAGAGGTTTAAGCGTTGACGACGGGCCTTCTCGGCGGCATCTAGTCTGGGACGCACATTGCCCAACTGCATCGGCACCTCCTCGCCTCCTCTGGGGTATGGGGTTGGCGGTGGGGGTCTCCACACCGGACGTGGCTGAACGCTGGCGGGAGCGGGGGGTTTTGCCCCGGCTCTACTGCCCTGGCCTCGAACCCACTGTTTCCTGTTGGCAATCATGACTTCAGCCCGTAAACATTGATCAATGAGTGCCTCGAGGGTCTGGGGAGGATCCACCTTGGAGATTTCTTCCAGCATTTCAATGTTGAGACCCTCCCGGAATTGTCCCCTGAGGGCTACATCGTTCCAGCCGGTGTTGTGGGCCAGCACTCGGAACTCGGCTATATACTGAGACATAGGTCTGTCTCCTTGGAAAAGGCGACGGAGTTTGTGACCGGCTGCCTCCAAATTGTCCTCGATTCCCCAAGTCTCCTTGAGGTGGTCCAAGAAGTGTTGCGCTGATCTTAGGTGTGGAGAGGCTTGGTCAAACAGTGCCGTCGCCCAGCTGGCCGCTGGCCCGTCTAGAAGACTGTAAACCCATGCCACTTTGATGTCTTCTTGGGGAAACTCGGCAGCACGGGCCTCCAGATAAGCTTGACATTGGCGACGGAAGACATGAACCTTAGAAGCTTCTCCAGTAAACTTGGTTGGCAACGCCATGGCCGGAAGACGAACTCCGCGTTCCTTCAAACCCCTTATTTCTCCATCCTGTGCATTGAGCTTATCACGGATTCGGTCCACCTCTTCCTTGTCGATGGTGTAGGTAATCGGCTGGCCGCTCGGCCCAGGTACGACTCCGGTAGACATTCTGGCCGAGGTTAATTGGTGCTTAGGGTGGCGGAGTCAAACTGTCACGACCCAGGCTGCAGAGCACCAATAACCATACACAGAGGCCAGAATCTATCTAATATCTTTATTGTAGGATTATATAAAGTTAATAAAAACTAGTGTAGAAAATAGTCCAGAATTAGACCTTTCAGGAAAGGTCAGAATTAGTCCAAAAAAGCAATGTCCAATAAGAAATATTAAGGTCCAAAGTTGTAATCCAATAACCGAAACACTCACTTTGCCAAGCAAAGTGAGGGGAGATGACAAGGTCCTTTAGTCCATGAAACTTGAGCGAGGCTAGGAAATAACTTGATACTTGAAACAAGGCTTGAACGTGGAACAAGGTAACTAAGAACAAGAACAAGGTCCGTGGAATAACTTGATAAATCCGTGGAACAAGGCAAGGATTAATCCTGGGAAACAAGGCAAAGTCCGTAGATAAACAAAGGCTGGGAAGCAAGGCGAAGGCTGGATAGCAAGGCAAGGCTTGAGCAGGAGCGAGGCTTGAACCGGAGCGCGCTGTCCAGACACAACTCGCTCCGTAGGCTGACGAATTGACTCCGCGAAGTTACTACGCGGGTAAAACACCTAAATAGAGTCTAGCTTCCCGCCGAAGCAGTTCTCTGGGAATCAGAACCGAAAGCTAACTCTGAGACCAGATGTGAGACTCCCCAAAGATTCTCACGAGAAGCAGTCTTAATTGGCCACATTCTTAGCTGCAATCCTCGCACTCCTGCGCGAAGCTGAATCCAAACTTCTCTGTTGTTTACAAAACTCCCGGCGCAAGAATACGGGAGAAGTAGGCTCTGGGCTTGTTTGACATACTTCTGGGAGACAACTTTCTTGCAGGTGCAAGGTTCCCAGATCTGCCTGGGAAAGATCTGGCTGAGAGGAATCCAGTTCAGACTGGGAAGGTAAAAAACCCAAGTTTTCATCTTCATCAGGAATTACAATGTCCTGAGCAGGACTACAAGGCCCATGGGTCATCACATTGGCAGCGATTCTCAGGCTCCGGCGATTAGCCTCTCTGACTCCTCTATCGCTAGTATAATTGTCCCTCCGGGAAAACGGGGGGGAGTTCTGCCCAAGGCCTGTTTGGCTGAATTCTTGAGGGCAAACATCCTCCAGGTGGAGAGGCTCCGGCTCTGGCTGAACCGGCGAAAATCCCATGTTTTCCTCTTTGTCTGCCACAATAGTACTAGGAACAGGACTACAAGGACAACATCACACACTGCTATTGCAATGTAATTGGTAGAAAGGTAGGTAATGATAGTGTGAATAATTAATATTTGGTTGAGATAGTGCTTGCAGTTCTGGAAAGACTCTCATTTTTGCTTCTCATATATTTGGCAGGGGGATTTGGTAAACCAGTAAAAAATTATGAGTAAACAATGTGTTGTGTTTTTTTTACCTGAAAAATATCAGGGGTGGTTTGAACCCCTAAACCGCCCCCTTGGCTACAGGCTTGCATTGGATTGGGATAGGGCTTCTATAGAGCAGTGATTCCCAACCTTTGGGCCTCCAGGTGTTTTGGACTTCCTAACAGCTGGTTAGCTGGCTGGGATTTCTGGGAGTTGAAGTCCAAAACACTTGGAGGCCCAAAGGTTGGGAACCACTGCTATAGAGCCACTGGTCCATGGCTTGCTCAGGGAGTAAGGAAGAAAAGTTGGGTATTGGGCCCTTCCTTAATATCAGGAAGTTATTTTTATTTTAACCTGAAAGATGCAAGTTTAAGGGTTCCCAAAAAGTCACCATGCATAGGGAAAATGGGATATTGTAGCAAAATGTACCTTTATTTACAAAATATGTATTAATATCACACACACACACACACACACACATGTAAGCAATCCCCTGTTACAAACATCCAACTTACAAATGCTGGGGTGAGATAACAAGATGTGAGAGAAATCTACTCCTTGGAAGGGAAAGTCACTCCTGAGTTATTATCATGGGGAAAAGTTGTCTCCGCTGAAGCTCTCTCACCAATCCTTGTTTCTACAACATGCCAAAATTTTCCAAATCCAAATATCACAGGGATAGAAAGCGGGCAGATATCTTCTGAACAGGGCCACAGACAGCAAAACAAACATCACAGGGTTGTTAACCCTTCCCTATGCTATCCACAGCTAATAGATATATTTATTTTTGGCTGGAGTAATACTTTAAAATGGCACTCCATGCAGTCATGCAGGCCACATGACCTTGGAGGTGTTGATGTCGAGCACATAAGCCCCCACACTCACATTGCTTTGACACACAGCTGATTTCTGCCAGGAGTTCCACAGGCTCACAGGAACCCTGATTTTCCCTTCCAGATAGACCTCAGTCACACAGATACATTGTATCCCCCTTACAGTAGCTGAAAACCACAGGCAGCCTCTCTCCATTGAGGCTCCATTGTTCTTTGTTACATATTAACCCAGAGTAATAATTTGCATCCGCTGCTTGCTTTCACTTCCCTGCCTGCAAAAGAGCTCCTTTTGCAGGCTGTTTCCATGAACCAAAAATTAACAATAAACCCCTTTCCAAGCCACAGATCTCAGTCGACTTGGTCAAGGCGGTCCAGAACCACCTCAGGAACAAGGAGATGCAGTTCTTTCAACTGCGGATATGGAAACCCACTGGTTCCCCGTATCTGCAACTCAACGGATTCACTCCGGACCAATTCCATTTCACACACTTTCTAAACTAAACTGCTATCTCGCTTTTTGCCAAAGTGGCCCCAATTCACCTCCTGACCAATGTATTGGCTCTCTTTCATGAATGAGTTTGCCTTTTTATGAATGAGCATGGGCAAAGCGACCCCTTTCCCCTTTCCCTGCATGAACCCCATGTATCCCTTGTGCCATCTCCCAGTTCTAGGGGAACCCCAAAAAGCCCTTTTGCCTGCTGGGCTGCTGGAGAACCTCTGGGATTCCTTTCCCCCCCCCCCCCCATGAGAAACACAAAGGCAATTGAAGCCTTTTGAACACCTCATGGGACTACCTGCACCTGTCTCCCAATACATGGGGATGCTGGATCTTGTGTTTCTCCCCATTGTGAATCCCACAATGTGTCTCCTATCAATTTTATTTTTATTTTATTTTTTATTATTATACTTTATGATATCTTGCCCCTTATAAAAGAAGCACTGTGACCCTGATGTAAACTTTTGGGGCCAGCACACTATCCTGACCTCAGCACCACCAAGATAATTCAGGCCATATACTACAAGTATGGATTACCATGATCACCCTCTGGAAACCTCAGAGGGTGATGCCAGGCCATTTGAGAAAGAAGAAACCTTTGGACATTCCAATCATTCACCTAAATGGCTTACCTCCTCTGTGGGGAGGCAAGGGCAAGCCACAGCTGTCAGGACAAAGCCATCTCCCTTCCTTGGACTCTGAATCATTTTAATCCCATCAAGATTTCCAATGCTGCTGCTCTTTTGACAATAGGACTGGCATTCAAGTGTCGGACCCCCATCCAAGAGACTTTTTATTTCAATCAATGTATCAATAGACAGGTCCAGCTTGCAGGGCCCTGAGGCTCTCACCAGACTTAACAAAGGACCTAACATAAGGTCACTCATTAATCCTGTCATCAACATATGTTTGCCTTTGTTTCTCCTGTTGCTGCATCTCCATCTCCCCCATTGGCCAGCAAGGGAGAGACGTCACAGGCGAGGCCCGTGCTCCCATTGGATAAGGTGTGTTAGTCTCTCAGACCACTCCTCCTGCCTCCTGACCTCAGGGACTACCCTGACCAATCAGCGAGAAGTTGGCCGGGTGGGCGAGAGTGGGAAATTCAAAATGCAAAAGTATAAAATGTGTATTTTTCTGTGTAATGGCATGCTGGTTCTTCTTGCAATTTATTGCTGCCATCATCCTGATCCAGCTGGACCAGAATAAACTTGGTGACCTCTGCTTCAAACTCGGTGAGCCTTTTATTGGGAAGAGGGAAATTTTTATTTTGCTTCTCTCAAGCTCACCAGGTGCTGCATTACCCTCTTTCTGGGTCTGGCATGGGTCTCTTTTTCCGGAGAGACCCCCAAATCTTTGATCTCCTCATCAGTGTCTACGGACAACGCTAACTCTTCAGCTTAGAAATGGAGCTGAGCACCAACCCCCAGAGTTGGACTCAACTAGACTTAATGTCAGGGGAAAACCTTTATCTTTACATTATACTTTAAAAATGTTGCTGTTCCAACTTACATACAAATTCAACTGAAGAGCAAACCTACAGAACCTATATTGGAGACTCTGGGGATTCCATAACATAGAGCAATGACAATTAAATTGGTGTCAAGATGCATTAAGTGTAGAGTCACCCTATGTTACCATGGCAGTTAAAGTAGAATAATAGTGCTTTAGCAGTGTAGTGTAAGGCCCCTTCTACACTGCTATATAATCCAGTTCAAAGCAGATAATCTGGATTTTATATGACAGTGTAGAAGAGGCCTGAGAGAACCTCTAAAGCTGTGTCTACACTGCAGTTTGACACCACTTTAAGTTTATATTGGGTTAAAATTAATTGACTTAGGGTGCATTAATGCAGCTTGATACCTTTTTAATTCGGAGAAGGCTCAATGCTCTGGAATCAGGGGAGTGGTAGTTTTACAAAGCCATCAGCCTTCTCTGCTGAATATTGCTGGTGCCTCTCCAAACTACAACTCCTGGGATTCCATAACACTGCGCCAGGGCAGTTAAAGTGGGATCAAACTGCATTCATGCACACTAGGTCAGTTTATTTAAATCCAGTATAAAACAGGAAAGGATGGAATCTTGAAAATCTTTGCCTTTTCAACCATTCTAAATGCACCTTGAGTCTTTAAATGATCTCTTCTAGAAGCCTTCTTGGTATTGACATCAAATTGACCTGTAGTTGCTCAGGTCCCCTTTTTATGATGGGGATAACATTCATCCTCCTCCAGTTTGCAAAGACATTTCTAAATTATTGGTTTGATATTTCAATACTATGTTAATTAAAAAAAAGAGGGACAGTGAAATATATTAAGAACACGAGACTTAAGAGCTCCTTGCTTAGACATCATGAATGTAGTCACTGCTCCAGAACATTTGTTCTAAATGCTTAAAAGTACTGGGGGGATGTGGTGGGGACAGCTCTAATAGGGAAATTTAAAGTGATTTGGCTAATGAAATAGAAGGAATTGAGCAAAATTGGTCACATTTAAGGATAGACATTTTCCAGATTAATTTACACTTCCACTCTTAAATACCCTTGAAAAGATTTCCACCAGATGTGTTTTAATGGATTTGCAGAGCATAGTTCAACTTAGCACTGTATAGACATTACATCTTTTGAGACTCTGGAGAGCATCAGAAGAAAAATCATTTGATAGAATAGAATATGTTTTAAATTTACTTGAGGAGTATGTAATCTCTGATAGTTAAATTATCTTTGGAAGAAGATTAACTGTTTTATAAAAGGAAGAACTGTAAAACTGGCAAAAACCTATTACTAACTCAAATGTTCATGCACATACATACTCAACATAAGAAAAATATATATATGTTGAAACTTCACTCTTTAAGAGGTTATTAAACCAGTGTTGCCAGGAATTTTAGATCATCACTATCAAATTGGCAGCAGTCTTAAGTAAAGTATATATATATTTATGGCTGGTAAGTCATTGCTTTGAAAGCAAAGGCAGACTAAAACAAAATTTGCTGTGACTAAAAATATTAATCACGTTTTAGTCAATAAAATTGTTTCAAAATTAACTTGCACCAAGCTGTTACAGTTTGTAGTTTTCCTGTTCAGTCAAACCTTCAAGTTATGTATGTACTATTTTTAGATATTCTGTGTTGGAAAGAGAAAGCAAGAGAGCTGGTACCTCATATTCTTTGGCCAGAGAGAATACATTGTTATTGCCTTGTTTTATTTCTTACCTACCTCTTCCATGGATCAAAATGGAGAACAACAGCAGATTAGAATACAACACATAACATCAGTTTAAGAGATAATTTATGACAATATATTAAAAACACACACACACATATATTCCAAGAACTCCGCTTTCACTGGCATGTGTCCAGGAATGACAAAATGTAGGTCAGTACTAGGGTTTTAAGCACTAGAATCACAACCACAAAACAAGGTATTCACATGGGAGCCACAAAGGTCAAGGGAGTTCAAAGATTGGAAAGAGCACTGTGAAAATCTCTTGAGAAGTTGAAATTATTTCTTTTTCAGAAGTTTATGTGATAATTTCTTGTTCACACACATCTATCCAGAAAGTGACATGGCTTTGTGAATTATAACAAATTAAGGTCTGACTTCAAATCCTGACCTTAAAATTTCAAATCCTGAGAAGTCTTTTAAAACCTGAATGTTGTTACAGTAACCCAGTGAAGTTTTGAAGGTGTTCCGATGCTTTCTGAGGATTTGGTTTCCTTTGATTTAAATTAGTGGACACTACCTGAAGCTTTGTGGTGACCATTTGACTGCCATTTTGTTGGTATCTTATGCACATTGAAGTTGTATACATGCAGTCATACTTTTTTTTGCAGATGAGTAACATCTGAATTCAGTTGAAGGTTATGAAAGTAATGTATTATACATCATTGCTCACTTTTACAATTATGCATTCGTGTACAATGATTGCATGGTTGTGTATGGTTAATGTATAATGTATCTGCAATAAAAATTTGGTGATGTATCACAATTCTATAATGAAATGCAACCAAGATATGCATCCTTGAGCATAAAGTTATGCCACATTTTCTCAGTGCAGAGTTTTGGCCTTTTTAAAAACAGACATACACAGCTTGAGCATTAAAAAGGACCTACAGTGTTTACACTGAGTATTAGCTGCTCTGAGTCCCTCAGTGATGGAGAGAGGGCAGGATATTAAAAAGTAAATAAATAAATACACTGCTCCTTATACACGCAGTGTCACTGTTTACGAGCAGACAACGGGGATTAACATCACACTGGGAAATTGTCATTTTGCCTGTCTCTATCTAGGATTTTTTTAAAAAGTTGATTGCCAACCAGCTTAGGAATTATTGGGGAAATAATACTTTAGAAATTGCAAAATACCTCAACCCCACAGTTGAAGCTTGTGTCATGTGAAGAGCACCATGGGTTGCAGTTTCTTAAATGTGTAGATACACTGATTTTCCTGTGTGGGATGAAGCCCACAGAGGCCCAGAGACAAGTCCTCTCTGAAAGATTTCAGAGCACACTATAATGAAGGAGAACCAATATGCCTGCTCCAATGAAAAAGTACTTTCTCTCTCCTCCAAGGGCAACGTCAGGGCAACAAGAAAGCCTTGGATCTGGCTGACCTGAACTCATCTCTGATCTACCTCTGAAACACCCTTTCCTCTTTGCCTTCACTATCATTTGACTTGTGAGAAGAAAGGGAAAAAGTAGAAATAACAGCAGCCAATGGTAGCTTTGGAACATAGATTTTCAGGCCTACCTGGTCAATTTTAAGTTGTGAATTTTAATCTGCATTTGGTTAGTGGATTTTAACTTGTATTTTAATTCTGTGTATCTTGTTGTTTGTCTTTTAATAGTGCTTTATCTCTTGGTTTAATGTTGTTGTATCCACCTCAAGCCGCAGGGAGAGGCAGATTGTTGTTGTTATTGTTATTATTATTTTCATTATTCAGTTGGATAGCTCATTTAAAGTTCTGTCTAAAACTCAGAGCGGTTTCATTCTTCCACTGTTATTGAAGTCACTAGCTAGACTGGAGCTATCATTTCTGCCATCACTGCAAAGTGGCTTTCAACAGAAGATCCACTTTTAAAAATGGACCTTCACAAAACCTTATAATCGTTGGAAGACCTTTTTGAACTACTATGTTTTGGTGTTGTCCTGCTACAACAGAGAAAAATTGGGTAGGTGGGAGGACTTAAAGAAAAAATATGTCTCATTCCCTTCTTCAATGGAACTCAGTTGAAAGGAGTCTAGATCCAACCCAGTACCTTAGAAAAATTGAGGTTCTCTTACTATAATGGCAAACATCTCCTAGTAAACCTGCCCATTGCAATTGGATGCCATCAAACAACAACAAAAATGATTCCCTGCTTTAAATAGAAAAGAAACGGTAAAACAATGTTTGACACATCATTCGAATAAGACTTAATGTCCAAGGTCTTAGTGTCCAAATATTGTGACTTCTCTATATTTACTGTACGGCGTTTATTGTAAATGTTTGCTCCTTACACACTGTTACAAGTCATGTTTTATGCTACTGTTATGTGCTCCTGTGTTACATTAGGATGAACCACAGAAACAAAGCAAGAACTTCAGAAGCTTTACAACTGTTTAAATCTTCTGAGCAAAGGCAGTCACTGTTGTAGTTTGTTTTCTCATATCCTTTCACATAAGAATGAGAATACTTTTTCAGTACAGCTGAAAGGAATATTATGTTCCAGGGAAAATATATCCCATGGGTGACATGCAACTCCCCAGACCCCGCTTGTACAACCCATGAAGACAAACACCCTGCTCCACACTTACAAAAAAAATCTCTCCAATGTCCACATTTAGAATTTTACAGCATTATTTTTCAGACAATTTTCTGAGTTTAGGGAATACAGAAAGCAACCCAGTTGTGCAAAACTATGCACAAAAAAAACCATGCACTATCTCCAAAGACCCCAATGGCACCATTATATTCTTAGCTGTAATCACAATCCTTCTGAAAATGGCAACTAGAAGTAGCCCAATGTTATTTCCAGTCACAATTTTGAGAGAGACTTCCATCTATCACAAGGTAATGGGGGAATCATATTCATTCCCGATGGAATAGAAAGCCAGCATTGTGTAGTAGTTTAAATGTTGAATGATGACTCTAGAAAACAGGGTTTGACTCCCCACTCTCCTACATCAACCCACTGGGTGTCCGTAGGCATGGTCCCCATGTAAGCAGCCCCCGAGTCCCCCTGGGGAGATGGGGCAGGATACAAAAATAAAGTTGTTGTTGTTGTTGTTATCTCCCAGCTTCAAAGGGAGGCAAAGGCAAACCTTCTCTGAACAAATATTTCCAAGAAAAGCCCCATGATAACTTCAGCTTTAGGGTTGCCATGAGGTACAAAAGGTGCCTAAGGTACAAAAACAAGAAGAAGAACAAGCTCCATGGAGTTGTCTGCTTTTGATATGCAAATTAATTTCAGTTGAAGCCCACAAATGGCTTAAATTCCATTTATAACAGAATAACCTGTGGTTTTTCTTGTGCTGTAAGACAACAATTTCCATAATTCATAGCTGGAGGACCACAGGTTCCCCACTTTTACTAAGGTGGGGATTGCAGTCACCCGAAATCTAACATCATTGACTTGATGGAGACCATATTTAGATGATGGAAGATAACTCAAGTGCTTAGAATTCCCTAATCTTTTCCTGACCAGCAATCAATAAATAGTAAATTAAAAGGTTCTGCAGATATACCTGAATAATGTCAATTTTGACTACAAAACCCTTGAATCTTTTATAATGCTAGGAAATCATGCCCACATTATCAAATCAGCTTAGAAGTATTAATGCTTACATTCTCTGAAGTCTTCAATTCATTTTTTCCTCCCTTCATAACATATAGCTGTAGGGATGCAGACACAGGCTTTAAATGTCTATCTGTGGATGATTTACTCAAATCCATTTTTGCATTTGTCTTGAATATGTCCCTGGTTTCTAGCAGGAGCAATCACTGTCTGCAAAACAGTGCAGATGTGTCTTTGATTGTATCTAGAGGCATGTCAATGGTATTCTTAGAAGCAGAAAGATTTTGGCTTGGCAGGGCCACTGGTGGCATTTTTCTCCTCATTAAAACATCAGCTTGATAAAGTCCATATTCCACTCCGTTCCAAAACATTCAAGCTTTTTTAAACATTAGCATTTCTAATCATTACATCGGACCCATTACGTGCACAAGCTTCACACAAATTAGCTTTTTTTTTTAGTTCTTCCTTGAAGGCCTTTCTTTCCGTCAAGTTGACAAGTGAGAAAAAAGTCATTCTTAAGATTGCCAGTCCTGGACGCTTGTCGAGACAGGGAGGTTATTTTGAATGGTTAAGTAAACTCGGCAATAATGTTTTCCCCACTCCTGGGCCGGAGTCCTGTCTCACCCTCAGTTGGAAGAAAATTCAGTGCTTTCTCAGTCTTAGTCATGTTCTTTGTCAACATCCACTAACCTCAGACAGCATAAGCAGGCAAATGACAGCTTTATGTATGTCTCTTGGTAGGAGAGCTTCGTACAATTGTAAATCCAGGCTATATTCACAACTGTTGTGAGAAGAGAGACCCATAAAAACCAGAATGAAGTGAGAGATGAAGTGCAAACTACTTTTTTTCGTTCTTTTCATCCAATCTGAATCTATAGATTCAAAACCGGTAAATCTTTTTGAAATCAGAGATCTAATTGGCAGTCAGTTCCTAAACATCCTGGTGATGTGTTTATGTCTTAAGCCATCCATGTTCCCAGGGAAGGTAAACATTGTCATCCTCATCAAAAGTGTTGTCTTTTAAAACTTGAGGAATAAATTATACTGTCATTAATTAGGAAATGAGAATCAAAACAATGGTAGGAACAAAATGAAGTGTTTGAAATATTAACAAAATAGTTGTTTCACCTTTGCCTGCTCCTTATAAGACCATTTTAAATGTGTAAATGAAAAAAACCCTACATATTGTCATACCTGAACATGGGTTATTCAGGTTTGGATACCATACATTACTGTTATATTCTTGAAACTGATCAACTACCAAAGGGCAGAAAGTAGCATGTAGTTGGGTTGCTGTGAGTTTTCCGGGCTGTATGGCCATGTTCCAGAATTGTTGTTGTTACTTTTATCTCTCTTTTCTCACACAAATGGGACTCAAAGTGGCAAACAAACAGAAAAAAATAGAGAAAACAACTACATAATATAGAAATCCATCATCCCATGTATAAGCAATTAATCAACACATTACATAAGACAAATTACATAAACATAAGTAAGCATAAAAATAATCACATATATCATTATCATTAAAAACCACTACAACTCAAGCCATTGAGGTTATCCTCACAAGTTAAAACATAAAACTAAATGTGTCATAGACAGAACGCCACCAAATAGAGTACAACACAGTTTATTGAAGTTACAGAACTAAAAAATGCCCGTAGGGAACAAAGGACTAGGCAAACACTTGTCTTCAGTGTGAAAAGCAACAGAAACAGCTCCGTTTGAATTAAAACGGTTCGAAAGGATAAACCGGATTAAACAGGAGTTTAATCCGGATTAAATCAAAAGTGCTTACTTCAGCCTGGCAATTTAAACAAACAAAAGTTGGTAAACAGAGGTCAAAATGAACACAAAAAACTGGCAGCAGATTCCTCTCTGCTACTCAAAAGCTACAGATGAGTAACTCAGGCTGTTTTACTCCTCCGTGCAACGAGCGAAATCCGGGTCCAGGCACATCAATCAGGATAACTGCGGTCAGCAGGGTCCCAATCCGGTCCAAGGTCGAAAGCCAAGTGCAGACGTCTAAAGTTCCACAAGTTCCACCGATAGCCACAGAAGGGATAGTCCAAGGTCGTAGTCAGTCAGTCAGTCCAGCGTCAATCCAGAGTAGGTAATTAATGTCCGTCAAAAAGACGACGGAGGTCCAAGCTATCAAGATTAAACACAAGTTGCACAGAAAAACCCCACACAGTTCCTCCCGCCGTCTATGCCCAGTGTCCTTAGTAACTTACGTATCCAGCAACGAATCACACCCGTCTTCAGGAAGTTCCCCAACAAGAGCCCAAGCGTTCGTCCAGATTACCTTGCCCAACGCAATTAGCCATTGATCCTAAACCCCATTTTATCCCAGTTCATAACTCCTCATCGCTGTCAGCTGCTATCCTAATTCCAGGTGCCTCATCATCATCATCCTCATCAGAGCTAAAACACCTTTGACTACGCCCCACAGCATCCCCAGCTGTGGATCCCGCTCCATCCCTCCAGCCCGTCCATGGGTCTGATCCTGCAACCCGCCAATCGCCTCCCATACTATCATTGCCGGTGACACCCAAATCCTCCCTCACACGAGTCAACTCCATGTCATCCTCCTCTGAGCTAACCATCTCTTCCTCCATTCCCTCGGTAAAACCCTCAAATGAGTCTTCATCTGTTGGTTCTGCAAATAAGTCCCGGAGCCGTTTCCTTTCACGCTCCTCAAAAGAGTCTGACTCTCGAGGAGTCTTACGACCCCGTCTCCTAGTACCAGAGCCAGAAGGCTCAACCATAACAAAATGTCTCAGAGCTCCAAGTCTTTAGCCATATGAGCACTATCTGACAGAGATAGCTACTGTTATGTGTTGTCAGGGAAGGCCTGCTTCCATAAAAAGATTTTTACCTGGGAGTGGAAGGCCAATAGCGATGGGGCTGAGCATACCTCTTTGGGGAGGGAGTTCCAGAGGCCATGGGACCACCGAAAACTCTCTCCCTCTCTCTCTCCCCCTCTCTCTCTCTCTCTCTCTCGTTCCCACCAACTGTACTTGTGACAGTGACGGGACCGAGAGGAGGGCCTCTCCTGATGATCTCAGGGCTTGTGTGGGCTGATAGGAGGAGTTGCGGTCCCTCAAGTAGGCTGGGCCCAAACCATCTTGGACTTCATAGACTTTATAGGTTAAATCCAGCACCTTGAATTCTCTCTAGAAGCATTCTCTCCTGACATTTCACTCACATCTATGGTAGGCATTCTCAGAGGTAGTTGGCTAGAGTATTCTTGATCATGAGAAGACCCCCATCTCATTTCCTTTATTGACATTTCAACACTGATCTAAAACTATCCTTTCTCCTAATGTATGCTTTTTGAAACGTTTGGCCTTTTCTTTTGCTGAGTTGTGTGTGTGTCACCTATTGATGTATGGTGATCCTCACAAATTCTCTAGGGGTTTATTAGGTAAGGAATACTCAAAGGTGGTTTGGCCAGTTTCTCCTTCTGAAATACAGCCCATAGCATCAAGAGTTCATTTGTGGCCTGCCCCTTATCAGGACTGGCCCTGCTTAGCTTCTAAAATTAGATAGGGTCTGGTGCCTTTAGAGTATTTGTGTTAAATACAGATAGGGAAAGAAATATAAATGAGGAAAAAGAATAAGCAGCCTGAAAAGGGGGGTTGAATTAGAAAAGAGCAAAGAAAACTGCCTGCTTCTATTAGGAACACACCATATCTATGAATTCTAAACCTAGTGTGACTTTCCTTTCATTGTTGTTAATACTGTACTATTGAAGAGTTTAATGCTGGCCATTGTACAACCTTGCTTTCAATGGGAAACTATGAAAAGTTAATCCCAAAGAAAGGAAAGTTGAATGAAATTGGCTCATTTGAAACATAAACAGGTAGTGGTACTTTTTTTTTTCCAAAAAAATTATTCCCTCAACTCCTTCCATCACGCTCCAGTTCACTAATACTGATGAGAAATGCTTCCCTTGGTTCCATCAGGCATTAGCCGAGGACTTCTTAATATCTCCATGCCATTCTTTTGGCTTCACTTTTCTTTGTTTCAGCAGATGCATTCCCCATTTTAATCTCCTGGGTCTCCATTTCATTTTAAAAGCCAAATACTCAATATCCTCAAATTCTCTGTTCTATTGCCAAGCTTTTACATGACAACTAGCGTAGCTTCTGAGATATAATTCCAAAACATTTTCATGTCTCTGTCAGAGAACCTCCTGACAGTCAGGAAACCCAACAATGTCAAGACTAGTTGTTTAAGAGGTTATTTTCTTTGGGTACTAGCTGTTCTTTCTACTGAGTGACCCTTGAGAAAGAAGAGATGTTTGGCTATAGTTTACTGGAGTTTTTTTTATTAGCTATTTTTGTTAGATACAATTTGAGTGGAGTTTTTTTTGAAGCCCACAAGTATTAACAATACTGTGTGTTGTAATAAAATAATTTAAATGCAATTAAATGAGAAATAATATCATCATTATCATCATTTATGTTCCACCTTTTCCCCAAAATACAAGTTTAAAAGACTACAGTATACCATATATACTCATACTTTGGCCAAAAAATTGCCCCTCCCCATTATGGCTCCATTAACCAAACTGGAGAAAGAGAGGAAACCCTCCTTTCCTTCTTCTCCTTTTTCAGTCTAGGGTTTTACAATAAGCCCCTATTAAAAATTGCTCTCCAGAAGGTTATGCAGAAAGATTTTATTAAAAATAGCTGTTGTTGATATACTCAGCCCCACTTCAGGCACCCAAAATATATCCCCCATGTTTCTGATGATTTCGGTAAAATGACAATTCCTGGGTAAAATGACTGTAGCTTTGAATTTTCTTCACTTTTAACTGTTTGTCATTTATTTACTTTGTTTTATACCCCGCCCTCTCTCTCTCATTGAGGGACTCAGAGCAGCTAACACTCGGCAACAATTCAATACCGTTCGAACCTAGGACAATACAAACTCAAAATACATGTAAATCAAACACACAGAAATTTTAACACCTCATATAAAATGACAGCACATAATAAAACAGTATTAAAAACCAGCTATATAAAGAACCAGTTCCAACTCATTGCTATAGTAGGAATCCATTGCCATTTGACATGATTACTCATTTTTTTCCCCCAAAAGCTTCCTTTCAGAGAAAGGTTTTTATTTGCTTTCTGAAGGAACGCAGGGAGATAGCCATTCTGATGTCCTTAGGGAAGGAATTCCAGAGCCGAGGAGCCACTGTCTAGAAGACCCTCTCTCTCGTTCCCACCAGCTGTGACAGGGGGTGGAACCGAGAGTAGGGCCTCTTTAGCAGATTGCAGGGCTCGGGCAGGCTCATATTGGAAGATGTGGTCAGACAGATAACTTGGCTTTAAAGGTTAAAACCAGCTTGAATTGCACCCAGAGCAAACCAGTAGCCAGTGGAGCTGCCGCAACAAGGGAATTGACCGCTCCCTGTACAGTGATCCGGTGAGCAGCCTGGCCACAGATCTTTGAATCAGGTGGAGCTTCTGAATGTTCGTCAAGGGCAGCTCTACGTAGAACACATAACAGTAATCTGGATGTGTCAAAGGCACAGACCACCATGGCTAAATCAGACTTCTCAAGGTACGGGCACAACTGGTGCACAAGTTTTAATTGCGCAAAGGCTCCCCTGGCCACCACCAACACCTGGGCCTCCAGGGTCAGTGATGAATCCAGGAGAACACCCAAGCAACAGACCTGTGTCTTCAGTGGGAGTGTAACCCCATCTAACACAGGCTGTAACCCTATACCCTGATCTGCCTTCTGACTGACCAGAAGGACCTCTGTATTGTCAGGATTGAATTTTAGTTTGTTCACCCTCATCCAATCCATTACTGCCATCAGGCACTAGTTTAGGATCGGTGTTGCTTCCTTTGAATGGGGTGGAAAAGAGGTGGGTGTCATCTGCGTAGAGGTGGCACCGCATTCCAGTACTCTGGATGATCTCACCCAGTGGTTTCATGTAGATGTTAAAGAGCATGGGGATAGAACAGACCTCTGAGGGACCACAGGACAAAGGCCAAGGGTTTGAACAGAAGTCCCCCAACACTACCTTCTGTCATTGGATCTTAACAACTGGTTTTATAACACATTTCTGACTGCTTTTCTGAGGTCTTTAGAGCCATATTTTGACTGTGGCATGCCTCATTTCTATACAACTATATGTTGAAGATCAAATTGATAAATCTTCAGATTCTACCATGAAGTGGGGGAGGGCTTCCAAGTGTATCCTGTAAACCAGTGGTTCCCAACCTTTGGTCCTCCAGTTGTATTGGACTTCAACTCCCAGAAATCCCAACCATCTTCCCATGAATTATGGGAACTGAAGTCCAAAATACCTGGAGGACTTGAAATCTTGTGAGCTCATTTCTAATTATTGTCTTTACATCAGTTGATGTAATTAGGGAGTCATTTAATTTTGAACCTACCATAATTCCTATGTATTAATTGTTACTTAATTTGTAATATGTATGTTAATTTATATATTGTTTTATTTCAAAGGACTAAGAATTACTTAGGGGAAAAGTAGTTTTTATTTATTGAAGACAATCATAATGAAAATATGTAATTTCTGTAATAATAATAATAATTATTATAATTATAATTATAAAACTTTATTTGTATTCCACCCTATCTCCCCAAGGGGAGTCAGAGCGGATTATGATAAGTATTAAGATTCATAATTTTTCCACCACTTAGATAAACCAATTCTTGAGAATTCTTGAGATGCCGTCCTATAACTTTTGTAATATAATTTTTAACTAACTATTTGTACTACTGGAAATGACAAATGGGTTTTAAAAATATGATTTCCACATATTTAATTCAAATGCCAGTAAGAAAGGTTTAGTATATTCCCCATGTAGTTACCCCAAGAATCCAAACTGTATAGCAGTTATTTGCTTAAGGAAATAAATATCATGCAAAATCACCATGGACCCAAATTCCAGTCTGAAACAATTTTTCAATATAAAACCACCTAAATCCTAAAAAGGAAACATTTCCATTTTATATGGAAGAACAGTAATACTAAATAGGACTTTCAGTCACTATAATCAAAGCCTCTATTCATCAAATTTAAAGGTGTATTAAAAGGAAATTGATTCATTTCTGGTCAAAACTGACTTTGTGCACTTCAGGAAAGGGAGAAAGGTCTAACTGTTCCAGTTCTCTATCTGTTGCACTGACTTTCAATCATACATGAAAAATAAGTTTTTGGTTCTGTTTCCCATATAACAATTCCATGTATCACTGTATTGTTATTTTTTAATACATGCAGAACTCATACATTCAGACCAAGACTGATAATATACTCCTTATAAAGGACAATCTTTTTGTTGTCCAGAGCAAAATGCAAGAGAATGATGAGTGTTAAGCTTAATGTCAAATTAATAAGATTAAGCATTTTTCAAAATATTTAAACTTTTGGGGGTTTAAAACATTCATTTGTAATCCTGCACACATTCACCTGAAAGTGAGGCCTATTGAACACGATGGGTCTCACTTCTGAATAGAGCTGCATAGGAAATTGATCTGTAATGTTAATGTTATGACTTGAACAGACATGCAGTTTTTCAAAATGATGGGAATGTGCTGGTGTTTTAATAACTACATGTTTATTCTGTCATGGTGTCAAGAGCCAAGAATGGTGCAGTTGTTGAGTGTTGAACTAGAGCTTTGGAGATGATCATTTGAATCCCTGCTCATCCATGAAACTTGTTGGATACCCTTGGGCAAATCACATCCTAAACCTATTTGCTGAATGCATAATGTCTTCACAAATGTGACTTCCAAAGGCAGAGAACATTCTCCATTGTAGAAATAAATACTGATGGGACTTTGTATCATTACTCCTGTAAGTGGCAGCTCCTCTTGAATTCTCATTTCAATTTAGTGAAAGCTTTTAAATTTGAAAGTTTTAAGCCATAAGGTAAATGTTGTTTGAGGACTTCTTGACTTCATGTACATTTAGAGTTTTGAGCCGTATAAACGTGCACAGGCATATTTGAGACAAGCCAGAGCCACTTATTCTTCCAGCTTAATTGCAGAACGGGCAGACTGCCCTGGTCTCTTGCAACTTTTTACTTCAGAGAAACTGTCTAATCTAACTTTTCCTCTTTCAATGGAAATTTGTGAGCAACTTATATGCCACTTGCAGGACATCACTAAGATTACTAATGCAAAAGAAATGCTGATGTGCAATGTTTATATATAAAGTTCACAATTTTAAACACATAGTCATAGGATTTCCAATATTATGTAAAAGAAGACATATTTGGAGATATTTATTGGCTTGGATGCACTTATGGTTTGGATCTGATTCAGTTCATTCTCCTGTCTGTGATATCAGATTAAGGTATCTATGCAGCCAGCAAGAGGGAGAGAGTGGGAACATCAGTGAGCTGGACCTCAGTCAATTGCAGGGGCTGCTTCCCAGTAAGTGGGGATTAAACAGAAATTCACTGCGTAGATATCCATTAGTATTACTTTTATTAGGATCATAACCACATTTTTTTTATTTAAAAAAACAAGTTAAAATTATTAAACTATCTTAGCTAAAATCAGCATTACCAAATCTAGGAGTTTTCAAATTCAGGACTAGGGTAAATTTTCAAAGTAAATAAATAAATAAATCCTACATTTTTATGGCAAAAGCTCAAATAACTGATATTGTATTATAGCGTTGGGCACCCCTAATTTTGATGGTGAAGACATCACTGTTTTATAGTCCAGTCCTAATGTAAACTATATTAGTTGGTATACATTCTTCTGCCATCAGAAATGCTCTTCTGCCAGCAGATCTGCCTTTTCTGCTGGCAGATCCCAAAGATTTGCTATCAGAGCAATCTACTTATTCAGTTGTTCAGCTGAATAAGTTTGAGTTCAATGAAAGAACAAAAAATGGGATAGAAAAGAGTGGGGTGAAGGAGGAACCAAATTGTGCCAGACCAATCATTTATCCAGTCCAGCAATGCAGCCACAAATCTAGTCTAGGTCAAGATAATTCCAAAAATTTCTAACACTTGAAAAATGGGTTGGTTTTGATTCAGTGAAGCTGCAGATGGCCTTTGGCCATTATTATCAATTAGGACTATGTTCTTACATTGAAAATATACATTTGCAGGAAGGGAACTTTTGAACAATAGCAATAACTTTCTGGTATTGTGATTTAAAAAAACATAGTGAACCAATGTTCTCAGATGTTTAACCATCAGTTAGATATAATTTTGATGCCAAAAATTTGGAGTTTTTCCAAGTCCCGTGGATGTCAAGGGATGCCTGGCAACCTTAGATAACTACGGATGGCGCAAATTGGGAATCAGGAACCAAGAATTTCACCAGGTTGAAGGTTCTCACACAGGGCATGGAAGGGGTATCTGAAATTGCTCAAGAGAGTTTTCTGGAATTCATGTACATTCACCTTCATTTATAGAGTTTAATAATAATAATAATAATAATAATAATAATAATAATAATAATAATAGATAAAATATAAAGGAGAGTTTGTGTGGTGCTGTGTATAGACTCAGAGAGGGAAGAAGGGGTGAAGAGTGAGGGTCTCCTCATGGCTGAACATGAGGTGAAAAATGTTATTAGCTTTATTTGTTTATATTTCATCTCTGCTCATGCACATGTTTGTATAAAGAAAAGGGGAAAAAACATAAAAAGATACATAGTAGCAAAGGCTTGGGTAATGGAGGTGTTCTAGATATATTGTAGCTGTCTGGCTTGTCCCTTGGCTGGGAAGGAGGGAGGGGATCTGCTAGGCAATCTCCATCAAAGATGCAGAGATTCGCTGGAGCAGACTGGCTCAGGTTGAACAGCTGAGCCCGAGTGTGTGTCCAGGTGTGGGGGCTTAGTGGGCTATGTGTGTGGGCATCTGGTGGTCCTTGGGAGGCTCGGGAGAGGTTGTGGGGTGGAGGCCATTTTCAGTTCATCTGGCCTTCCATCCTTGGGAAACTACATTCCCCACAAACAATGTCTTCTTTTTATTAGGGTTGGGGTTGAGGGTGTTCAATAACAATTTAAATAGCGAACATGAAATGTATCTGTAATCACTATTTCTTGCCTGTTGAAAGACTGGATATGAAACCTATGTGTCAGGAAGTTGAGTCTAACTTCCAAAAATAAATATTATATTTTTTATTGTGTGACTTTACCATTAGTCATTTTGGACCTATGATGACAAAAATGTTTTCTTGGCAAGATTTGTTCAGAAGAAGTTTGGCATAGTTTTTGTAGAGCAGAACATAAGGGCACAATTAATCAGATATCATGAGATTGCTTTTAGAACCAAAATATTTGAAGTGCAATAATCCTTAAATCTCCAAATCCAGGTGATTCATTTACCATTCTATTAATAGAACATTTTTCCAATTAATATCTCCCACTTAAAGTATTTTTATTCATTGGCACTTGGACACTTTTAGAAATGTTTATAGCCTTAAAACCAGAAATTGAAAGTAGCAAAGATTCAGAAAAAGCAGCCATTCCTTTAAAGAAGGGATGTGTTGACAAGATGAATAAATTTTAACATGAATAATAAATATGTAAAACATAGGCGTAGAATTAACTTGTATATCAATTTGAAGAACACATAAAATAGAAAAAATCGCACTTGCGGTTTTTGTAGTGTGGCTTTGAATAATAATATGCATTTGGGTACATGGAGAAACTACGCTTTCCAATTTTCCAAAGAGTAAAACAGAACAATTAAAATCCATGATTCAATACAAATGTTAGAGAAGAGAAGTTTTTCTGAGAAAGATCATGATGCCGTAGCCTGAATAACATGCCCATACAAGACCTTGGGAAATATGACCATGTGTTCCAACAGCTCTTAGAGCCTGAAGGACTGGGATCGCTGTGGGGATTGACCCCAGGACTGCAAAAGTCAATCCTCACTGGGCCCTCACCAGGAAATATTCCAACCTTAGCTTAAAGTCCGGATATGTCAAGGTAAAATCCCAGTTTTCTCTTGACTAATTCAGTTTTACCTGAGGAATCATTTGGACACCTCAAGTAAAACTGAGACAGGTCTTGGGACATTGGCTTGTCTGGAAGGGCCCCTAGTGTTCACCTAAGGTAAAGGTAAAGGTTTTCCTCTGACATTAAGTCTAGTCGTGTTTGACTCTGGGGGTTGATGCTCATCTCCGTTTCTCAGCCGAAGAGTCAGCATTGTCCATAGACATCTCCAAGGTCATGTGGCCAGCATGACTGTATGGGGTGCTGTTACCTTCCCTCTTGAGCGGTACCTGTTGATCTACTCACATTTGCAAGTTTTCAAACTGCTAGGTTGGCAGATGCTGGGGCTAACAGCGGGAGCTCACCCTGCTCTCCGCATTGGAACTGCCAACCTTTCGGTCAGCAAGTTCAGCAGCTCAGCGATTTAATCCACTGCACCACCAGGGGCTCCACTGTTCACTTAGTATTCCTATGTATAGTCCTTTTCTAGGTTCTTTTGCTGCATCATTCCATTTCCACTTCACTGAGTGCTGTTTTTCTTTGGGGAAATGTAGGCAAACTAGGTGTTGTTCAGTTCCCACCTACTTTCTATCCCCTTTAGCACTTCACCAGCTTCACCATTCTGTAACCCTATCATTTCCCCTTTTGCCCCTCTTGTGCCTTGTTTCCAATGGTGCATTCATTATATGTCACCTTTTATTCATTTACCATTTCTATATCTTTTGTATTTAAAAAATAAAATCTCAATGTGGTTCACATGCAATGAAAACAAATATAATGAAAACAATGGATAAAATAACGAAAAATAAAACCTGTCAAATTCACCTCCATCAGAATGTAAAGAACAAGGCAGTCTCTCAGAGCCTTATATGTCCAAAGCAACACTTTGCATATGGCTCCATATCCAGTTGTTAACCAGTAGAGATCTTTCAACAGTAGATATAATTTACTTAAACGGATTTATGTCTAAATGCATCTGGACTTAAAAATCCATTGTGTTTTGTCTTTATGATCTTTCTTCAACTTCACAAATGCTTGCCATGTCCACAGGATAATCCCGCTCTACATGACAACTCCATTTCAGGCATTCCTACTTAAACTCATACATTTTGTGGAAATGATCAATGCAACAATGTGTAATAGGCTTGTTTAAGATTGTAGCCATGAAGAGTTACATGGTCAGTCATTGGTTCCAGATACCTTGTGGCCAATTTCCTTATTTGCATTCTTGCAGAATGATTTGAGACTGGCCCTGTAAAAGAGGGTAGTTTTGTATTGTCATCACGCTATGAACTTTGAATAGGTACGTGATTTAGATTTCCTCTCCCTGAATCCCAACCCCAAACTTTGGGAATTGGTTTGCACTGTTTGCATGTTTGAAAGGGCTGCCAAATTGCTGATTCATTCCACTTTGTAGATTAGATTATTTTAAATGTCTTATAGACTCAAGCCCTCTTTATGTCATCATTAATTTGCCACAATATTTAGAAATTGTCCGGGACATTCCAATAAGTGATCTGAGTTTCATCAAGCTGAAAATGATGTCACCAAAGCAGAGCCATTTCAGAGTTCTTTGAGGCACTTTTTCAAAAATGAAATCACAGTTCCAGACAGGTTGTTTCATTGTTTCCCATGCATACCAAGCATCTCGAGTGCATACACAAAGTTAATCAAGTGAGTCCAAATGAAAAGCTGCATATGCCATGTGCAGTAACAGACCTCGAGTATTATTTCTGTGACATCAAGAGAAATTTTTAGAATTGGCAATTAAATGGGGAACATGTGATGTTAAATTGTTCTGGATAAATGGCAACATGTGATATCATGGTGTGGATGTGTGTGTTTTTAATTGATGGTATTTCAAGGTCAAATTTGCCAGATATGAAATAGCACAGACTTCAAAGAAAACATACAGAACTCCCAAAGTTTTTAAATTCTGCATTTTAAGGATATAATCCAGAGACAGCAAATTGAGTGTCCATCTGTGCAGGCATCTCAAGGGCATATTGACTTCATAAACCTAAGACATGCAGAGGAACTAGTTTTAGGGTGTTACCAACTTGTATGTAGTTTATGGACTGGTTTTAATTTTACTGTTGGCTCTGATTAGTTAATTTTGACTTTAGAGAGAGAGATTGAGAATTGCCCAACCTAGTGAGTTTCATGATTCAATGAAGAATCAGGCCTGTGTGTCCCAAACCTGCCCATCATTCTACTTATGACAGATGTAAACCTTAAGTAAAATTAGCAATAGCAACTTGGTTATTTTTAAAATGTATTCATTATGCTTAACAAAACAGAAATACTCTATTCTGCTTAAGATAAAGAGGGCACTACTACTAACAAGCCAAGTAAATTATTTGTGGTTATAAGTTATCAGGGTTGAAACCATAGTCATGCTAAATTTGCTACTTTGGATGAGGTACCACTCTCATAGTATCCATAAAAACATTTTTTTTCATGTCAGGAGCGATTTGAAAAATTGCAAATTGCTTCTGGTGTGAGAGAATTGGCCATCTGCAATGACATCTGGAAGTTTTGATGTTTCTACCATCCTTGTGGAAGGCTTTTCTCATGCTCCCGATGGAGCTAGAGCTAATAGAGGGAGCTCATCTGTGCTCTCCCTAGGTTGGATTTGAACTGGCAACCTTCAAGTCGGCAACCAAGCCTTCAAGTCATCAGTTCTGCTGGCACAAGGGTTTAACCCACTGAGCCACCGGTGGCTCCCATAGAAACAATGAAGAGTCTAGATTACATCTGTATATACATATAGATTCAGAACTGTAGTATTATAGTGGTCTGAAGATTGAATAATGACTCTGTAAACCAGGGTTTGAATCCTTGCTCAACTGCAGAAATATTATTATTATTATTATTATTATTATTATTATTATTATTATTATTATTATTATCCACCTCTCCTCACAATTGGAGGTGGGTTAAACATTGCTAAAACGCATAATCATTTTAAAACTCTTTGTAGAATACACATATTAAAACATATTTCCATAAGATATCTATTAAATAGGTTGTCTTGTCACTATATTTCAACCTCAGAAGAAGGCAGTGGCAAGTTCTCTCTGAACAAATATTGCCAAGAAAATCCTGTGATGGGATCTTCTTAGTGTCTTTATAACTAAAAAGTGACTCAAAGATACATAACAACAAGTTTGTAATGCCAGTGACGGCCACCATCCTATTGATGACATAAGGGTATAAATCACATTACACCCACATATATACTTTTTCAGACTTCATGGCAATTTCCTTTCCCAGCCTCTGCAAGGCTCCCACTTCACTACTCAACAATAGCTAAGGAGGCCTCACCGACTCAGTTTCATCTTCCTGAACATTCACCAACTGCTGGGGGAGACCTGAATTCATTCTGTCTGCTCTTGAACACTGAAAGTAGATAGAACCACATTACATAGTGGGAAGATACTGCTACTTTCTTCCCTCAATGCTCTTGAGCATCCTCAATGAGCCCAAGTATGTTTTGTAGAAGATTGGTGATCAGAATGATTTTAACACACCCATCAGTTACTCCAAGGAAGAGGAAGCAGCATCCACCACCTCCCGTAACTGAACTCACTCTGACAGCATAATGATCTCAAACTTTGTTGTTACTGTTGTATACTCTCAAATTGATTCCAACTGTGACTGTCACAAGCTTTCCTTGACAAGATTCATTCATCTTATTTTGAGAGGATATGTGATTTGCCCAAGGTCACCCTGTGGATTTTTATGGAAGAGTAGAGTCCAAAACCTTGTCTCCTGAAGTCATAGAAGGGCTGTCCAGTCCAACCCCCTGCCATGCAGGAAGACACAACTTTCAAAGCACTACACCATAGCTTTCCAGACTGTTTCTTGTGAGACATTAGTGTGTCAGCTGTAGTGTGTAGGTGTGCCTCATGGACTTAAAAGAAAAATGACAAAAATCTTGGAAATTTGTATTATCTAAAATTATGTATTTTAAAAATATAGATGAAAGGTTTTCATATGTTATGTCCCCATAAATAAGTGTCTCTATCACTTATAAGAGTGATAGTAAAACTGAATTGCTGTGTTGCAAAATGATGCATCTCTAAGAAGTGTGTCACCAACATGAAATGTTTGGAAAGCTTTGCACTACACAATACTGTCTTCTCTAAGGATACATCTACTGAAGTCCTGTCCCCTACATAATGGTTAAAGTGAACAATCCCTGTTCATTTTTGCATCTGGCCATCATACTCCTGCCTTATATGCACACTTAGTACATTGGAGAGGGCCAGAAGGCATGATCATCAATTTTGCAGATGACACCAAATTGGGAGGGATAGCCAATAGTCCAGAAGACAGGAGCAGAATTCAAAATTATCTTAACAGATTAGAGTGATGGGTGGAAACTAACAAAATGATAACTGATTTTAATGTTTGTGTATATTTATAATTATTTTATGACCCAGCATGGAGTGCTTGTCATATACATGTTGTGCTCTGCCCTGAGTCCCCTTCGGTATCAGAAGGGCAGAATATAAATGTTTTAAATAAATAAATAATATATACTATTTCTATTATGTCTTGAATCCTGTTGGTTAATCCCAAATAAAGTAAACCAATTGCAGCAATTATTGAATAGCAAGTCAGCACATAAATAAATCTAACAGATACAGTATGTCTACTCTAATTGAGACTAATACGATTTTGGCCCATGTGTGCTGTCAGTGCCAAATAATATTTTAAAAATGCACAAGTGAGCATGATTAGTCACCTGCTTATAATTGTTAGCATTCATTTGTTAATCTCTTTAGTAAGTGGTGATATATGTGGGTTCAAATATTCATAACATTGATCCAAAAGTGTGAGTATTTGCTTTCATATATCAATATTAATCAAATGTTAAACATTCCCTATAATGTATATGCAAGGGTAAGAACTGCAAACTGATTAAAGGGGTTGTTTTTCTATGATGTCATAAAATCCAACTTTAGCTATAAACATCCATGTTAATTTGTCCCATATTCTTTTCCATTCTGAGCTACATTAACTTTAAAGAGAATTGTCACAATCCAGAGTGCCAGCTCCACAGACAGCAATAGGTTTTTGCCAGAGAACTCATGTGATGTCAAGAGAGACGTCTGTAGTGCTGCAGATACCCAAGAACATCCATAGCTTTGAAGACTGTGCCTGATTATGAGTGCATGTTCAATAAATATTTTCTTGTTTATATTCCTTTTAAGATATAAGGCTTTGATCAACCTTTCCCATTGTAGTGCCCTCCATATGCTTGGATCACAATTGTTATATTGGATAATTGGCCATGCTGACTGGGGCTGATAGGAGTTGGCATCTAAAACATCTGGCAGCCACTACCTTGGAAAGACACCAGTCCACTGACAAGTCTTTGACGTTGATCAGAGATTTCAAACAGATACACAGTTCCCTAAGAGAGGACATTAGACTGGCCTTGATGCTCCCTAAGCTGTGGTATTTACTCCCTGCTGGGGAAGCAAATCTGACCTCTTTGTTGTTCCTCTCCCAGCAGGTAATTGTATTATTCTGGTGCACTTTTAGCAATGAGTGGGTGTTGTATATGATTTTTGGTGTGGTTTTTAAATTGATTTTATTTCAAATATGTAATATGACATTCGGTCTAATTCTGTTTTAATAGAGTATTTTGGGTTTAGATCTATTGGGGCTGTTTTGTTGTTGTGGGGTTGCTGTGAGTTTTCTTGACTGCATGGCCATGTTACAGAAGCCTTCTCTCCTGTCATTTCGCCCACATCTATGGCAGGCATCCTCAGAGGTTGTGAGTTTTGTTGGAAACTAGGCAAGTGGGGTTTATATATCTGTGGAATGTCCAGGGTGGGAGAAAAAACTCTTTGTCTGTTTGAGGCAAGTATTAATGTAGCAATTGGTCACCTTGATTAGCATTGAATGGACTTCCAGCTTCAAGAACTGGCTGCTTACTGCCTGGGTGAATCCTTTGTTAGGAAGTGTTAGCTGGCCCTGATTGTTACTTGTCTGGAATTCCCCAGTCTTCTGAGTGTTGTTTTTTTATTTACTGTCCTGATTCTAAATTTCATAGGGTTTTCTTAGGCAAGGAATTTTCAGATGTGGTTTTGTCAGTTTCTTCCTCTGATATACAGCCTACAGCACCTGGTGTTTGCTGACAGTGTCCCATCCAAGTAACAACCAAAGCTGATTCTGATTAGCTTTTAAAACAGCAAAATATTTAGGCTGGCCTTTAACCTCAGTAAGGCAGCTTAATTTTATCAAAGAAAAGTCAGACGCACATTTTAAAATAAAGGCCATAAGCAAGCAAACAAAAAGAAATCACTTCAACTATATTGTATCGAACCAAGAGCACTGAGATCACTTGATAGCTGCAAAATAGAAACAGCCAAAGAATAACCAAGAAAATTTGCTGACTGTGACGAAGAACAATATTGTACCCTGCATCATTCCACATGCTTACAGCTTACATGGGGACCAAGCCCAGTATAACAACAATAAAATGTATGAGCATTAAAATAAATTGCAATTTCAATTAATTAATACATAAAAACATAAAACTGATCAAACTAGAAACAGAGTGTGAGATATTGCAAGGAGGAATAACACCATATCTCCCCAAAATGAAGAAATTGAGGAGATACAATGTTAACTGCTTCTCTGCTATTTCTCAGCCATTTTCTGGTCAGCAAAGAATGGAGAAATGGCAGAGAAGTATCTAGCTCTTGGGATACACATCCATGCATTCTCCAGGACCTTTCAGGCTCTGGTCCTTTGGAAGCTCTCTGGAGGTCCTTATTTGTTTATTTATTTATGTATTTACAGTATTTATATTCCACCTTGCTCACCCTAAAGGGGACTCAGGGCAGATCACAATGCACGTATACATGGCAAACATTCAATGCCATTAGACATACGACATATATAGACAGACACTGAGGCAATTTAACATTCCAGCTTCCGGCTTCATGAGGGTATGCTCGATTCTGGCCACAGGGAGAGCTGCCGCTTCACCATCCACTTGTGACACCAAGTCCTTGATGGAGTACTTCCTCATTCTTCTGCACACTGCTGGAAAGTTTTATGGTGTCGTAAA
This sequence comes from Anolis carolinensis, assembly GCF_035594765.1. Lineage (NCBI taxonomy): Eukaryota > Metazoa > Chordata > Lepidosauria > Squamata > Anolidae > Anolis > Anolis carolinensis. The sequence continues at coordinate 262,437,963 of NC_085842.1, read as the reverse complement.
TTAGTTAAATCAGCCTCCTCGCATAAAGCGGTATCTAAATTTCCTACTCGACAGATACAATTGTCAACAGCAAGCTAGGCTATTAATGGTCTGGCTGCATAGGTCAACAGCAAGCTAGGCTATTAATGGTCTGGCTGGCTTCGAACTCATGACCTCTCAGTCAGTAGTGATTTATTGCAGCTGGCTACTAACCAGCTGTGCCACAGCCCAGTCCTTGATGGTGATATCCCATATAGGAGCCTAGCTTGACACCACCCAGCCTTCTTCCTAACCATCAAATGATTGTGTTGCATGGAAGAGTGTGGTCAGTAGAAAACTCCAGTCTTCACAACAACCCAAAGAGGAAGTAACGCAGAGTATGCTTGATTTACATCGGACAATCCACCAATAGGATGTGAGCCAACATCTTCATATCACATTTACCATATTGCAGAAATAGTATTTGCCAATGAAGACAGTTCACAGATTCAGCTTTGAGTCATTGAGAAATCAGCTACCAGCACATGCATTATATAAATCAACCAGCGGAAGTGTTCCAACTTTAAGTGTCCCCATGAACTATTTGTGCAAAAATGTCAACCTGGTAATAATTTGTTATTTCAAGTATTGCTTGTCATGGGTTCTTCAAAAATCAATGCTCATAGAAGCAAAATCCCCACTTTTTCATCAGATCAGTAAGCTAAGAGAATAGAAAAATACTATTTTTCTCTCCTGTGAATCAAAATAAAACAAAGTATTTTATCAAGTGGCTGGTATTCCTCTTTTGTGTGTAATTATACTATGGGGGAAAGCTGTGAAAAAGTAATTGTGATTTTTAGGCTATTTTGTTGAGTGAGTGAACCATTTCCCCTCAGTTAAAATGCTATTTTAGGGAATTACTCATGTCCCCAGGCATAACTTAAGTCTCTATTAAAATGATTTCACAGTGCTTGTGCCTAACTATGTGTTTTTCAAGTCTGTACTGTCTCTTGTGATTCTAGTTATGTCAGAGGGAAAGAGGGGGATATGCTTCATTAACCTATTAAGAAAACAATTTTTCCTTTCCTGAATGTTTGGCAAAACCAGCAGTTAGTTTATTAGACTAACTAGACAGAAATAAAGCACAGTTAGATAATAAAAAGGAGGAAGTATACCTTCATTATGTTTGCAGATAAAAGTTTCTGAAAGTAAGAGTGGTAGTGATGACACCAAGTGAAGAAAAGGAAAATATAGGCTCTCTCCCAGCACTGTCCTAACCAGAACTAACAAAAAAGTCAAATCAATTTTAAAGAGCTTTTTCTAATATGACACCATACAATTAAGCATGTGAGACAACAAATTTAAAAATGGTTCCGCAATTTTTAAGAAAAGATCCTATCTACAACAACCATCCGTTTTCTGGTACTGATAACTGGCTCCCTATTACTGCCCATTTCATAATTAAAACCATATTTGATACTTTATCACACTATCAAAAAAGTAATACAAAATAAAACAAAATCCAGACATAATATGTCTTTATCAACACTCCATAAATTGTTGTTCTGAGATGAGCTCAAACTGAACCATTTCTCATAAAGGAAAGAATTGACATAATGACAACAAATTCTTTAAATTTATTCAGGGCATAATCAATAGAGGACCAGATATTTTCCTCCATTGTTAGTATGTTTTTCTGTACAGTTTCTGGTCTTCCTTTTGTTGGTATTGACTCTGAGGCCCCATCTAAACTGATTAAATGTAGACAACCAACAGAGTCCCACAAAAGCACATGAAAGAAAGTCCTTAATGCTCATTGATGCTCTGTGACTTTTGCCAACACCATCTGGGCCTCAAAGGGTTCCAGGATTTCTTAAGTAATTATCTGCACAGCAAAACCACCTTGTTCAATACCAGTTTGAAACTGCAGTGTAGATGGGACCTGAGTATATGTAGCAAAGATGGACAAAGTGCAGTATTCCAGATGTTGTTGAATTGCAGTGCCCAGCATTCCTCATCATTGGCTATTATTACAGTAATTAGAAATGACAGTCTAACAATATCTAGAAAGCTGAAATTTGCTCACTCCTGATGTAAAGCAATATTGTATTCTGCATCCTTTAAAAATACTATGTATGTAAGTATGCATGCATATAAATATGAATGTATGTATGTATCTTACATGCACAGAAAAGCCATAATATGATCTGTTCTTATTTCAAAGCTAGCATGCTCAGGCCAAAGTATCCAGGGCAGAGTTCAAATATTTATTGCCTAACACTAACATAAATATGTCACACAAAAGTTGTCTATGACATTCCTGGATATTTGTAGACCCAAATAAATATACTTTGCAGTTACAAATTCCCATGACATTAATTTTAGAATGTGTGTGTGTGTGTTTATGTGCCTTCTCTGCACTTATGGTGACGCCATTCATTTAATAGGGTTTCTTTTTTTTTGGGGGGGGGGGAGATTTCCTTTTTTTTAAAATATTTTTTATTGTTATTATTGAGAAAAAGTTACAATTATATAAACATATTCTATACATTTCCCCCTCTTTTATTTACATTCACCCCTGTGCTCCCCTTCCCATTTAATAGGGTTTCTTAGGTAAGGAATACACAGAAGTGGTTTTACCAGTCCCTTCCCTTTGAAAATAACCAACAGCACCTGGTGTTCACTGGTAGAATCGCACACCAGAATTATTAACCAAGGCTCACCCTTCTTAGTTTCCTGATCAGGCAATATCTGGAGCCTTTAGGTTATTTAGAGCACTCTATTAATATTACTGTTAATTGATTGTTGCTGTGTACTTTCAAGTTGATTCTGACTGATAGGGACTTAAGGCCAACCTGTCACAGGGTTTTCTGTACTGAGAGTTATGGGTTTCCTAGGAAGTGTGAGGAATTAAACCTTAGTCTCCAGAGCTTTAGCCCAATGCTCAGACCTACATTCTACTGGTATTAATGTTAGTAGCTCTGGCAAAATTTTCAGAGTAAAATGGAATTGCTCAAGAGATTCCAAGAGAGGCTTTGTGTCAGTGAAGGATTCACTGAAAGAGAACAGAAGATGAGAGAGATGGAAACAGTTTAAGAAGATAAAAATAATAATAAGTAGGATTATCCATCTACAGAAGACCATGAGCAGAAGTCCTTTCCTTTTCTTCTGTCCACCCACATCCACTGCAGGGAAGTTGGGAGAGGGGAGATAGAGAGAGAGATTGGAGGTTACATTTTCATTCTTGGGGCCCTTGGTGGCACAGTGTGTTAAAGCACTGAGCTGCTGAATTTGTGGACCAAAAGGTCCCAGGTTCAAATCCCGGGAGCGGAATGAGCGCCCACTGTTAGCCCCAGCTCCTGCCAACCTAGCAGTTCGAAAACATGGAATATGAGTAGATCAATAGGTACCACTCCGGCAGGAAGGTAAAGGCGCTCCATGCAGTCATGCCGGCCACATGACCTTGGAGATGTCTTCGGCTTAGAAATGGAGATGAGTACCAACCCCCCAGAGTCGGACACGACTGGACTTAACGTCAGGGGAAACCTTTACCTTTACCTTTCATTCTTGTCCTGGTATTCCTGACTGTTTCCAAGCACTTAGCTTAGATAACTCTTGGACTCCATTCTCCTCACATTCATTACATTTAGATATGTTAAAGGAACTGCTTCTCTTATTCTCTTCCTTCTTTCCCCACTTCTTTGTTAAATAAATCCTAGCTGGTTCTACTTTGGTACCCAGCTTATCTGTCCGAACGTGTCTCCCGCTATGACCCACCTCGAAGCTTAAGATCGTCAGGTGAGGCCCTGCTCGCGGTCCCATCAGCCTCACAGGTGCGGCTGGCGGGGACGAGATACAGGGCCTTTTCAGTAGTGGCTCCCCACCTATGGAACGCCCTCCCCAGTGAAGTCAGGCAGGCTCCCTCCCTCCTGTCTTTCCGAAAGAGAACAAAAACGTGGTTATGGGACCAGGCATTTGAGCATGAGTAGCAGCAAAAATGAGATATGAATATATGACCTATTAACAGACCCCACCTGGACATGGAAAGCGCCTTATATGTATATTTAGATGTATAATTATGTATATTTTAATGTATATTCTTAATTTTATTGTAATTTTTAATCTCAATGGATTTTTAAATTTAATGAAAACTGTTTTTTCATGTGTATGTTTATATTGTAAGCCGCCCTGAGTCCCCTGATGGGTGAGAAGGGCGGGGTAGAAGTGATGCAACAAATAAATAAATACTCCTGGCACTTCATCTTCTCTACCATATATCTTGCTACAACTGTACAGGGTGGAGGGAAATACTTTGTTCCACAATAAGAATTGCTGGATGCTTATAATAATGACCCCATTTGACTTTTTTAACATTTGAAAAGTGCACATTTCTAATGGTGCACATTTCATAATCACACCAAAAAATAAGGACTATTGAAATACACAATAATTTGTACATTTCAAAGGGCTATTTTCAGCAGATTGACAAATGCTGGGAAATACAATGTAACCCTGCCCCTGGAACAAGCCACATTATTCATTTTGTCCTAAAACTTTCTACAAACTAAACTTTACCAGAACCTAGTAGTTCTGATCACAAGGTGTATCTTGCGTTTTGTCATGCCTGAATCACATTAATAAATGTCTTTGCCTTTATAAAACTTTGATATGATGAGATTTAGGAGATGCTGAAATATGGCCACTTTCTAGTCTCTTTAGATAACAATTTATTTTATTGTTGTCATCTGTAGTCTGGTTTGTTTTTGTTTTTTCATTTCTAAGCCCTCATAGGCTCAGACCTTCCAGAGGTCCATGTCCTGAGGATTTTACCTCCTCTCCTCCCCTCACCCCAGTTCACCTCTCTTCAAACCCGGACGAATAATCGGTTCTCATAAAACATATGACTACATTTTATCTGACCTTTGTGACACATTTCTTTTTACTCCAAATGCAATCCCCATACAAATTAATACTTTATTGCTGTAAAGTGCAATTACAGATTTCAAAGACTGCTGTTTTCATAACGTCTCAAGAGAAGGCCTATCTACAATTTCATGTGGATGTGGTTTATCATAATTTCTGGCTTCTACCATATTGCTTGCAGAACTAATTATTTAAGGCAGTTAGAACAGCCGTTTGTTCGAATACCACATGGCCCTTTTCAGGGTCCAGGTATTTAGACTGATAGGGGAAAGCAATTTCTGCCCCAGACTGTTCATCCTAATAGAAAATAATATAAACAGACCTAAAGTTTTCCCAATCCTGGTTTCAATAATGACAAGTAATTTATTTCCTCTGATTCTTCTAGAATTCTATCTACTATATTTTTTTCGTAGCTTTATTATGCACTTCTTTTGTATGATGCAGCAATTTAGAAATAGTATCTTAGTTCAATTGAAATATTTCTTCCAAGTGCAAGATGCTTTCCCAACAAGCTTTTTTGATTTTATCTTGCACAGCTTATTTTGTCTTCTAGAGTTCACTTACTGTCTAAATAACTTTTTATGATATCCATCTCTCCTTTTCTCTCCTTCTTTCTCTTTTAATGAAATCTTAAAAATCATAGAAGAGAAATGTGATGCGTATGTTGAACCTTCTTATGGTTGTGACTACAATTTGCAGTATTTCTAATAAAGTTGCAATAGAAAAATACTGAATTTATTTAGCACTACTATGCTTGACAAATGCATTACTGGGACAGAAGTGCTGTTTTTAAAACAGATTCTCATTTAGACATGGATTCAGATACCAGCCAGAATATGTTGATTCTTCTCTCTCTCTTACTGTTTCATTATCTGAGGACATCCTCTGCACATGTCATGGAGACTTACTCTATGGGGCACATCTCTATTCACAAGTATATGGGATGAATGTTCAATATTATCAAACGCTTCTGCTTTTCTATGTATGGTATGTTAGAGGTAGCAAATGTTATTTGGGTGTTCCTATTAAAAGACTAAAAAGCTACGTCACTGTTTCCTCATCATTAATGTTGCCTTTGAAAAGCAATGCCTGAATATTTCATATCAACCTAGGGAAAACATCCAGTCTTGCCAGTTTCCAAAATTGATGGACACCAATATTTGACTCTGATAAGGAAAGGCCAAGGAAATTGGCAATAAGATACATGACCTTTCACCTCTAAGGTCACTGGATCACATCCGTATTAGGTCAATAGTGGCAGAAAGTCATTACATCTCTGGCATCTGTTTGGTGGCCTTTATGCAATCAGTTGACGGATTTTGACATTTTCTAGTGGACAGGTGCTCTTCACCAACAAAGTACACAAGGCATCCTGCCACATCACTCTCTGAAATATTTTTTGATTCCTCACTTCATACACTTATTAAACCCTTTAAAACAATAAAGTAAGCTAATGAACTATTAATTTAGAATCATAGAATAATAGAGTTGGAAGAGACCTCATGGGCTATCCAGTCCAACCCCCTGCCAAGAAGCAGGAAATTGCATTCAAAGCACCCCCGACAGATGGCCATCCAGCCTCTGCTTAAAAGCTGTGATGACTCATGGGCCTTGTAGTCCTGTTCCTAGTACTATTGTGGCAGACGAAGAGGAAAACATGGGATTTTCGCCGGTTCAGCAAGAGCCGGAGCCTCTTCACCTGCAGGATGTTGATGTTTGCCCACAAGAATTCAGCCAAACAGGCCTTGGGCAGAACTCCCCCCCCCCCCCCCCCGTTTTCCAGGAGGGAAAATTATTCTAAAGATAGGGGAGCCAGGGAGGCTAATCGCAGAAGCCTGAGAATCGCTGCCAAACAAATGGCTGATTAGGTCTGCTTCCCTTGGGAAATTCTAAGGAGTCATGCATCTGGACAGAGTTGGGTTTCGCTTCTCGTTCTCTAGGGAAAGAGTTCTGTTGGCGGGAAAACGAGACCCAATATAGGTGTTTGGCGCGAGGGATACTTTGCGGAGTCAATTGATCAGCTTGAGGAGAGAGATCGTGTGTGGACTTCGTAATCCCAGTTCCTTGCTTCCCGGATCAAGCTTCAAGCCTTGCCTTGTCTCACGGTTTTACCACGGACTCTGTTTCATGCTTCATGTTCATCTTGCCTCCAGTCACGGATCTAGTCGAGAATCAAGTTTACTTCCAGCCTTGTTGTCAAGCTTCATTGGACTCTAAAGACTCTGTTATTTCCCCACACTATTGCTTGGCAAAGTGTGTGTTTCGGTCAAGTGGATTAAAACTTTGAACTCTAATATCTTATATTGGACAATACATTTCTGGACTATATTTGACCTTATCTGAAAGGTCTGCTTCTGAACTATATTCTTCACTTGTTTTTATTGATTTTATATATTTCTTTAATAAAGATATTAGATAGAGACTGGCCTCTGTGTAAGGTTATTGGTGCTCTGCAGCCAGGGTCCTGACAAAAGCCTCCAAAGAAGGAGCCTTCACCACAGTCTGGGGCAGAGAGTTCCACTGCCGAACAGCTCTCACAGTGAGGAAGTTCTTCCTGATGTTCAGGTAGAATCTCCTTTCCTGTAGTTTGAAGCCATTGTTCCGTGTCCTAGTCTGCAGGGCAGCAGAAAACAAGCTTGCTCCCTCCTCCCTATGACTTCCCCTCACATATTTATACATGGCTGTCATTTCTCCTCTCAGCCTTCTCTTCTGCAGGCTAAACATGCCCAGCTCTTTAAGCTCCTCCTCCTAGGGCTTGTTCTCCGGACCCTTGATCATTATATTGAGAACATACAGAAAAACACCTATGCTTTTTAAGTTCCCCTTCCCTTCTATTTGGGAAACAGAATGCTCCTTCCTACAGACCAATGCAAATATAATCAGCCCTCTACATTAACTAGGTTAGAGACATAAAACACCTGGGGGAAAAGAAAAATAATAAATAAAGAAGTGATTACTTTTTGCCAGGGAGAATACCTCTCTAGGGATTTTAAGGAACTTCCACTGGAAGCTGACCATAGAATCACTTTGAAGGACATAGAGGTTGATGGAGAGGTATTCCTCACCATGACTAGAGGAAGTTGTTACACTACAGGACCTAGAGAATCCTAGAGAGGACATTTTAAAACAAATCCTTGAACAATTAAATTGGCAAAAGTCAAAACTACAAGTGTGGAGGGACAACTGGAGCTTACTCTGGTAAACATGCAGAAGCAGATCTCACAAAGCTCACATGAACTATAAAAAACACATTTTGACCATTTCATTTTAGATTGCAAGTCTTTCTCTGTCCACTACTGAAGGTGCTGGTTTTAACCTTTAAAGCCCTGAATGGTTCGGGCCCAACCTATCTTTCCAGCCCTATCTCCCGATATGATAGTGCCCGAGCATTAAGATCTGCTGGAGAGGCCCTGCTCTTGGTCCCACCCCTGTCTCCGGCATGGCTGGTGGGAACAAGAAAGAGTGCCTTTTCGATGGTGGCTCCTCAGACCTAAAACTCCCTCCCTAAGGACATCAGAATGGCTCCCTCCCTGTTGTCCTTCAGAAAGAAAATAAAAACCTTTCTCTGGAAGGAAGCCTTTGGGGAAGACATTTGATGGACTGTGTTAAATGGCAATGTGGCAACGAGAGAGATCTGGTTTTAAATATTGTTGATTTTTAATACTGTTTTATTATGTATTCTCATTTTAATTTTTGTATATGTGATGTTTTGTAGTTTGAGTTGATATTATCTTATGCTTGAACAGCATCAAATTGTTGCTGATTGTTAGTCACTCTGAGTCACTCCACAAGAGGGAGAGGGCAGGATAGAAAAGAAAGTAAATAAAATAAATAAATAAATAAATAAGGCTGTGCTGTTTGCTGCAATTCTTATAATTATTAATAACAATAATATTTTAAGAGTAATTTCTGAAAGAGAGGGGAAGGAGAAAGAAGAAGCTAAAGGCTTTAGTAAAGGCTAAATGATGACTCAAAGCTCAGAGCCACCCTAAAAGAAAAGCACACTCACCCACAAATGCCGTGCACCCGCCTGTACTTTCCAGCTCCCAGGTCCTAAATAAAAAATAAAGAAAATATTCTAGGAAAATCAAAAAATAAAATTAGATTCAATGAGCTAAAGCTGTGAGCAAGCAGCAAGGTAATCAAACTGAAGCACCTCTCTTTAGAGTCATGATGCAACTGAGCAATGGAGGTGCTCACCCCATTACATAGACACAACTTGTATAAGACATGTCATGGCTTTCTTCCATTCTGATTGACCCAACAGGCAGGTCTCACAGGGAAACCCCGTGGGCGGATGGGACAGCCTCTTCACGAGCTGCGTGATCCCAAATAGAACAGAGGAAGCTGCGACCGGCAGCTGTGTGGTCCGTTTTGGTCGAAAAAACATGGCGGCAGAACCCTTGCCAACACGAGCATCCAAACAAGCCAAAGGCAAGCATCCAAAATGAATCTGTGCACAAGCCTAGTTCCTACTACTACCACTATTGCAAGAAATCCTCCCATTTGCCATACGTCTGAAGATGGGAAACGAATGGGTAATGCATTCTTTCTCTTCATTAGCAAATGTTGCTATGCACCTGACCTAGAAACTGAATGTTAGATCCATAATTTGTCTGGAAATGCATTTTCCAGATCATTTAACACACTTCTCAGCTTGTAAACAGTAACCAGATTTTCATTAGTACAGTGATTAAAGTGCAGTTTTTAAAAAGGCAAGTTTCCCTCTCCTCACAATGTGTTTGTAGAGCGATTACTCTTATCTGTGCTAGTGATCGTGAAGACTGAGCCAAGAGGTGATAAACTGTGCAGCGAAAAGCAGGGAAACATACAATGTCGGGCAGAGGGCTCCTGTACTGCTCCTGTCAAGTTTCCTTTTTTAAAAATTCACCTTTCCCTCTCATTGCAGCCATTTCATAATATTCTGTATTGAACTGGGCTCTTCCCAGCCCCAATTGAGAGGTTTTAACATGGTGTTGCTATAAGCAGAAGTGGAGTAAAGATATTTTGCACAAGCTTACCTATCTACCATGTTAGGAACACACAAAATACTTAACTACAACCTGAGTTGAATTCCTTTCCTCACTTACCTTAGCATAAACTCAACTGCTCTCCTTAGTGTCTGTATCTCATAACACTGGCACCAGAGAACCTTAGACACATGTAGCATAATTCATGAAAAGATTATGTTATATTTTAAAGTGATTTAAATATTTTAATTGAGTGAAATATGCAACTCAACATTATTAGGTATAATATAGATTTGTTCAGAACAAGCCTTCTCAATCTCTCCTCCATTCTTGCATATAGCTGTATCATTTTTACCGATTAGCAAGGCTGGTGTGACTTTTGCTGGTTGAAGGTTTTGATAATTACCACACTAGCAGCAGTAGTACAGTAGAGTCTCGCTTATCCAAGCTCTGCTTATCCAAGGTTCTGTATTATCCAACGCAGTTTGCCTTTTAGTAGTCAATGTTTTTGTAGTCAATTTTTCAATAAATTGCGAAATTTTGGTGCTAAATTCATAAATATAGTAATTATTACATAACATTTTCATGTACTGAACTGCTTTTTCTATCCATTTGTTGTAAAGCATGATGTTTTGGTGCTTAATTTGTAAAATCATAACATAATTTGATGTTTAATAAGCTTTTCCGTAATCCCTCCTTATTATTCGACATTTTCGCTTATCCAATGTTCTGCTGGCCTGTTTATGTTGGATAAGTGAGACTCTACTGTATTTGTTGGCATGTACTAGTAGAGGTTGAATATTCCTTATTCAAAATGTTCGAGTGTTTTGAATTTCAGATTTTATCATATATTTGAATACCTGTATTTGCATTGTTGTACATAAAGAAGTGTCTTGGAGATGAAACTCAATTCAAAACATAACATTCATTTATGTTTCATAAACACCTTATAAACAGAGCTTGAAGGTAATTTTACACACAATATAGTATTAGTTTTGTGCATAAAACAAAATGTAAATATGAAATCCATGTATGTTTCACATACACGTTATACACATAGCTTGTTGGAACCACCAGAAAGCATAGATACCACTATCTCAACCACCTATGTGGGTAATATCAAACTTTAGTACTTAAGATTTCAAAATCAAGTAGGGAGTAGGGACACAAAATACCTGGAGCAAAAGAAAAATAATAAATAAATCATTATATTTTTTTGGCCTCGGAGAATTTCTCTCTAGGAATCAAGCAGGGAGTAAGGGAAAACTGAAGCTCCAAATTTAAACCTTGGGTAAAATCCTACATTGTGATTTTGTAGCAAGTGTTAATGTGCATTCATTATTTGTACAGCCTTTGTGCCAAATGGCAGTGCTGAAGAATTGACAAGGACAATAAATGTGCAATTGCCCCACAGGTGCAACACTGCTTCCACAATACTGATTCTAATGTGCTTTGAACAAAAATATCTGGCTTATTCCATAAGGAAACATGCATAAGACAACAGACCTCCTGCCCGTAGGAACTGTGGCTTCCAATCACTTTGAACATCCTTCAATTGGTACCATTCCTTCAAAGGAAGAATACTGCCACTTCATTCTGTGTTTGTGAGACCTCACCTGAAATGTTGTGTCCAGTTGTGGGCACCATAATTCAAGAATGGTATTGATAAGCTGGAATGTGACCATAGAAAAGTGACCAAAATGATCAAAGATCTGGAAGTCAAGCCCCATGAGGAATGGCTTAGAGGGCTGTGTGTGTTTAGCTTGGAGAAGAGAAGACTGAGAGGGGACATGGTAGCCATATTTAATTTGAAAGGATATTTGAAAGGTTGCCACATTGTGGAGGGAGAAAGCTTTTTTTCTGCCGTTTTAGAGACTGAGGCCCCTTCCACACAACTGTATAAAATCCATATTGAACTGGATTATATGACAGCGTGGACTCAGATAATCTAGTTCAAAGCAGAGATTGTCTCCTTTGATATTCTGGGTTACATGGCTGTGTGGAAGGGCTCTAAGACATGGAGTAATGGCTCCAAATTGCAAAAACAGAGATACCACTTAAACACTAGGAAGAACTTTCTGACAGTAATAGCTGCTGAGCAGTGGAATATGTTGCCTTGGAGTGCGGTAAAGTCTTTTTCTCTTGGGGTTTTTAAGCAGAGGCTGGGTATCCATCTGTTGGGAGTGCTTTGTGTTTTCCTGCATGGCAGGTGGTTGGATGGCCTTTGTGGTTTCTTCCAGTTTTATGATTCTGCAGGGTGTCTCTATACTTCTAACAAATTAACAAATTCATATTATATTTATATTATATTATACAGTCAGTCCCAGAGTTACAAGTATTCTACTTACATCTAGGTCCTAGTTACAGAGGGTGAGTCAGCAGAAAGTGATAGAAAATCTACCACTAAGAGGGGAAATTCACTCCTGAAAGAGTTATCTTGAGGAAAAGGTGTCTCCATTGAAGCTTTGTCACCAATCCTTGTTTCCACAAGCCATTTTTTTCAAAATCCAATTACCACAGGGATAGAAAGTGAGGAGAAATCTTCTGAACAGGGGCACAGACAGCAAAACAAACATTACAGTGGTGTTAACCTTACCCTATGCCATCCAAAACTGAAAAAGGCTAGTTATACCTCAAAATGTACCTATTCCAAGTTACATACACATTCAACTTAAAAACAAACCTACAGAACCTATCTTATTCACAACCAAGGGACTGGCTGTATTTTATGTTTTTGTGTGCTTAATATTTTTATACTTCAGACATGCAGCACATAGATAATATTTTGTAAATAAAGGTACATTTTGCTACAGTTTCCCATTTTCCCAATGTATGGGGACTTTTCAGAAACCTGTAAGATTCTATAACTTGCAGTCTGGTCTAGAATAATCTTTGCTCCTTTCTCGTTTCTCTTTCCTTCTCGCAATCCCCCTTGTGGCTTGCTGATGATCAGGTTTAATTTTGCATATTACTTCCTCTGAAGGCAAGAATATGAAGTGATGGCTGGCACATGAGAATTGACAATGACAGATACATACCACCATGACTAATAGTTCTCATAATACCTCTGATGGGACTGCTATGTATGACCTGACATCTGTAATGAAAATCTTTTTTAAAGCATGCAGAATTTCTCCAGTCTATTTTCCCATGTTGCTATGCTGCATCAATTCTATACCTGGCTGTGTTTGAATCAGGTCACCCACTGTGTTATTCAAGAGGCAGAAAGGATGCATCAGTGCTTGTTAATTCATGGCTAAAGCTGGCTGCTGCAGGCCAATATACTGTATTTTTTGGGATTCAGCTCAACTGAGACTTTGGGCTCTAAATGGGCATCCGCTGGCACTACCAATCGATTCCCCTTTCCTGTCTTTCAGAGGAAACAAAGTAGAAATTGAAGGTTATGTGAGGAAGATGACTTTAATGCAGGATGCCTCCACAATAAAAGCCCCCTCTTAAAAACTCCTTTGGAAATTAAAAAAAAAACTTCTGGGCAAATGATAGCAAATTTCTTGTACCCAAGGGGATTTGAAAGCCTTGTGCAAAGGAACTACTGTATAGCCAGGAACAGTTGGAGCCATGAGAAGGGGCTCATCGAACATCTCTCACAACTGTTAGTAAATTATGTCTTTTTCTCTTCAGTGGTGATTTGAGTGTTGGACTATGATTCTGGAAACCAGGGTTCAAAGTCCTGTTCAAGTCTTGAAATCTACTGAGTAACCTTAAGTATTCTGCACCTTTTGGTAGGTGTCCCTGCTAATTTTTTTATTTTTATTTTTTGGATTTTGCTTTTTCACAAGCTCTGGGGGACACTAGATACAATCATAAGGTATAAAAGTAAAGCAAAAGAGATCAGAGGAGAAATAGCGTGGAGTAAGAGAAAGCCAGGTCCCTCCCACACAGCCATATAACCCAGATTATCAAGGCAGAAAATCCCACTATATCTGCTTTGAACTGGGTTATCTGAGTCCATACTGCCATATATTCCAGTTCAAAGCAGAAAATGCGGGATTTTATTCAGCTATGTGGAAGGGTCCCCAGTATGAGGTAATGGTTCAAATCTTTACTTGGCCATAGAAACCCACTAGTGTGACCTTGAGTACATCATCCACTCTCAGCCTCAGAGGGAGGCAATGGCAAGCCTCTTTAGAAGTCAAGAAAACCCTGTGATAGGTCATTAGTTGGAAATGAAGGCACACAATAGCAACTATCAACTTTTATGCAACAAATTTGAAAAAATTCTGGTTCCTGGTTTGAAAGTACTATTTCCTGTTTAATTGTATAGTACTTATTTTGAAAGTAGTTGTTAGACTTCAGAAACTTTATTTTTGTGGCTGCCACAAACTATGTTGAATTGGTTGAGACTCTATAAGATATTCACTGAAAAGCTATAGCAAAATGTGCTGCAGAATGTCCTACAAAAACAATGTTTTTGTGGTGTAATAGACCTTCCCCATGATAAAATCAATTAGAAAATGGCATTTATTACCCGGGAACAAAAATCGTGTCACATAGTGTCCTTCCATCCTATTGCTACCAGTCTTTTCTTTAAAAAGTTCCAATTGTTAGGAGGCATTTAATGTCAGGTGACAGGTTTATGGGTCTGGTTCTAAGCTTTAGCTCCTAGTTTGAGGCCTGGGTAGGGATGACACAAAGCAGTGATGTGCATCAAGGGCTTCCTTTCCTGCATTTTTATGGAAGTTTGTTGTTTGCCCACTGCAGTCTAAAGCTGGGTTGCTGTGAGATTTCCTAGCTATAAGGCTGCGTTCCAGAAGCACACTCTCCTGACATTTCACCCACAACTATGGAAGGTGTGAGGTCTGTTGGAAACTAGGCAAGTGGGGTTTATATGTCTGTGGAATGTTCAAAGTGGGAGAAAGAACTCTTGTCTGCCTGAAGCAAGCGTGAATGTTGCAATTGGCCAGCTTGATTAGCATTGAACAGCCTTGCAGCTTCAAGGACTGTCTGCTTCCTGCCTGGGGGCATCCTTTGTTGAGAGATGTTAGCTGGCCCTGATTTATTTATTTTATTATTGATTTACTTCATTTTCTATCCTGATTTTCTCCATCCCAAAGGGGACTCAAAGAGGATCATTTCTTGTCTGGAATTCCCCTGTCTTCTGAGTGTTGTTCTTTATTTTCTGTTATGATTTTAACGTTTTTTTAAAATACTTGGTAGCCAGATTTTTTTTCATTTTCATGGTTTCCTCCTTTGTGTTGAAATTGTCCACATGCTTGTGGATTTCAGTGGCTTCTCTGTGTAGTCTGACATGGTGGTTGTGAGAGTGGTCCAGCATTTTTGTGTTGTCAAATCATAAACTGTGTCCAGGTTGATTCATCAAGTGCTCTGCTCTGGCTGACTTCTCTGGTTGAGTTAGTCTGCAGTGCTTTTCATGTTTCTTGATTCGTGTCTGGGCAATTCTGCGTTTGGTGGTCCCTCTGTTGACTTGTCCACTGCTGTGTGGTATAAGGTAGACTCCTGCAGAGGAGAGAGGATCCCTCTTGTCCTTTGCTGAATGTAGCATTTGTTGGATTTTCTTCATGGGTCTGTAGATAGTTTGTAGGTTGTGTTTCTTCATAAGCTTCCCTATGCAGTCAGTGGTTCCCTTGATGTTTGGTAAGGCCAAGCCTTTAGAGAGCCTGTGCAATAGATAGACTTGGAAGAATGTGCAATGACCATTGGAACAGCCTAGATTACACTCGTGGATTATGTCTTAAACTCTGAATTGTATTGCTTTTAAATGTTTGTATTATTTTTAATGTACTTTCAATTTGTATTTTAATATTTATTGAAGTGTACATTGTGTTTTAAGGCATCAAATCATTACTTGTATGTAAAGCTGCCTTGAGTCCCTTCAAGGGTGAGAAAGGTGGGATAGAAAAGTTGTAAAGAAATAAAATAAATAAATAAGAACACTTTTTCTCTGGGTGTATCTTTGTCTTTACTCCCATGCCTTTTGCTTGGCCTTGCAGTAATTCTGATGTCTGTGGTGTGTTTCTTCATCAGTTTCCCAATGTGGTCAGTGGTTCCCTGGCAACAGCCAAGCTTTGAAGCTGCAAGGTTATTCAGTGCTAATCAAGCTGGCTAATTGCAACATTCACACTTGCCTCAGACAGACAAGAATTCTTTCTCCCATCCTGAATATTCCACAGATATATAAATCCCACTTGCTAGTTTCCAACAGACCTCACAACCTCTGAAGATGCCTGCCATAGATGTGGGTCAAACGTCAGGAGAGAATGCTTCTGGAACATGGCCATAGAGCTTGGAAAATTCACAGCAACCCAATTTAGCTCCCAGTTTGAGGCCCGGATGGTGATGATGACACAAAGCGCTGATGTGCATCAAGGGCTTCCTTTCCTGCGTTTCTATGGGAGTTTGTTGTCTGGCCACTGCAGTCTAAGGCTGGCTTGGAACCGCCTTCCCTGGCCACTAGAAAGGGAGAAAGGGGCCTGGGTGGCAAGTGGATGGGGCCTTGGAGAAAGGGGCCTGGGTGGCGAGGGAATCGATGCCTCTCTCCATGAATTATGAACTGGGATGAAGAGGCGCCCAGGGCCAGAGAGGAAACCGCTGAAGCCTTTATCGGCCTCCTGTCAGAAGCCTCCCACCATTTGTCTCTCCTCCCCTTCCCTCCGATCGGCAGAATTAATTAATATGAAAGGAAACTTTTTTTAATTGTGTGTCAAACGAAATCAGATAGGGTCTCCTCGACTCAATATACGCTTGAACTAAGGCGCCGGCTTCTGGCGGTTTTGCTTTTCCTAGTTTCCCCAAAAAGAAGAAGGGAGTCCAGGGATGGGGAAGAGAGAGGCGACATTCCCGGGGGGCAAGGAAATGATGGATTTGGGGTAGTTAATTGATCGATCCTGGCTCCTCTTCCCGCTCGTTTTATTGTAGAGGTCATTAATCAATGAAAGAAAAACACCAGCGCGTCCCACCTTTTTTTTCCACGCGTGTAATGCGACCAATTGGCTTTTCCTTCTTGCCTTTCTCCGGGAATGGATTCCAGAACGAAGGAAGATTCGCCAATCGATGTGGGTCGCGAGGCGATGGGGATTGTTTTAGTGTTATCCCAAATTGGGCCGCTTCTAGCCTAGGCATGGGCCTCCTAGGGTTTTGGACTTCAACTCCCGTCATTCCTAACAGCCTCAGGCCCTTTCCTTTTCCCCCTCAGCCGCTTAAAAAGGAAAGGGTCTGAGGCTGTTAGGAATGATGGGAGTTGAGAGTAAATAAAGAACAATACCCAGAAAACAGAGGAATTCCAGACATAAATCAATCAGGGCTGTCTAACACCTCCCAACAAAGGATTCCCCCCAGCAATGAGCAGCCAGACCTTAAAGTTGAAAGGCTATTCCATGCTAAGCAAGGTGGCCAGCTGCAATATTATTCATACCTGACTCAAACAGGCAAGAGTTTTTTCTCCCAACCTGGACTTTCCACAGATATGTACTTGCCTAGTTTTCAGCAGACCTCACAACCTAGATGCAGGCGAAAGGTCAGGAGAGAATGCTTCTGGAACATGGCCATACAGCCCCGAAAACTCACAGCAACCTTGGGGAAGGGTGAGGGGAATTTGTACAGAAATATTTGCTGGACTTAAACAAGCGAGGAAAGATAAGGTGCATCTCTAGAGAATGAATGTTTGACACTCTTTTGACTCAATGCTATGAAGTCCTGGGAGTTGTAGTTTTACACGCTCTTTAGCCTTCTCTGTCACAGAGTGCTGGTGCCTCACCAATCTACAACTCCAAGGGTCCCATAGCATTGAGCCAGAGCAGTTAAAGTGTTGTCAAACTATGGTTTAACAACAGTATAGATGCACTCGGAGAAGGGGAGGCTCAGGGAAGCGACTGAAGGGGTTTGGGGTGAAAGATTGACGTCCGCAAATTCTAGGTCTTCGTGTCTATGGACATTATTATTGGCGACGGAGGAGGGGGGATAGCGGGAAGGCCGGGAGGAGATGTTTACAAAGCTTCTTCTCTGGTGTAAACGCAAAGAGATCTGCTCCTCCTGCCGTAAAAAAGAACGGATCGTGCCTTGGTTCGTTCCTTCTGCAACCAACCACGAAGACGGGTGTCACTCTCGCGTGCCTCTAAAAGAGAAGCCGAAATCTTTCCTTTAAAAAAAGAAAGAACAAAAACGTGTCGTCCAAGTCTTCCATGGCCGGAATCACTGACTTGCTGTGAGTTTTCCGGGCTGTATGGCCATGTCTCAGAAGTAATTTCTCCTGACGTTTCACCCTCATCTATGGCAGGCATCCTCAGAGGTTGTAAGGTCTGTTGGAAATTAGGTAAGTGGAAAAGTCCAAGGTGGGAGAAAGAACTCTTGTCTGTTTGAGGCAAGTGTGAATGTAGCAACTGGCCATTTTGATTAGCACTGAATGGCCTTGCAGCTTCAAGGACTGGCTGATTACTGCTCGGGGGAAAACTTTTGTTAGGAGGTGTTAGCTGGCCATTATTGTTTTCTGTCTGGAATTCTCCTGTTTTCTGAGTGTTGTTCTTTATTTACTGTCTCAATTTGAATGCACAGAAATGCTAGACCACTCTGACAACCACCATGTCAGACTACACAGAGAAGCCATTGAAATCTACAAGCATGTAGACAATTTCAACAGAAAGGAGGAAACTGGCGATGTTCTGAGCTCAAATTGTTGTTTTATTTACTATTGGTTTTATTTTGTGCCATATGTAATCCGCCCCGAGTCCCCTCGGGGAGATGGAAGCAGGGTACAAAAATAAAGTTATTATTATTATTATTATTATTATTATTATTATTATTAACCATGAAAATAAACAAAATCTGGCTACCAGTATTTAAAAAAACTCTTAAAATCAGCAGAGTAAATAAAGAACACTCAGAAAACAGGGGAATTCCAGGCATGAAACAATCTGGGCCAGCTAACACCTCCTAACAAAGGATTCCCTCAGGCAGTAAGCCACCAGTCCTTGAAGCTGGAAGGCCAATCAATGCTAATCAAGATGGCCAATTGCTACATTAATACCTGCCTCTAACAGGCAAAAGTTCTTTCTTCCACTCTGGATTTTCCATATATATATATATATATACTTGCCTAGTTTCCAACCTCTGAGGATGCTTGCCATTGATGCGGGCGAAACGTCAGGAGAGAATGCTTCTGGAGCATGGCCATACAGCCCGGACAACTCACAGCAACCCAAAAACAAAAATGTTTTCAGTACACCTAAGAGTCCTCGGAAACCATCGACCTGTATTGCATGCAGCCCATTTCCCTTTTAGTGCTCACCAAGAGCTGCAGGTTGTGCTTTTTCTCCACACCTCAAGCATCTTGAAGGTGAAGTAAATCCGCCATCATGGGGATTGCGGTTTAAAGACAAGGTTTAATATCCCAATATATTTGTAATTCTATTATTGACCTTTTTAGTGGAGCCTGTCTCCTTTTCCTTCATCTCCAGTAGCAACATCTGAAACGCTCCAGAAAGAAAGAAGTGGAAGTTCATCATAATCTGACACAACCGAGGCCTTGACGATCCCTTTTATATCTCCGAACATTACAGGGATTATGGCAAGGTATTATTATTATCATTATTTTCTCCCATTCAGTCCTTCCCGTTCTGTGTTTGCCTTGAGCGGAGGTGTTATCAATCTATCCCCCAAAATGACGAATGGCCTTGTCAAAAGGACGCCAGTCCAAACACCGACGTCCCCACTAGCTTTCAGAGTTGTGCGAAAATGTCCTGTCCGGGATACAGACAGAAACTAAACAGCCTCGCTGTTCCCAGGCTGGGAAAAGGGAGAAAAAACAGCCCCATGGGCGAGGGGAGAAAGTGGCAGACGAAGAGGCACCGCGGAGCAAGGTCTTGGTGGTGTCCTTGGTGGTAGAGCCCTAGATGGCTGTGAAGCCTATTCTGGAGCCACAGGGACTTGCTGTTAGTGTTGGGATTCATCCCTGGACTGCACAAGTTTCTTGTGTCAATAAGTTTCCGGTCCTCAATGAGTAGCTAGGCTAGAGACTAGGCTGAAGGATTCCTTCCCCCACCTTCCTATGCATCTTTCCGAAAAAGGCTTTGTCTTTACTCTTTACTACTAGCCACTGTCTCCTCCCCTTTCATGACCTAAGGCCCTTCTACACATCCATATAACCCAGAATATCAAGGCAGGACATCCCACAATATCTGCCTTGAACTGGGTTATCTGAGGGCCCTTCCACACAGTCCTATATCCCACTTTAAGATCATCTGGGGAGGCCCTGCTCTCGGTCCCATCTGCCCTGCAAGCACGACTGGTGGGGAGGAGAGACAGTGCCTTCTCAGTGGTGGCTCCTCGGCTGTGGAAATCCCTCCCCAGGGTTGTAAAAAGAAACTAAAGATCTGGCTATGTGCACAAGCGTTCACTTCACAAGGTTTTGGGATTAATAAATTTGTGCATTTTATAAGTTTTAAGTTTTGTATACTGTTTCATGTATTTTAATGCCTAATGTAAATTGTTTTTTAACTGCTTTATGTTTTTATTGGATTGCATTGTTGTTTTATTGGCATTGAATTTTTGCCAGATCTGTAAGCCGCCTTGAGTCCCTTCGGGTGAGAAAGACAGGATAGAAATGACGTAAATAAATAAATAGAATATCAAGGCAGAAAATCCCACATTATCTGAATGTGGACTCAGATAACCCAGTTCAAAGCAGATATTGTGGGCTTTCCCTGCCTTGATGTTCTGGGTTATATGGCTGTGTGGAAGGGCCCCTAGTAATGGCATTTCTGTGAGGGAACTTCCTCTTCCCTTTAAACTGCCGTGGGTTGACCACGTGGTCTCCCTCCACCCTTTTTAGGGTCTCTTCTGCTTTTCCTTTCTCCCTGTGAAGATGCACATGTTGCCTCTCTCTAGGCAAAATGGAGCTGCATGGATATTTTTACCATTTACCTTCTTTAGGAAGCCCCTGGTGGCCCAGCGGGTTAAACCACTGAGTTGCTGAACTTGCTGACTGAAAAGTTGGCTCCAATCCTGGGAGCGGAGTGAGCTCCTGCTATTAGCCCCAGCTTCTGCCAACCTAGCAGTTTGAAAACATGCAAATGTGATTAGATCAATAGGTACCGCTTCTGCGAGAAGGTAAGGGCCACATAACCTAGGAGGTGTCTATGGACAAGGAGCACCAACCCCCAGAGTTGAACAGACTGGACTTAATGGCAGAGAACCTTTACCTTTAACTTTTCCCTTCTTTAAAAGACGAGATTAGTGAGCTAGTTCGCTCCAAGACCTTTTCTATCAAGAATGTATTTCTTTTTTACTTCAATAAATATTTTTGAAATAAAGTTCTGACTCTGCAGCCCTAAACCATCCTAAGGAATAGAAGCTTATCCCTTCGCATCACAGGTAAGTTTCTGCTGGTTAAGGAGTTTACTCCTAGTGCTCTGCTATATTTCGGTAGAATTGCCCCAACTGAGGGTTATTTTGTGAGCCTAACAGCTCAGATTCCCCAACACTTTCCCATGAAGAGCATATCTGTCCAGATGGAAAACAGTCAGGGCTTCCTCTTTCCCTGCATTCCTGCCTCTTCAACATACATAATATGGATCTACACATGAAATAGGGCCCTTCGTGCGCCCACAGATGTAAACCACACCACATGCCGAAAGTGTGACTGGATATTCGCACATGCGCATTGGAGGGTGGGAGGGGCCATTAAGGGTGCATCTACACCAGGCATGGGCAAACTTGGGCCCTCCGGGTGTTTTGGACTTCAACTCCCACAATTCCTAACAGCTTCAGGACCTTTCCTTTTTCCTCTCAGATGTTTAAGCTAGTTCAAGCATTTCAGAGTCATGGTTTCTAGAATCTAGGCTTCCCTCGTCTGTTCCTTTGCAGGCGTGAGGCTTTGCTTTCAGGAGAGTTTTCTTTCCCGTTTGGGGAAAGTTCCCGCAGAGGTTCTCTTTCGAAGTCCCCATTCACACTGAGCATTGAATACGGTTGGAAGCAAGCTCCAAAATACGCCGGTCGGAGAACAAAAATCCCGCAAAAGTGTGTGAAAGACGGTGCTTCATGCGCCTCTGTGGTTTGTGTCCGCACTGTCAGCGTCTCAAACTGCTTCCAAGATTTCCTATGTACAGTAATCATCTGCAGAGAGAAAACACTTTCTTCAATACCGGTTTGAAGGTCAGTGAAGACTTTGAGCTTCAGGAGAGCACTTGATGAACCAACCTGGACACAGCATATTATCTCAGAATACAGAAATGCTGGACCACTCTCGCAACCACTATGTCAGGCTACACAAAGAAGCCATGGAAATCCACAAGCATGTGGACCATTTCAACAGAAAGGAGGAAACTATGAAAATGAACAGTCTGCCTACCAATATTTTAAAAACTCTAAAATCAAGACAGTAAATAAAGAACAACACTTTGGAAAGAGCGGAATTCCAGACACGAAACAATCAGGACCAGCTAACACCTCCCAACAAAGGACATCCAAGTCAGGAAGCAGCCAGGCTTTGAAGCTGCAACATCATTCATAGAATTATAGAGTTGGAAGAGACTTGGTGGGCCATCCAGTCCAACCCCCTGCAAGAAGCAAGAAAATCTCATTCAAAGCACCCCCCCCCCCCCCCACACACACACACAGATGGCCATCCAGCCTCTGCCTAAAAGCCTCCAAAGAAGGAGCCTCCACTGCACTCCGGGGCAGAGAGTTCCACTGCTGAACAGCTCTCACAGTGAGGAAGTTCTTCCTGATGTTCAGGTGGAATCTCCTTTCCTGTAGTTTGAAGCCATTGTTCTGCATCCTAGTCTCCAGGGCAGCAGAAAACAAGTCTGCTCCTTCCTTCCTGGCTTCCCCTCACATAGTTATACATGGCTACCATGTCTCCTCTCAGCCATTCAATGTTAATGCAACACAACATTCACACCTGCCTCAAACAGACAACAGGGTTGGTCATGTTGCAGAAGCATTCTCTCCTGACGTTTCGCCCGCATCTATGGCAGGCATCTTCAGAGGTTGTAAACAAGAGGTCTTTCTCCCACCATGATATATAAACCTCACTTAAGTAGTTCCCAACAGAACGCACAACCTCTGAGGATGCCTGCCATAGAGGCAGGCGAAACGTCAGGAGAGAATGCTTCTGGAACATGGCCCGGAAAACTCCCAGCAACCCATCTACATAGAGAGAACACTTTAGTCAATACAGATTTGAAGGTCAGCCAGTGAAGCGTTCTAGCTTCAGGGGAGAAAAGTCTCCTCCGGTTGCCTCTCTCCAGTCTATGCCTCCAGTAGAGACGGGGCGTATAGAGCCGCTTTCTCATTCCCCACAACGTCACCCAAGAAACTGTCTGGGTGCAAGAAGGAAGGGAGGGAAGGAGGCTCTTTCTCCTCCTCCTCATCTCTCTCTCTTTCTCTCCCCCCCCCCCCCCCCCAATGCTTGTGTTTAGTGCTGTCGTAAAACCCACGTGTCTCGGCCCAAAGCAGCCAGAGCGCCCAGCGCCGCCGAGCCGGCCGACACTCTCCGCTCCGTAAGACGCCAGGAAAGAGAGAGCGAGCGAGAGAGAAAGAGGGGGGCTTCCTTGTCCTCTCGGAGACCCCCCCCCCTTCCTCCGTCTCCCCGCCCACTCTGAGCTTCTCCCAGGCAACTTCGGCCTCGCTGCTTCCTTCCTTGACTCTTGTCCCCACCAACAGCTCCGAGCGGTCCGAGGAACTTCCTCTCAAGCCCATCCGAAGGGACTCAGGTAAAGTGGAAGCGCGGAGTAAGGGACAACTTTGGGGGTGGGGGAGAGGTGGCAAACTCGGCCCAAGGAAGCCCATTCCAGGCGGCGGACAAAGAAAACCGAAGAAGAGGGGGACAGGATTGTGGGCAGCTTTCTGGCCGGAGGGAAGGAGGGAGTGTATGGAGAAAGCCTTGGCCGGAGAGCTCTCTTTCTCACTTTCTCCCTCTCTCTTACTTTCTATTCCTCGCTCTCCCTGCTTTTCCCCTCTCTTTCACTGGTGGCGTAATGAGTTACACTCTTCTGCCGGTTCGAATCCGGGGAGCAGGGTGAGCTCCCGTCTGTCAGCTCCAGCTCCCCATGCCAGGACATGAGAGAAGCCTCCCACAGGATGGCAAAGCAGCAAACATCCGGGCGTCCCCCGGGTAACGTCCTTGCAGACGGACAATTCTTTAACACCAGTTTCTCAAGTCGCTCCTGACACGAAAAAATAAACCCTTTCTCCCTCTTTTTCTCTCGCTTTCTCAGTCTCTGAAGAGACTGCGCAAGGCAGAGCGCTCTTTAAGGGAAGGGAAGGAGACCGAATGCGGGGGGGGGAAAGTTTTCTAGGGTCGCGCGGAGAGTGAGGAGGACTCTTAGTTGCCGCACTCAGCGGAGTTGCCGCTCTCCCCTCGCCCTTCTCCCTGGGAAGAGGCATCTGGGAGCCCTGAAGGGAAAGCGCGTCTTCGGAGGCAGCAGGGAGGGCGTAAGAAGAGTTGAACTGACCTGCGGAGTGTCCCCTCTCTCTCCTCCGTTGCTGCTGAAATTCGGGGTGCGTGAGGCTGGGCGAGGGAAGCCGACAGCCCCTTCTCCACTTTGAGTCCCTTTTGAGAGAGAAGAAAACGTGGGCTATCAATGAATGAATGAATATTCTAATTATCGAAGGCTTTCATGGCCGGAATCGCTGAGTTGCTGTGAGTTTTCCGGGCCGTGTGGCCATGTTCCTGAAGCATTCTCTCCTGACGTTTCGCCCGCATCTATGGCAGGCATCCTTCAAGGTTGTGAGGTCTGTTGAAAACTAAGCAAGCGGGGTTTATATTTCTGTGGAAAGTTCAGGGTGGGAGAAAGAACTCTTGTCTGTTGGAGGCCAATGTTAATGTAGAATTTGGCCACCTTGATTAGCAATGAATGGCTCTGCAGCTTCGAGGACTGGTTGCTTACTGCCTAGGGGAATCCTTTGTTAGGAGGTGTTAGCTGGTCCTGATTGATTGTCTGGAATTCCCCTGCTTTTTGAGTATTGTTCTTCATTTACTGACAGGATTTTAGAGTTTTTTTAATACTGTTAGCTAGATTTTGTTCATTTTCATGGTTTCCTCCTTCCCATTGAAATTGTCCACATGTTTGTGCATTTCAGTGGCTTCTCTGTGTAGTCTGACATGGTGGTTGTGAGAGTGGTCCAGCATTTCTATGTTCTCAAACAATATGCTGTGTCCAGGTTGGTTCGTCAAGTGCTCTCCTGAAGCTCAAAGTCTTCCCTGACCTTCAAACCGGTATTGAAGAAAGTGTTTTCTCTCTGCTGATGATTATATAAGGAATATGCTGTGTCCAGCTTGGTTCATCAAGCTCTCTGCTCTGGATGACTTCTCTGGTTGAGTTAGTCTGCAGTGCCTTTCATGTTCCTTAATACGTGTTTGGGCAATTCTGCGTTTGGTGCTTCCTATGTAGACTTGTCCACAGCTGCATGGTATACGGTAGACTCCTGCAGAGGTAAGAGGAGCTCTCCTGTCCTTTGCTGGACAAAGCATTTGTTGGCTTTTCTTAGTGGATCTGTAGATAGTTTGTACGCTGTGTTTCTTCCTGAGCTTCCCTATGCGGTCAGTGGTTCCCTTGGTGTAGGGTAAGAACCCTTTTCCTTAGGGTGGATCTTTGTCTTTACTCTCATGGCTTGTTCTTGGCCTTGCAGCTCTTCTGATGTCTGTGTGGCGGAGTCTCAATTGGCCTGAAGAGCCCAGTTTAGGTGGTTCAGTGTGAGGTCGGGTTCGGGTTGGCACGGTCTGCCAGGGCTTTAATTGTGCTTCCTGGACCTTCCACAGATAAATAAAGCCCACTTACCGAGTTTCCAACAGACCTCACAACCTCAGAGGATGCCTGCCATAGATGCAGGCGAAACGTCAGGCACTAATGCTTCTAGAGCTTGGAAAACTCACAGTAACCCAATAACATAACTGTGCCCAGCTTGAAAGCAGCCAGCCATCCCGGAGAGGTGGTCTCACTCCTCTTCCTGCCCTTCTTCCTCCTCCTGCAGGCGCCATGCTGAAGCCCGGCGAGCCCGGCGGGTCGGCCTTCCTGAAGGTGGACCCGGCTTACCTCCAGCACTGGCAGCAGCTCTTCCCTCGCTCGGGCAGCACCAGCAGCAACCAGCAGCTCAAAGGCGCGGCGGGGCTCCTCAGCCACCACCTCCCGCACCACCTTCTCCCGCAGCTCCCTCCGCCCGAGAGCCCGGCAGACCCGCTCCGACACCTCCCGGGCCCCCCTTCCTCCTCCTCCGCCTCCTCTTCCTCCTCCTCTTCCTCGGCGCCGTCCTCTTCCTCCTCCACGCCGTCGTCCGCCCCGTCTTCGTGCGCCGCTGTTGCCGCCGCCGCGGCGTCTCTGGCCTCGTTGACGTCGCTGCCGGTGGCCCAGATCCCCGTCTTCGGCGCCCTGCAGAGCGGCAGCGAGGCTCCGGTGGTGCCGGGCCCGGTCTCGTTGCTTCCGGGCAAGGACTTGGGGGCGGCCAAGGGCGGCGGAGAGAGGACCCCGGCCCGCTTCCGCTGCACCGCCGAAGAGCTGGACTATTACCTCTACGGGCAGCAGCGCATGGAGATCATCCCCCTCAACCAACACACCGGGGACCCCAACAACCGTATGTATCGCGCCTGCCTTTCGCAGCCTTTGGGGCACCGGCGTCACACTCGGGGTGCCCTTTGAGCCTGGGATAGAAAGGGTGAAGCGGGCAGAGGGGGCGCTTTTGGAAGAAAGGGAGCCTGGCGTTGCTTTGCATATTTGCCAACACATCGCAGTTATGCACGTTTTTTCAAGGAAATTGAGCATATGTCTAGTCCAAGGCTTTCATGACCGGAATCACTGTGAGCTTTTCGGGCTGTATGGCCATGTTCCTGAAGCATTCTCTCCTGATGTTTCGCCTGCATCTATCCAGGCATCCTCTGAGGTTGAGACATATCGAAAACTAGGGAAGTGATGTTTATATTTCTGTGGAAGGCCCAGGGTGGGGAAAAAACCTACACTTTGAGGCAAGTGTCAATGTTGCAATTAATCACCATGATTAGCATTGAAAAGCCTTGCAGTTTCAAAGCCTGGCTAATTCCTGCCTGGGGGAATCCGTTGTTGGGAGGTGTTAGCTGCCCTGATTGATTCATGTCTGGAAGGAATTCCTCTGTTTTCTGAGTAGTGTTCTTTTATTTACTGTCTTGATTTTAGAGTTTTTTTTAATATTGGTAATACTGGAACAAAATCTAAAATTGGCACTAAATAAAATATTAACACTCTAAACGGGAATTCCAGAGATGAAACAATCAGGGCCAGCTAACAAGGCTTTTCAGTGCTAATCAAGTTGGCCAACTGTAACATTCACTCTGAATTGCAACATTCACTCTGGAAACCAACAGACAAGAGTTCCTTCTCCCACCCTGGACCTTCCACAGATATAGAAACCTCACTGATCTAGTTTCCAATAAATATATCTCACAACCTCTGAGGATGCCTGCCATAGATGCAAAACATCAGGAGAGAATGCTTCAGGAACATAGCCATACAGCCGGGAAAACTCACAGCAACCCAAATTGAGCATAGGTGGGTAGGAAAAATTCCGTCTAAACATCAGGAAGAAGCTCCTGACCGTGAAAGCTGGTTCACAGTGTGGTGAAGTCTCCTTCTCTTGAGGTTTTCCATCAGAAACTGGATGGCCATCTGTCAGGATGTGTCTCCCTGCATGACAAATGGTCCTTGTAGTCTCTTACAACTCTTTGATTCTATGAAATGGGGCGTAGAGTCTCAGTTAATGGTGCATAGAAGGTAGGAAAAGAGACTTCCTAGTGGTGTGGTGAAGTCTTTTATTCCTGTGGTTTTTAAACAGAGCCTGGATAGCCGTCTGTCAGAAATACTTCGTGCATTCCTGCCTGACAGATTGGGGTTGGACTGGATGGCTGTTGTGGTCTCTTCCAACTCTAGGATTCTATGCAGCTGTTCATAGATGGGTAGGTTATTCCCTGGGAATTGCACATAGGTGGGTAGGAAAAAAGATTCCCCCTAAACGTTAGGAAGAACTGGAGTCTCCTTCACAGGAAGTTTATAAACAGAGCCTGGATCCTCATCTATTAAGAATGCTTGGGTTGTATCTTCCTGCAGGGCAGAATGAAATTGGATTGGGTGACGCTTGCTTTTCTGATCCTGAAACATAGATGGGAAAGATATTCCCAGGCAAGCCTCATCCTGAAACAGAGATGCCATGTGTCCTGGAAGGCTTTCATGGCCCGAATCACTGAATTGCTGTGAGTTTTCCGGGCTGTATGGCCATGTTCCAGAAGCATTCTCTTCTGACGTTTCACCCACATCTATGGCAGGCATCTTCAGCGGTTGTGAGGTTTGTTGGAAATTAAACAAGTGAGGTTTATATATCTGTGGAAGGTCCAGGGTGGGAGAAAGAACTCTTGTCTGTTGGAAGTGCGAATGTTGCAACTAATCACCTTGATTAGCAAGGAAAAGCACTGCAGATTCAAAGCCTGGCTGAATCCTGCCTGGGGGAATCCTTTGTTGGGAGGTGTTAACTGGCCTTGATTGTTTACTTGTCTTGAATACAATGTTTTTATTTCAAGGAGATCCTGACATCTCCTTTTGAAGATCTTCCCTTAGCAGCAGCCGGCTCAATTTAGGGGAACTTACTTCCCAAACTAACTTTCCATGGAAATCGGTCTGGAATATCCCAACAGCATAGGAAGGTGGGTTGAACCACCGACAAGTTTCTTACCAGGGACGCAGCTTTCTGGAACTCTAAAGTCCAAATGTTTTTGGTGTGCTTATCGAGCTGCTTTTGTGGGAAAGCCAGCTTTTACTTTTTTGTCATGCGGAGAACATACCTCGGGAGCAAATGAAGTTAAGCTTTTTCCTCCAGAAAGGAAGAAGCCTAACTTTATTTGCTCCCCTTCCACACACACACCTTTCCCTTTCAGGCCTTGTTCCCATCAATAACGCCATGCCACTGGGTTTGCCCTTTCGAGCGTCAAAAGGAGGCAGGATCATTCCGCAGGAAGTTTGCTTCCAAAAGTACAAATGTCAGAAGCCTAATTGAGTGTCAAAACCAATCTACTGTGGGGGATTTCAGAGTGTTCCTTGCAAAACGAACCCACAGCAGCGATTTTTGATTTTTAAGGCTTATTTCTCTTTAAAAAGTCATCTTTAAAACAGCAATTACGAGTTTTGACAGCTTCTCTCCCCCCCCCCTTTTGGGGGGGGGGGGGTATGTATTCGCTTGTATGTATTACAACTAGCCTGAGTTTCCTTTTCCGTGTATAGTGTACACATTCGCCGCTGTTTTAACGTTTCCCCCCAAATATCTTAGACTTGGATTAACTTGAGATGTATTATTGCAGTATTGACAAAAATGCTGTGAAATTACATCGTTAATATCATAGCCTTTGACTTTTCGATATCATTGCTTCCTTCCTTCAAATATTTCAGTAACGCTGTAGTTTTTTATTATTATTATATGGTTATTATTATTATTAATAATAATAATAAACACGGGTCTTTGCATTTTATATCCCCTTGAAAGTGTGCTTCACAGTTTTCCCTTGAGGAAAAATCCTTCAATTTCAATAGGATTTGCTTTCGACTAAGCAGATGTGGATTTAAGTGGGCAATGGCACAGTCCCAGGGGACGCTCGTATACATAACTTGTATAAAGGCGCAAGGGCAAGCCTTTTAAATCCACTCATTTGAATCATGGAATTGAACCATAGAATTACAGGGTTGGAAGCGACGACAGCAACCTTTGAAAACTTGTTTTCTGTTATACAGTACTGTAAAGAGTTACTTTTGAGACACTTGCTGAGAAGAAAATCTCACTGACTTTGCTGTACAGTACTGCTGTGCTCTCCAAAAGTAAATCTCAGCAGTACTTCGGTTCATATCCTCCCTGGGTTTAATCCAGATTACACTGGCCAACACACATTTTGATGCCTCAAATGTTACCCCTGTTTCTGGGTATATTTGACCTGCTGATTCCAAAAATTGCATCACTTTCCATCTATCCCAAGTTTTCGAGATAGAACATATGCCATCTACCAGTAGCCATTTGCTCGCCCATAGAAAACCATAATAACATCTAAGGAACTAGAGGTGATGCAATGCAACTTTCTGAATCAGCATCCCAATAAACCCAGGAGATGTATATATGTGTGTGTGTGTGTGTGTATGTGTGTGTGTGTATATATATATATATATATATTTCACACACACACACACACACACACATATGTAATCTCATATATATATGTGGTGGTGCTGATTCAGCTCTAGTTTCTTAGATATTATGATATATTATCATATATATATATATATGATATCACATATTATGATAGATTATGATACATATTATATAGATGTATAAAACTAACTATAAAACTATAGCTATATAACTTTAACTATATAACTATAACTATAGATAGATAGATAGTTGGGCTATATTATTTTAAATAAGCAACCATATATAGGAGTGCCTCTGCAAAGCAAGATCCTATGGGTATTACATCGGAAACAGGTTTATTTTATTGGCCAGGCATCCAGGAAAATGCTTTCAGGATCGCAGCCTTAGCAGGCCAGTCTTGCGCCCGTTTCCTTCGACGTGAGGACGCTTGTGTTTGTGCTCCCTCCGTTCAGGACTGCAGTCTCAGCCTTTTAGGTTTTCCTCGTCCCGTGAACTGCTCTTGGCTTCTCGAAGGTTCCCCGATTCGGATCCTGGCCTCTCCGCGTTTGACCTGCCATTTGAATGCCTCCTTTGGCTCCATCCAGTTCCCGAGCTTAGCCGGGAGGGAGCCGAGCGAGGAGAGGGGCTTGAAGCTGATCTCCCATAAATTACGGGCTCATAAATTAATGGACTCGGAGGCGCACTTTTAATCGCCAGCACGGCGTGGCTGACTTCTCAGGGACAGAGCCCCGTAAATCTAAGAGATAAAGGGCTTCCCAAGACCAAGAGGAGGAGGGGAAGTTGTTTTAACCCGTGTAGACAAGCGCCAGGCTCCTACTTCCCAGCACTGAAAGGGACTCCAGTGTCTCGCTCAACGAAAATTCCGAAAACTCCCAAGAACACAACTCTCCTCGAGCAGGAAAGGGTTCCCATGGCGTCTGTGTTGGAGGGAAGCTTCAGAATCCAGCCTAAGGCTTTGAGTGGATTCTGAATCGGAGAGAAACTTTACTCCACAATCCCTTCGACCCGCAGTCTTTTGATTTCAGAACCATTTACACTTAAGCGGCGTGCATGCTTATGCTTACTCTGAAGTGCTTTCAGGGACGCTTCTTGTCAGGTCAAATTAGGTCTAGGGCGAGGGTTAGGCCGTCTTAACCCCACTCGCTCTCCCCTCGGAAGAAGGAGAGATCGATTTCAGGCGGAGTGTCTTCCAACTCGCCAGGAATCGCAGCGCTGAGTGAGGATCGAGCCCACCGTCAGGAGGGCGGCTCTGCAGGTCATTTCTCTCTCACACCATAAAGTTCATTCACACAGTCGATTGTCTCTTATGAGTGGGCAGAGAAGGCTGTCAAACGTAGAGCAGGAAGGGCTTCCTTCGCAGGCGAGAAGGAACAGTCTAAAGTCTAAAGCGAGAAGGAGTCAAGGCGCCTCTCCATCTGTGCGTGCGCCTTCGAGTCGCCTGTCCACTTAGGCGTTTCGTAGAGTTTTCTTGGGCACGGAGTATTCAGAAATGGTTTCATCTGAATATACAGGTATATTCACTGGCAGTCTCCCACCCAAGTACTAACCAGGCCTGACCCTGCTTAGCGTCCAAGACCAGAAGGGATTTGGGTACCATGGAGACGTTTAAAGCCACCTCCAAATAGAGCTGAGTTTAGAGTTGGTGCCGAGGTGGAGGTCTCTTTCAAGGGGAGCCATTCTTTTTCTTCAGGGCTGCCTGGAGAGATGTTTTGGTTCCACTTGGTTCAGTTGTGTTTGTTTTCTTTTGCGGTGTTGACTGTCCCCTGGAAGCCAGACACGCGGCGTGCCTGATAGAGCAACAGGCGCAAAGGATGAACTCGCTTCTGGGCTGAAGCGAGTTCACTTTTAAAGAGACTTTAATGATTTTTTCATCACATAAAGCATTTTTAGAGGGCGAGGGGGACCTGTTGGCGTTGTTGGTGGAGCTTTGCCTGTTTTCTCACCATTTATCCCATCCTGTTTGCTGTGAAGCGATTTTAAATAAATTGATAGTAACCATCTCAGATTTTTTTTAAAGTGCGAAGGAGAAGTGCATTCTTCACCCTTGTAATCCAGTGAAATTTAGGATGAACCTAAGTAAAGGTAAAGGTTTTCACCTGACATTAATGCCCGACCCTGGGGGTTGGTGCTCATCTCTATTTCTAAGCCGAAGAACCGGCGTTGTTCGTAGACACCTCCAAGGTCATGTGGCCGGCATGACTGCATGGCGCGCCGTTACCTATTGATCTACTCACATGTGTATGTTTTGGAACTGCTAGGTTGGCAGAAGCTAGATTATCTGGCATTGTAGACTCTTATAATCCAGTTCAGAGCAGATAATCTGGGATGAGCTCCTGGGATATAAGGCAGTATAGATCCAGACTAAGTGTGTTGTTTTCGGTTCTCATGCTGATTTCAGCGGGACACCTATGGCCCCAAGGGAGGACAGCACCTCTGCTCTAGAGAGTTCAGTTATTGTGACAGAAATCAGGAAGCATGAAAACCTGTGCCGTCCAGACCCTCTGCGGTTTGCACCCCTGCCATAACAACAATGTTTACTCAAATTTCTAGCAGAGATATACATTTTTGGTGTACTTAATCCCTCAGTCCATCATCACCATCACCAATGTGCAATGCTTCAACACTTAGCCTTCATGTTGATGTATTTATTTTTGAAAGGTTGCATGATGATGCAACTATGGATGATGCCAATGTAAGGAAAGTTATAGGCATGCTAATTTGTCGCAAGCATATTTTATTTGTATTTTCAGGATTTCTTTTTTAAAAGAAAACAAATGACACTGCCTAACAATGTGTGTGTCTGTGCCTCCAAGTTGCTTTATGGATTTTTATAGTGTTTTCTGAGCAAGGGATATTCAAAGGTGGTTTTGCCAGTCCCTTTCTCTGAAATACAGCCTACAACACCCTTGGCAATCTTCCATCCAAGTACGAATTGTATCTAGGAGGTGAGCAAAGAAACCCTATAAAATGTCTACTCAATAAATCCTACTGAGTTGTCGAAGGCTTTCATGGCCCGAATCACTGGGTTGCTGTGAGTTTTCCGGGCTGTATGGCCATGTTCCAGAAGCGTTCTCCCCCGGCTTTTCGTCCCATCTATGGCAGGCATCCTCAGAGATTGTGAATTTTGTTGGAAACGAGGCAAGTGGGGTTTATATATCTGTGGAATGTCCAGGGTGGGAGAAAGAACTCTTGTCTGCTTGAGGCAAATGTGAATGTTGCAATTGGCCACATTGGTTAGTGTTGAATGGCCTTTCAGCTTCAAAGCCTGGCTACTTTCTGCCTGGGGGAATCCTTTGTTGGGAGGTTTTGGCTGGCCCTGATTGATTCATGTCAGGAATTCTTCTGTTTTCTGAGAGGTGTTCTTTATTTACTGTCCTAATTTTAAAGTTTTTAAAATGCTGGTGGCTAGATTTTGCTCATTTTCACGGTTTCCTCCTTTCTATTGAAATTGTCCACATGCTTGTGGATTTCAGTGGCTTCTCTGTGTAGTCTGAGATGTTGGTTGTTAGAGTGGTCCAGCATTTCTGTGTTCTCAAACAATATTCTGTGTCCAGGCCCTTCAACCCTAAACCTAACCCAATTGCAACATTCACACCGGCATCAAACAGGCAAGAGTTCTTTCTCCCACCCTGGACCTTCCACAGATACATAAACCCCACTTGCCTTGTTTCCAACAGACCTCACAACTTCTGAGTATGCCTGCCATAGATGTGGGCGAAACGTCAGGAGAGATTGCTTCTGGGACATGGGCATACAGCCTAGAAAACTCACAGCAACCCAACCCTATATGCATGTCTACTCAATAAATTCCATTGAGTTTAATGGGGCGTATCCTCATGTCAATGGATGCGGGATGGTGACATTATGTCATTTGGGTCAAACTAGGATTGTGCACATTTTTTTTCTTTTTAACCCTCAGATTAGTGATATATGTTGTTGCCCCAATTTGTAAAGAGTACAGGAATTGTACTCTTCATGAGTACAGGAATTGAAATCAAGTTTTAATCAAATAAATTGAAGGGTTTTTTTTCCCTTTTGTTCCAGGCCTAGGAAGTTTGTTACACCTGCCTTTTAATCAAATTACAATTGAAAGAGCCTGGAAGGGTCTAAGCCAGGCATGGGCAAACTTGGGCCCTCCAGGTGTTTTGAACTACTACTCCCACAAAACACCTGGAGGGCCCAAGTTTGCCCATGCCTGGTCTAAGCGTTATCTTGGCGGGGACATCTAAAGCTAAACAGAGCAGTAGGAAATTAATTTTAGTTCCAATTTAGAGCCCTTCGGCAGCCTTAATGCTTTACAATTATCTTTGAACGTTTATCCCCGGGCGAAATAGTAAGTTTGGTGGAGCATAGACGGATTAAAGAAGGGGGAAGAGAAGGTTTGTGGTCTTTCTTGAGACATCTGTGGTCTTGTGAAGCGAAACAACCCTCTTCCCTTTCCCAGGGCGCTTCAAATCAAAGGGGATCTGTCCCGTGGCTCCTCTGCTTGATCTGAAAGCCAAATGTGAACGCAAGAGAGGAGGCATCGGTGGCTTACTCTCATTCAAGCCAATGCCAGGGTCCTTTCTCATCCTGTGAGGAAGGAGCCCTTCTTTCCCCAAAGCTTGCCATGCGTGTCCTCCTCCCTCGAGTCTCTCTCTCTGAACCCGCTCTTGCTTCGCTTCCCCTGAACCCGCCGCCTTCAAGAGAGCGGCTCCCGGCCCATAATATTAGATTGAGGTTAGAAAAGGTGGTGACTGTTTATTTAAGGTGATAAAATGGTCCATCAGCAGTAATCTCCATCGATATGTGCCACCGGGAGATGAAGGATGAGAGGACAAGGCACAATTAATTGCCCTCTAGTTTTGTCGGCGCGAGTGGAGGCGAGGCGGCGGGGGCTTCGATCTCCTCTCCCCGAGCCCATTCATCATCTCCACATTGTATATGGGGCTCCCCCGGGGCCAAGGGGCTGGCAAGGTTTATCTGCACACAATATTCTCCCAACCTTCGGGTACCTGACACCGGGATTTAATTCATTCGCACGCCCGATCGAAGGGGCCGAAATACTCCACCCCCGGCGCCACGCCAGCCCCGAAGAGCGCCTTCCCTTCCCAGCAACTCCGATAGAAAGGAAAAGGACTGCTTTGGGTCCACAGCTTCCTCTCAAAGACCGCGACCAGAGGAGGTTCCTTCTTTGAAAGCTCGCATGAAAGTGGGACCACAGGAAAAGCGAAGCTCGCCTTCTCTACCTGCTTCGAGTTAATCCACAAGGGTCCATCTACACTAACCATTTAATGCAGTTTCAAACCGGTATTGAAGAAAGTGCCCCCAGGAGATGAATCCTCTGTGCAGATGATTACAGATTAATACCCTGGAACCAGTTGGACATAACCTATTGGAAATAACTGCACCCAGTCACTGGGCAGATAGCTCTTTGGAAATAAATGGCAATCATAACTTTGTCGAAAAATAAAAACGATGTCGTATCCGTTTGGCAAATGTGAATCTCCATGAACTTGTGGAGACCACCGTTTGAAAACCACTAGTCACGAAAAGCACGACCTTGTTAGACGTCAACCCTTTGAACAAGGGATATTCATAAGCATTCATGTAATGGCAGTCGCTTCTGGTTTTCTAAGATCTACAGAGAGGAACACCTCAGCAAGCAAGAGTCCAAAAGTGGCAGGCTAAAACCCGGAACCTCAAGCTATGGCTGATACCGAATGAGAGACTCTCCTCTGGGCACACAGAAGACTGGGTGACGTGGAAGGTGCGCTCTGACACCACGAGATGCAGAGCCAACCTTAAGAAATGGCGTCTCAAAGTGGAGTCCACCACATGCGAGTGTGGAGAAGAGCAAACCACAGACCACCTATTGCAATGCAGTCTGAGCCCTGCCACATGCACAATGGAAGGCCTTCTTATAGCAACACCAGAGGAACTCCAAGCGGCCAGCTACTGGTCAAAGGACATTTAGTGTAATGCCAAGTTTTTAACTTTGTGTTTTTAAATACATTATAATTGTACCCTTGGTTTACAATAAGTAAATAAATGTTATGGCACACGAGTAACTCAGCTGTTAAACTGAAGAACCATGTCTTTGAACTGCTAAGGACAAAGATATGCCATTACAAAAATATATTTGGTTAGCAGAGGATGGTTGTTTCTTTGAAGTTGAAATTGCAGTTTGTAATTTGTAATTTTCCCATAAGCTATACACTCCCTTAAAACCTCTTAGTTTAAAACATGCACTCAGAGATTTAAAAAAAATAAAGTCGTCTTTGAAAAATAACAGATCTTGTTTAATTCACCATACAAGCACATTTCTTATTGAAGTTTAGTTATAGATAGGATGTAGCTTCTTTGTGCTGAGTACACAGTGTATCATTCTTAATTAATAGTCCATAGTCTTTAAGTATAGTACTCACTGAAGTCCATAAGTCATACTTCTGTATTGAAGTCCTAACAGCAGCATGCATCCACCTCCACTGAGGGGATAGCAGTTACACATTCCCCTCCACTGAGGTGTTAACACACTGAATACAAAATGGAGTCCTGAGTCTGAACATGCTCAGTACAATCACATGTCTATAACCCCTCCCACAACAAAGAGGTACAGTCAAACTGGCAAATCAACATACCCATATAATACAGGTTAGCAAATATATACATTAACAAACAGTGAAAGACTTGGGGGGTGCTATTTCCAAGAGAGGCCCGGGTGGGGATGATACAAACCACTGATGCGCATGAAGAACTTTCTTTCTTCGTGCGCTTTTGTAGTAGTGTGTTAGTGTTTTGTAGCAGTTTGAAGCGCATTAAATGGTCAGTGTAGATGGGGCCCCAGATTACTCAGAATTTATCCTAGAGAGTTCGAGGGGGGGCTCAGCCTAAAGAAAACGAGGAAGGAACCGCCTCCAAAAGGGACCACTATCTGCACACAGATCGTCCCCTTTTTCCTTCCCTTCTGGGCCTTGCTCTCTTCAGGAAACTTCCCCATTAACACAGGGCTCAGAGGGAGGGGAGGGGAGGGAAGGGGGCGTGTGTCAAACAGAGCAGTTGGGAATCAATTTCGGGTCCAGATTGTTGTGGGGGGGGGGGGGGGTCTTCTTTCCGAAGGGTCTCTGGAAAAATCTCAGCCGTGTCTTGCAACCTGAGAACTCACCGGTTTTGACAGAGTGGTCAGGCAGCACACCTTTCTCTAGTATAATTATCAATGGAAATTATTTCTGGGTTGCTGTGAGTTTTCCGGGCTGTGTGGCCATGCTCCAGAAGCATTCCCTTCTGACGTTTCTCTCACATTTGTGGCAGGCATCCTCAGAGGTTGTGAGGTTTGTTTTAACTAGGCAAGTGGGGTTTATATATCTGTGGAAGGTCCAGGATGGGAGAAAGAACTCTTGTTTGTTGGAAATGCGAATGTTACAATTAATCATCTTGATTAGCATTGAAAAGCTTTGCAGGTTCAAAGCCTGGCTGATTCTTGCCTGGGGAAATCCTTTGTTGGGATGTGTTAGCTGGCACTGATTGTTTCATGTCTAGAATTCCCTTGTTTTCAGAGCGTTGTTCTTTATTTACTGTCCTGATGTATGAGTTTTTGTAATACTGGTTGCCAGATGTTGTTCATTTTCATGGTTTCCTCCTTTCTGTTGAAATTGTCCACATGTTTGTGGATTTCAGTGGCTTCTCTGTGTAGTCTGACATGGTGGTTGTTAGAGTGGTCCAGCATTTCTGTGTTCTCAAATAATATGCTGTGTCCAGGTTGATTCATCAAGGTTGGTTCAGAAATTATTTTATTTTTGCTAGTCAGTGTCTTTGGTCCCCCACATATATTTTCAGTGATTTTAACTAATAAAAATATCCTTGTATTATTATTATTATTATTATTATTATTATTATTATTATTATTATTATTATTATTATACACCAGATATATATTGCAATTATATCAGTACTGCTTAATAATAAAGCAGCAGTAAATATATTGCAATGCCAAAAGTACCCTAAAAGTACCAGTTTCCATCTGATCTTTGAAAGTAAACAGAGTTCAGTACTTGGATGGGAGACTATCAAAAACAAACAAACAAAACAACAACAGCAACAACAACATCCTGTGGAGGAAGTGACTGACAAAACTATCTCTTGGGTGTTTCTTGCCTGCAAAAACCCTGTGAAATCCATAGATGGACATAGGTAACCTTAAGGTGCACACATATACACAGAGAGCATGTTGTATATTCTCATCCTGTGCCACAGACTTCTTCAGTTTGTGACCTAAGTTGTCAATATATAGAATTCAGAAATAATTAGATAAATTTAACAAGATGCTACTTCCCCTTACAAGGCTTAATGAGTTAATCTGTCCATTAATGACACCTGCTATCAGAAATGGAAAACAATTAGCTTCATTTAGTACTTAAAACTCATTGAATTTACTTG
The DNA here is from genome assembly GCF_035594765.1 of Anolis carolinensis. Lineage (NCBI taxonomy): Eukaryota > Metazoa > Chordata > Lepidosauria > Squamata > Anolidae > Anolis > Anolis carolinensis. The sequence continues at coordinate 262,399,573 of NC_085842.1, read as the reverse complement.
TGTGCTAAGCTGTTTCTCTTTTCCACAAACATTGAACTAAGAACACTTATGATTCCTATGTTGCAAGGAAAAAGAGATTTTTCTTAATAAATTGTAGGTGAATGATCTCAAAAGGGGGAGGATTACTTGGCTTAGAGTTGGGTTGTTGTGTTAAAAAAAGGGAAGAAGGTATATGTCAGGAAGAGCCCAAACAGCTGGAGAGACTTTTGAGGACAGGACTGGGACTATTTAGGAGAGAATGAAGAAGCAAAAGGCTCCCCCAGATTTGCCTGCCTGAATAAAATCTGATTTTTCTAGTCTGCATAGAACCTCTCCCTCCATGCTTAAAATTCTTTAATTTATATACTTGTGATTCCTAGCCTTTAAAACATTTTTACACTGGGCAGAACAACTTAAAATTTGTTTTAAAAACTCTTTATCAATTAGTGATGGAACAATACATTTTTCCCTCTCCAACATGAATAACAATTAATTTCCCCCTTTCCAGTGACCATAATTAATATATGTTAATGAACATTTAAAATCTGACATTGCAAGACCATACATGAAACTATTAGCCGAGGAACAAATTGGGCGGGATAGCTGATACCCCAGAAGACAGGAGCAGAATTCAAAACGATCTTAACAGATTAGAGAGATGGGCCGAAACTCACAAAATGAAGTTCAACAGAGAGAAATGCAAGATACCCCACTTAGGCAGAAAAAAATGAATTGCAAAGATACAGAATGGGAGATGCCTGACTTGATAGCAGTACGCGTGAAAATGATATTGGAGTCCTTGTGGACAACAAGTTAAATATGAGCCAACAATGCGATGTGAGGGCAAAAAAGCCAATGGGATTTTGGCCTGCGTAAATAGGAATATAGTGTCTAGATCCAGGGAAGTCATGCTACCCCTCTATTTTGCTTGGTTAAACCACACCTGGAATACTGTGTCCAATTCTGGGCACCGCAATTGAAGGGAGATGTTGACAAGCTGGAAAGTGTCCAGGGGAGGGTGACTAAATTGATTAAGAGTCTGGAGAATAATCCCTATGAGGAGCCACTTAAAGAGCTGGGCCTGCAGAAGAGAAGGCTGAGAGGAGACATGATGGTCATGTATAAATATGTGAGGGGAAGTCATAGGGAGGAGGGAGCAAGCTTGTTTTCTGCTACCCTGGAGACTAGGGGCCCTTCCACACAGCCCTATATCTCAGAATATCAAGGCAGAAAATCCCTCATTATCGGAATGTGGACTCAGATAACCCAGTTCAAAGTAGATATTGTGGGAATTTCTGTCTTGATATTCTGGGATATAGGGATGTGTGGAGGGGCCCTAGGAAGTGGAACAACACTTCAAACTACAGGAAAGTAGATTCCATCTGAACATTTAGAACTTCCTAACTTTGAGAGCTGTTCAGCAGTGGAACTCTCTGCCCCAGAGTGTGGTGGAGGCTCCTTCTTTGGAGACTTTTAAGTAGAGGTTGGATGGCCATCTGTCAGGGGTGCTTTGAATGTGTTTTTACTGCTTCTTGGCAGGGGGTTGGACTAGATGGCCCATGAGGTCTCTTCCAACTCTATGATTCTATGAACCAGCCTCAAATGTCATTGAGTGCATAGCAGTATATTTCTTTGGGTCCAGGCTTTGATTTATAAGCAAACCAAACCAAAATCAATGCAAAAATAAAAAATAAACCACAAATACTCCAAGGATGTGAATGTGTAGATTAGATCTACATAATGGTCTCATCTATTTGAGTAAATTGGAAATATGTTCTTGGAGCTCTTATGGAGATAAGCAATGAACACACAAATAAAACGAATATCAGCAAAGGAAAAAAAAACTAAAAAAAAAAAGACCCCAGTCTGCCTTCATAGTGTCCTACAGCTGTCTTTCAAGGTGGAGGAGAAAGTCTGGTGTAAGTGCTAGAAAGATGTGGGAAAGTACTGGATTGGGTAAAGGCAGTCCCTGAGTTACAAACAACTCATAGTTAAGAACAGGGATGAGACAACAGGAAGTGAGAGGAATCTACCCCTAAGAAGGGAAATTAACTCCTGAGAAAATTATCATGGGGAAAAGGTGTCACCACTGAAATTTCATCGCCAATCTCTGATTCCACAAGAAGCCAAATTTTTCAAAATCTAATTATCACAGGGAGAGAAAGTTAGGTGAGCAAAACAAACACCACAGGGATGTTAAACTTTCCCTATGCTATCCATAGCTGTACATATATGGCTGGAATTATCCTTATAAAATGTACCTGTTCTGACTTACATATAAATTCAACTTAAGAACAAACCTACAGAAGCTATCTTGTTCATAACTTGGAAACTGACTGTCTTGGAAAGCTGTGGTTGTTGTGTGTATGAAAGAGAGAGAGAGAGAGCATGAGTGTATGCACTGTATTTAGGTTTGTGTAACTCTGCACACTTATCCCTCTTTTCTGTGCCAGTGAAGTTTTATGACAGAGCAAATGTCTACATTTTAAACTTTTCTGGTCTCACCTTCAAGTGCAAATATGCCTCTTTTATAAGAGAGAAGAGTAATCTGTTAAAAAGGATTGGGTATCTTATCATTTTATCAGTAAAGGACATTTGGCTAAGCTGATATCAGTTAGTAGGAAGATGAAAGACTTGTGATATCTGGAACCAACGTGGCCTTTAAACAGTAAGATGTGACCATCTACTCATGTTTTATCATTTTTGAATACCAACATCTTTCATTAGGAGTGGAAATGGTAGTCAATGGATACTGCAATTACCAGCTCAAAGGTGTATGTGTGTTGGGGAGGAGGTCAACATTTCTTCTCATCCTCATTCTTTATGAAGATTGCTCCTCCCCAGCTACTATGTATTTGCTACTGGCAATCCCTGTTATGTTGAGAATTATAATATTATTTTGCTGATGAGCCTCAAAACTATTTTTCTGATGAGCCTGTCTGGTTCTGCTTGCATGACACATAGTGGTCCCTTCTAAGACATTCATATAGCATGGGATGCTGACTCCCTGTTGCATTGCCCAATTTCCTTGTGTAGTACAGTCTACCCTTGGACTTCTTCATGTTGAAGGAGCTAATGTTTACAGCTTAGAATGTAATGCATTTTATAGACCAGCGGGTTTCTTAAGTTTTGGTGGATAAGTGTAGATAGATTTAGTGTAAGTTGATGAAACACCAAAGGTAATGTGTGTTTTATTTAAAATGTTCTCTTAAATAGATGTTCATTTATGCAAAAATGGGCCTCCACAATTAGGACTGATAGCTTTAGTGAACCTTAAAGTTAGGTTCTACTGTAAATAGTCTATATTTGTCACTGTAGTTGGTGACTTGCGTGCAATACATTCAGATGCCAAACTCTTTCACATTTAATGAATTTTAGCCTGGTTTAGCAATATTCGAGGCATTTTCCTCGCACAATTGTAAAGATGATGGTAGTTATGTAAATGTCAGATCTTATTAAATACTGACTAGAAAATTGAGCCTATTACATTTACTTTCTGCTCTCAAACTTTCTCCAGCAATCAGCTGTCTTTGAGTGTGGTAGGGCTGAACAGTTAAATGACAGGGAATGTAGGTCAATTGTTATTTGGAAATTTTGTATGTCAAGAGTATAATTATGCAGTTTCAAATGGATTAAACTATGTCAAGCTGCTTTGAGTCCCCTTTGGGGAGATAAAGCGAACATAAATAAATATAACAACAACAACAACTATTAATGGCAAATCTCATATGTGGATTTAAAAATTATGGCAAGTGGGGGCCACCATGGATGGTTTTTCCACGTTGCTGATGTGGGGCCCACTCCACCTGTAACCTTTTAGTATAGCAAGCTACTTTGGATACATTTCTAACCTATAAATTATATGCACAAAAGTGTGCATGTTTCCCGAGAAGTAATTTCTATTGATTTCAATGAGACCCCATCCAGATTGCCCCTATATCCCAGGATCTGATCCCAGATTATCTTCTTATTCCAAATAATTTGGCAGTGGAGACTCATATAATCCAGTTTAAAGTAGATAATCTGGGATCAGATCCTGGGTTATAGGGGCAGTGTGGAAGGGGCCTGAGACTGCCAGATATATATCCAAAGGATTGTGCTCCTAAACTATCTGATGTCGGTAGGACTTTTCTTCTGGCTAAACATGTTTAGGGTAATTGTAAGCATCAAGAAAATGTATTGCTATTGCTGTTAACAGCAATCATTTATATCGAGACTGTAATGTTTAATACATCTAGTTAATTAATTGATTAATTGGTAAAAACACAATAGTTAATCAACTGAAAACCTCTAATTCATTTGCAAGCCTAGCATATTTTGGAGAGGTTTTAAAAATACACAATTAAATAGTTCATGTAAGAAACTTTTGTTAATAATTCTATTGGAAACAGTAACATTTCTAATTTTTTCATTTTTGAATTGAGAGAATGTGAAGAATGAAGGAAGGGATGTTTTCCTTTGAAATATTTTGGATCTACACACTGATCTAAACCGAAACCAACATTTATTTATAAGAGAATGCCAATTCACGTTAGTAAGTTTATTGATTGTTCATGGCTTTAATTTAAATATTCACTTAGTTATGTGCAACATCCACCCTATGTTGCAACCCTTATTGCACTGCCTTTGCTTCTTTTATTTCATTGTTTGCAGCATTTACCAAAACAAAAATGTCATTATTTTGTTAACATATCTGATAGGCAGTGACAATTTCTCCCCAGTTTTCTTTTGCTGATTAGATCCCTGATCAAAAAGCCTCCTGAAGTAAACAGAATGACTCCCTGTCAATTTACAGTTAATCCTGTGGTCAGAGTGTAAGCAAAAAAGCAGTGTCATATGTCACTGATTTTTTCGCTGGCTTTTTGAAAAGTCTTGCTCGATTATTTATGTAAAAATCACGGCAGTCCCTCAAAATGCACCATAAGGAACCTCAATGCAAGTAATTTGTTTTCCAGATTTAGTTCTACATCTAACTGCAAATGGCGTCAGTTTTCGGATGGGTGAAGATAAATGTGATTATGTGCAATTAAGGTGTTACAATTTCCCCCCTCTGAGTTCTCCTTCATTCAGGATAACTCATTTGTATCACCTTTTTACTGTTTTTAATATGATTATTTATTTAATGCTTTAACAATATTGATTAATAGATTTTTAGCTGTGCCATGTTTTAATCTAGATTATAAACTGCCTTTGGTAATGCATCAGAAAAGTGGAATATAAATTAAACAAACAAATAAATTAAAATACACTTGCCGCCTTAGAATTAGACTCCATCTTTTTAATATATAGAATAGCATGCATTTTAGTTTCTCGGAAATGGAAGTTGATAGCTGCCATCGTTTTCTGATTTGTGCACCTGTAGAACACAAAATGAAATTGTTGAAACAAAAAAGATGTGTATTCCATTATACAATGAGAAGTCTTCCCTCCCCCAATATAGATATAAATATACACTTTGGAAAAAAGAGGTTACAATGACAGCCAGTAGCCGAATGATTTCACAGGAACAAACTTCCACATCAGATATTTGCTCCTGAAAATAAAACCCATCACAGCTTTCTGGCCCCTGTATGTGAAGGAATGGAGGGGCCATGGGGTATTTATTTATTTATTTATTTCCAACATTTATATCCTGCCCTTCTCACCCGAGGAGACAATTGATACACTCCTGTGTAAATAGGAAATCTATTCTGGATTTTACTGCCACTGTCTTGCACTACTCCAAGCTGCTAATAATGAACCTCTGGATAGACAGGACCTAACACCAGCTTGGAACTGCTGCAGGGATATGGTGAGGTGTGGTAGGTAGCAACTTAGGAGTGGACATTTCCAGGAGTAACATCTCATTTATAAAATACCTTCCCCAGGAAAATCTATTTGGTGAATATTGTTTTATTTTCTTAGGTTTTCAGGCCCCTCTGTTGTTGTTGTTGTTGTTGTTGTTGTTGTTGTTGTTGTTGTTGTTGTTGTTGTTGTGTGCCTTCAACTCATTTCTGACTTACGATAATCCCTATTTACTTGTCAAGATTTATTTAAAGCAGTGGTTCTCAACCTTTAGTCCTCCAGGTGTTTTGGACTTCAACTCCCAGAAATCCCAGCCATCTTACCAGCTGTTAGGAATTGTGGGAGCTGATGTCCAAAACACCTGGAGGACTAAAGGTTGGGAACCACTGATTTAAAGAGTATCTGCCTTTGCTTTCCTCTGAGGCTGAGAGAATGTGTCTTGCTCAAGGACACCTAGTGAGTTTACATGACTGAGTGGGGATATCACACTGGCTCTCTCTTACTCTGCTATTGAGCCTCCGGTGGCATAGTGGGTTAAAGCCTTGTGACTTGAAGGTTGGGTTGCTGACCTGAAGGCTGCCAGGTTCAAATCCTACCCGGGGAGAGAATGGATGAGCTTCCTCTATCAGCTCCAGCTCCATGCGGGGACATGAGAGAAGCCTCCCACGAGGATGGTAAAACATCAAAACATCTGGGTGTCCCCTGGGCAACATCCTTGCAGATGGCCAATTCTCTCACTCCAGAAGCAACTCCGGTTGCTCCTGACACAAAAAAAACCCAAAACAAAACTCTGCTATTTCTCCTTTGGAGTCTTCTGCTTTATTTTTATATCTTGCAATTGTATCTTGTGTTTCCCAGATCTTAGAATATAGCAAATTCAAAAAAGACCATGTAGTAGCCAAAAGGATCAAAATGATTTATTCAAGTTTTTGAAGATCATGGAATTTTAAAGTCTTTTTAGGGAAAGAAATGTGACAACGAAGAGCCACAGAAATGCATTTCTCCTAAGATGTTAAAGTTGTATTTAAGAAGGTGTTGGAAGGCAATTTAATGCAGGTAAATGCTGCTGGCTTTTAAGCATTTGGGACAAAATATGCACAAATATTAAACTTTTTCCCTTCTGTTGTTAGAAAAAAAGAAAATTCATTCGACCTAGCTCTTTTACAGGCAAGTTCTTGTAGGCCAGAACATCATCATCATCATCATCATCATCATCATCATCATCATCATCATCATCATCATCATTGTATTAATATTAGCTTCATTTATACCCTGCCTTTCTCACCCTATAGGGGACTCAAGGCAAAATTCTCCTATCTTGGAAACAACCCTCATTTATGATATGTGAAGGTGGGAGGGGGAATGACCAGTGAAAATGGGGAAAATGATTTTCCTCCTTCAACTCCCCCCCCCCCCCAAAATTATGGGCCAGTCCTTCTCTCTCTCTCTCTCTCTCTCTCTCTCTCTCTCTCCCTCTCTCTCTCTCTCGCGTTCCTTTGTGACCTCCACCCAGATAATGGAACATCACCAGTTAATGTAACACAGTTTTACTGTGTTGTAAAAAGTTTTGTGAATGCAATCTGCAATTTTAGTTTAAAACAATTGCCAATTGCTTGAGAATTCTGGTTGTTTGACTTCTGGTTAACTGAGAGAATACTGTATTTACCAAATTATTGTGATCATGCAACAGTTTATATGCTTTTGTTGCTGTCCAGAAAGCTATCTCATTAAACTGCTTGTTATTAATAAATTACTATTAACTGTTGTGCCTTTGAAAAATGTATACAAATGCTTTGGATCCCCAAAGTGGCTAACTTAGATACTTCACGCTGAATAGTCTGAGCAAAATGCAAAGGACATTACAATTGGTCCTTCCCAAGTACAGCACCAGGCAACTACTCACAGACCTTTCTTATCCCCACTGCCTAATGAAAAACAGACAAACACCCTATTCTGTTCTGAAGGGTAATGAATTACTGAATTACAACCACGGCCTCTACAGCCAGAAAACAAATTCTATTACTAAAACCAAGTAACTGGTTAACAAAGCAAATCATTGGGAAAATAAGAAAATGCATAGCTCTGGTCTTGGTTTAACTGATGACTTCTTATGCCATTTGTAATATTTAACATGGAATGTTATTTTTATTTTATGCAGTTCTTTTTTTAAACTATGCATAACAATATGCTCACACATTTATATATTGTTCCTAAACCTTATATTTGTGTTTGCTCAAAAACAGACTTCACTAGTCTTGCAGAACTTATATACTTTCAATTATATGATCCAAATTCAAGTGAAGCCAAAGGAAACTAGTTTCTTACAACTAATTGGGTCGTGGTCATTTTAGTTTCAGTTTTAAATTGGCTTGAGTGCAATGCATGTGTTGATTTTTAATTATTCTGGTGGAAACATAGTTCAGTTAATTAAGTGGGTTTTACTTCTAATTAAAGTCCTTTCCCAGACTTTATCATAGGTAGATAGACCAACTGGAATTAAAGGATTGGTTTTTAACTTAGTTACAATTGCATGTAATAGGTCTCCTGTATGTATGTGTACAGCTGGTGCTAACCCAACTAACTGGACTGGAATTTAGATTAAGAATACTAACCAAATTGTGCATCAATAATTATCATATGTATAATAGTTTTATAAACACAAGAAATACAATAATAATTCCTATATGACTGCTCCAGAATCAGAGCAAAAATGTATTCAAAAGATGCATACTGATAATTTTTAAAAGCTTCATCTATTGTAGAATTAAATAGAGTTATGTTTAGGGATGTATGTGTGTGTGTGTGTACAATATGAAAAATGCTACTATTAATGTTTTATTAATGTTTGTATAGTGCCACAACATTTATTGTAAAGGTACCAGATCCCACGAGATAATGGAAGCTAAGCAGGACTACTTGGATAGCAGATAAGGAGAAATGTACAAAGAAACATCTTCTTTTTGAGATACTCAAGTAGATTGCTATTATTCTATTAGTAATATAATACATATATCAACACAGTTTCCCAACTGTCAAGGTGGCATCTACTTCTGGGATGAGAAATACTTATTTGCATATGGTCTGTAAGTTATGATTAACACTTATCTTTGTTGGGCAAGAAAGGAGGAAAGGATCCCAAAAAGTATGTTCAGTTCTAGAATGTACAACCATCTCCAATCTTCATATTTATTGGAAGTTCTGAAAGCCAAGGGCATCTGTAGAAATGAATGATGTTACGTACCTAGTGGCCCAATATAGGAGTTTGATCCTCAAACTGGCTGGCTGGAGAGAAAAAAAAAGGCTTTGGCTTCATTTAATTGAAGCTGCTCACTCAGTAGACTTGGCGTCTCCAAGAGAGCCATTAATAATCAGGAAGTTGGGAGGAGGTTACACATCTAAAAGATTGTCAGCAGGGAACAAATTATTCCAGAATCAGGGGTCTGGCTAGAGAAATAACTAAAATCTTGATCAGTCATTTCCTAAATCTTGAGGCTTTCCTCAGCTTAGTTTTATGAACTAGATTATGAGAAATTTGATGTTAAAAAGAGGATATGTAGGCAGGATGGAATTTTTTTGTTGTGGCTGCTATTTGCAGCCTAGGTTCTACAGTTTTTGCTTATAGGACTAGTCAACATGAGTTTATGATATATAAGGAACAAAGGATTGGGCCTACTACCGATCTTTTCTTATGAAGATTGACATAAAACAAATAAGCATGCTAAGGCATAGGGACACATGATGGTATTTTATGGTGTCTTTGATTCAATGGAAATACTCCAATATAATAATAATAATTGGCAGTTTGAATCTGTGGAGCGGGTGAACTCCCGCTGTTATCCCAGCTTCTGCCAACCTATCAATTTCTTCTTCTTTCTTAAGAAGATTGACATAAATCAAATGAGCATGCTAGGACATAGGGACACATGATAGTACATGATGGTATTTTGTGGTGTCTTTGATCCGATGGAGATACTCCAATATAACAACAACAACAATCAAAGAATACACACAAAAAGTCAGAAAAATTCTCAAAAGCAAGCTCAATGGAGGCAACACCATCAAGGCCATAAACACCTGGGCCATACCTGTCGTAAGATATACTGCTGGCATTATAAATTAGACACAGGCAGAACTGGACAATTTGGACAGAAAAACAAGAAAACTCATGACCATTCATCATTCACTGCACCCTCGCAGTGATGTTGACCGACTATATCTGCCTAGAAGATTAGGTGGCAGAGGACTCTTACAAGTAAAACAAGCAGTCAAAGAAGAAGAACATTCCCTGGCAGAATATGTAAAGCAAAGTGAAGAACCTGCTTTGATTGAAGTCAAAAACCAGAAACTCCTCAAAGCACAGCAGACAAAAAATCAGTACAAGAAAACCACACTACAAACTAGAGCTGACAACTGGCACAACAAAACATTGCATGGAAAGTTCCTTGATAAAATTGAAGGAAAAGCTGATAAGGAGAAGACCCTGAAGAAGGAGACAGAAGGCCTGATCCTTGCAGCCCAGGAGCAAGCCATCAGAACAAATGCAATTAAGGCCAAGATCGAAAAATCAGCTGATGACCCAAAATGCAGACTGTACAAGGAAGCTGACAAAACCATTGATCATATCCTCAGCTGCTGTAAGAAAATCGTACAGACAGACTACAAACAGAGGCACAACTATGTGGCCCAAATGATTCATTGGAACTTATGCCTCAAGTACCACCTTCCAGCAGAAAAGAACTGGTGGGATCACAAACCTGCAAAAGTATTGGAAAATCAGCACGCAAAGATACCGTGGGACTTCCGAATCCAGACTGAGAAAGTTCTGGAACACAACACACCAGACATCACAGTTGTGGAAAAGAAAAAGGTTTGGATCATTGATGTTGCCATCCCAGGTGACAGTCGCATTGACGAAAAACAACAGGAAAAACTCAGCTGCTATCAGGACCTCAGGATTGAACTTCAAAGACTCTGGCAGAAACCAGTGCAGGTGGTCCCAGTGGTGATGGGCACACTGGGTGCTGTGCCAAAAGATCTCAGCCAGCATTTGGAAACAATAGACATTGACAAAATCACGATCTGCCAACTGCAAAAGGCCACCCTACTGGGATCTGCACGCATCATCCGAAAATACATCACACAGTCCTAGACAATTGGGAAGTGTTCGACTTGTGATTTTGTGATACGAAATCCAGCATATCTATCTTGTTTACTGTGTCATAATAAAATAATAATTTATTTGTAAACTGCCCTATCTAACCGAAGGGACTCAGGATGGTTTTCAACAAAATAAATGGGAGTAAATAGCACTAGCACACACTGCAAAAGCTTTAGTGACATAATTGTAAATGTAATTCTGCTTCTCAAGCTCACAATAACTGACAGGCATTCTCTGATATTTTAAGGAAATATACAGAATTGCTTTTAAAAAGCCAATCATTTTTTGAGATAGCCTCAGTAGATGACCCCCATCCCACCACATTAGACTCCTTGGAAAAAGTAGTAGCAAATAGTTTGTTGAGATGTTTTCTTATCTAAACTGTCTTCCTGTCTCGGCTGGATCTTTCACACCTCTCTTTGCAATTAAACTCAAGTCAGTCCACAAACTACTTAAAATCTTGCATGTGCAACTGTGTCTTACCTATGTTCACTTAAATGCAAGTTTCATTGAGTTCAGGGTTTTAGAATTACACCCTTTACATCCTTAAACTGTTAATAGCCTCACAAAAGGGAATAGAACTAAAACAGCATGAGTTCAGAGAAGCTGGTTTAATTGAGTTATGGATTGAGGCATGGCAATTTAAACCAAATATATTGGAAACTTGGAAGCAATTCACCTGAGAACATTTCCTGCATGTTTGAGATTTTAAAAGCCACCTCCACAAACTAGCTTTCTTTCAATTCTCTCTTGCATTTATGTGAGCAGTCACGACATTTTAAGACCACCACATCCCTTGTAATATGGTTCCAAAATAAAGAAATTATCCTTATTTGAATATTTTGACATACAGTATGTGGATAAGCGGTAGTGAGAAATTTCCTTGTGTCTGCACATCTGCAAAATCATAAGGTTATGATCAGAAAGGGAGAGGTTATGAGAAGAATAAGAATGGATAACTATGATGATTCCTGCTAGGAAATATTGATGAAATAAAATACTTCTTGACTGAATATTAACTGCATGAATGGAGATGCCTGCTTATTTTTACAGGAATTTCCAGATTTATTTAAAATGCTCTATGCTGTTCTGGATTCTTCACAGGATTTATGATCTTTGATCTAAATCCAGTTGCTAGTCTCAACTGGAGTAGACCAATTGAATCAACTGCAGAATAAACCAGCACTTTGGTAAATTATACTTCTGTGTTTGCTATAACTGGGAGCAGCAACTGCATTTAAATCCAATTGGCTACAGTCAAAATACCTTGCATCTTTGTGGGTCTGTTCACACATACCGGTATAATGCTGAATGTACCCATTTAGCAGCATGCATGCACCACTTTATATAGACTTGCTACCAAGTAACTGACTGGGATCTAAAGAATCATAAACCTACATATGCCAAATGTCATTGGGAACTCATGTTTCTCAAATAAAATATTTCATTTTCCATAGCAAACTGATATTGAAAATAATGGGACTTTAAAAAAGGAATTAGTTGTCATTCCACAAGGACTTGCTGTTCAAAGAAATTATAATGTCATTTCACACAGCAAACTTCCCTGTTACACACCAAATGGGTGATGGGGTGGATCTTGGTCAACATATTTAGGAGCGGGATAAATAATTGTCACTCTCTTTTAGCACTTAGCACTGTATTTCTGTAAACAAGCACAGTTTGAAAAAGTATTCCAATTAGCTCACAACCATACCTCACAACCTCTGAGGATGCCTGCCATAGATGTGGGCGAAACATCAGGAGAGAATGCTTCTGGAACATGGCCACACAGCCCGAAAGACATACAACAACCCTGTGATCCCGGCCATGAAAGCCTTCGACAACACATTATTCCAATTAGTATTATAATTTAATATATCTAACCCAATGTGCACATAGGCAACTTTAAAAAAAGGCATGTAATATATTTTAACACTGAGAAAGAAATGTACAATAAACAAATGGTGGCTGACTAGCTGTATGCTCTGTGTGCATAATTGTTGAATGGTGGAAATGAAGGCCACATTTTAGTTATGAGAGTCATAATCCTGTCAAACACGTAGAACCTTTTTGTGTCACTTTGAAATATTAAACTATATTGAAGTTTAACTAATATGGAAGGAAGGAAGTCTGTCTATGTTCTGCTGGGTTTATACCCAGTGGTTCCAAGCTGTTTACTTATTCCAGATTTGTGGTTTAGACCATCAAATCTCTAACCAACGGGTTAATATTTTTGTTTTATTTTTAGCTGCTTGATGTATATAATGTAAATTATAGGGGCAAAGGGAATTGCTGTGTAAATAATGAAGAACAAGTACTACTTTTTGAATATATTTATGGGTTGAAGTTGTTTGAAACCTTTAGATGTGTTATAATATGCAAAATGTGCCAAAGACTGTGATTAATTCAAAGAGGTTCGTTTTATTTGCAAAATATTTTCCTGAGAATTAACTGTGTTTTCTTGGAAGTCCGGAACTTACAGCATGTAATGAATGTGGAAAACATTAACATGAAATGGAATAAAATGAAACTTCTGAAGTTCTCTTTATTCATTTAAAGTTTCACGAATGTTTTCCCTAATATAATATAACATGTGATACATTTGTTATACCCTGTATACATTTTCTTGTTTAAATAAAAGTGTATTATGTATTGCAATATGCGTTGTAATTGAAATAACAATGGAGACAAATGTAGTTTTACTGAATTATAGAAATTGGAGTAAACATTTCTTCAGAAGTAAATATCTGAAAATGATGGAACTCTTGAATAGAATTATGACTAGTCAAAGCTCAGAAAGTCATAATCTCTTTAGGTTTTATTTGAATCTTCTGTGTGCCTCTGATAAGCTTCACTCATCAGTTCCAAACATGTTTACTGGGGAAGTGTCCTTGTGATCTAAGGTCAATTTACGTCTGACAAGGTGTAATATCACTATAAATAGGTATACAAAAAAAGAGACCAACAAGTATATATGGGTGTTTTGATGTCAGTATTTAAAACGTGGTGGATGCAATCATATACCATATTTCTTCAATTATAAGATGCCATTGATTATAAGACACACACTAATTTCAAACCACCAACAGAAAAAACCATATATATCTATATATATATAAGAGTGATGGCAGCGGACAAAACAACAAAACTACAGGGCCCCCAACCTCGAAATTTGACAACACAGCCCATCATTCACGGCTCTAGGTTGATACAACAAAAAGAAAAGAAAAATAAAGTCCTAATTACAGGGAGAGGGATAATAGTTTTTATCCAATTGCTTCCAGTCAGAAGGCTAAGCTCTGCCCACTTGGTCTCCTAGCAATCTACTCAGCACAGGGGACAGGCACAGTTAGGCCTCACTTAGGCCTCTTCCACAGATTATCAGATTTTAACTGGATTATATGGCAGTGTAGACTCAAGGCCCTTCCACGCAGCTATATAACCCATTTAGGATCTTACATTATCTGATTTGGACTGGATTATCTTGACTCCACACTGCCATATAATCCACTTCAGTGTGCATACTGAACATAAAGACTACCATACAACAGACATTCAATACCACCACTACCTCAACAATTTCTCACCAACACCACCAGAAAATGCCACAGCAACGCGTGGCTGGGCACAGCTAGTAGTTATTTAAAAGGTAAAGGTTTCCCCTGATATTAAGTCCAGTCGTATCCGACTCTGGAGATTGGTGCCCATCTCCATTTCTTTCGGTGTTTTGGAAGAGCCTGAAAACCTGGCTCTTCACACAGGCCTTCAGTTAAAGACCGTCCATCCTCATAATTAATTATGTTCCTTGACCGTCCTGTATCGGTCGCACTTCTCCTGGTCAATCTTGATATTAACTTAGGGTCCTTCCCATCCCAAATTGACCTCCAATGAATTTGTGGCACTTTATTTGTTATCTTGAGTTTACTACCTATAACAAAGTGCACTTTAGCTAGTCTATTACTCAACTTCGCTGTTTTTAATTCTGTTGTTTTATTAAGTGTGTTTTTATTTTCATAGGTTAATGTTTAAATTTTATAATTGGTGTATGTTTTGTTTACTGATGTATTGCTTATTGTCACTGTTTTTATCTGATATTATCTGTTAGCCGCCCCGAGTCCCCTTCGGGGGAGATGGAGGCGGGGTATAAAAAAACATTATTATTATTATTATTATTATTATTATTATTATGTATAAGCCAAAGAGCCGGTGTTGTCCGTAGACACTTTCAAGGTCATGTGGCCGGCATGACTGCATGGAACACCGTTACCTTCCTGCTGGAGCAGTACCTATTAATCTACTCACATTTGCATGTGTTCGAACTGCTAGGTTGGCAGAAGCTGGAGCTAACAGCGGGTGCTCACTCTGCTCCCCAAATTCGAACCTGTGATCTTTCAGTCCACAAGTTCAGCAGCTCAGTGCTTTAACACACTATGCCACTGGGGGCTCCACATAGTGTGTGTATACACAGTAGAGTCTCACTTATCCAACATAAATGGGCCGGCAGAATGTTGGATAAACGAATATGTTGGATAATAAGGAGAGGTTAAGAAAAAGCCTATTAAACAACAAAATAGGTTATGATTTTACAAATTAAGTACCAAAACATCATGTTATACAATAAATTTGACAGAAAAAAGTAGTTCATTACACATTAATGCTATGTAGTAATTACTATATTTACGAATTTAGCACCAAAATATCACAATGCATTGAAAACATTGACTACAAAAATGTGTTGGATAATCCAGAACGTTGGATAAGTGAGATTCTACTGTGTGTGTGTGTGTGTGTGTGTGTGTGTGTGTGTATATATATATATATATATATATATATATATATATATATATATATATCCCATGATTCTAAGATGCACCTCATTTTACTGATGTTTATATGGGGAACAAAGTGTGTCTTAGAATCGAAGCAATACAGTAATTTAATGTTGGGCTAAGATGGTAGTCATTTAGCTGTCATCAGCTGATTTTTAACATATTAATCTTTTTCTCTACAGGATGTGATATGTGTGCGGATAATCGTAATGGGGAGTGTCCCATGCATGGTCCTCTGCACTCTTTGCGGCGCCTCGTCGGTACCAGTAGTGCTGCGGCAGCAGCACCTCCACCAGAAATCCCTGAGTGGCTTCGGGATCTGCCACGAGAAGTGTGTCTTTGCACCAGCACAGTGCCAGGGCTGGCTTACGGCATCTGTGCAGCTCAGAGGATTCAGCAGGGCACCTGGATCGGCCCTTTCCAGGGAATCCTTCTTCTGCCAGAAAAGGTGCAAACAGGAGGAACCAGAAATACACAGCACCTCTGGGAAGTAAGTTAAGTTTCAAAGGAATCTGGCAATTAAAATATTACAAAAGATGCAAGTTTTCTTTCATGAGATGCCTTGTTTAACACTATTTAATCTTATTTATAATTAAAATAAATTATCAAACGCTCCCACTGATTTAAAAGCTTTCAAAGTTTAAAAGTGAGCTTGTCAAGTCTGCTCTTACATTTTCAGTCTGAAGATGACAGTAGAAGCAGGATAAAGCAACTTCCTATACATTTATGATAGCAAAATAGACTTCATATTCGTATTTGAAATGCTTGGGGCTAAAATTGTTTTTGGATTTAAGGATTTTTTTTTACAGATTTTAGAGTACCTGTATTTTGGAGACAGAATCCAAGTCTAAGCACAAAATTCATTTATGTTTCATATACACCTTATACACATAGCCTGAAGGCAATATTATACACAATATTGTTACTAATTTTGTGCATTAAACAAAGTTTGTGTACTGTCACAGATGTCACCCATGTGGTTTGGAATTTTTAGTATTTTGGATTTCAGAATTCTGGATAAAGGGTGCTCAGTCTTTAATCATAAAATTATACAATTGCATTATAGAACCATTGTTTACTGAGCAACTGGTGATTATGGCTGTTGAAATAATAGGATTCCAATGCAAACTTGAGTGTCATTCTCTATTTTTCCTATAAAAATAGGTATGTTTTATTGAGATTTGGTCATAGTTTTATTCATGCGTAACAGGAGTGGGCGACTGATGTGATGCTCAGCAGATCTGACTAGTTTAAATGCTTGAGGATCACACCTTTTATATTTTCACTTGTAAAATTATATATTATCATTAGTTTACATTGTAATTTAAATGTGCATTATCGACAAGTAAATACAATCAGTTTTAATGAAAAATAAAGATTTTTGGTAGTCTGAATAATCAATATTAATAATAAATAGCGCAGTAAATTACCTAGTCCAGTACTCTTTTGACTCATTCATATTGGGCTGTCTTTTTTTTTTAAAAACTATCTTCGAATTCTTGTCTGTGAGAAAAACCTTCTCTTCCCTCTCTCTCTGTGAATTGCTTGTTATTGCTAGAACTTTGGGGTTTTCTCTTCATGCTCACCTTAGTAGACACACAATTTTGTTTAGTCCTACAAAGTTCTGTACTTAGTGAATATAGACATAGACCTTGACAAAGTACCCCATGACCTTGCAAACATTGTTTTCTCTTTTTGCCAGTGCATTAATTACTAAAAGATACATTAATAAAGTTGATAAAAGAAAAGTCAGCTTGATTAAGAAACCGATAGACAACGATTTCCTAAGGCATTTTCAGCTGCAATATTCCTAGCTTCCTATTTAATGGTTTAAGGCAGGGGTCCCCAAACTAAGGCCCGGGGGCCGGATGCGGCCCTCCAAGGTAATTTACCTGGCCCCCGCCTTCATTTATAATATAATATTTTTATATCAGTTTTAATAATATAATATATTGTATATACATATAATATTGATAATAATATCATTTTATACAATACAAAACTAACAATAATATCATATAATAATATTAATTATATGTTATATATTACATATAATGTTACAGTATAGTGGTATAGTTCAATATAGTGCTAATATTGTGCTATGCTAATAATATAATATATTGTATACAGCTGCTCTGAGTTCCCTTCGGGGTGAGAAGGGTGGGATATAAATGTAGTAAATAAAGGTAGTAAATGATTTTGGACTTAAATAAATAATTCTGGACTTAGGCTCGCCCAAAGTCTGAAATGACGTGAAGAAGACACACAACAACAACAACAATCCTAATTAACCTGACTATCTCATTGGCCAGAAGCAGGCCCACACTTCTTATTGAAATCCTGATAAGTTTATGTTGGTTAAAGTTATTTTCATTTTTAAATATTGTATTGTTCTTTCATTGTTATTGTTGTTGTTTTGCACTACAAATAAGATATGTGTAGTGTGCATAGGAATTTGTTCGGTTTTTTTTCCCAAATGATAATTTGGCCCCTCAACAGTCCGAAGGATTGTGGACCGGCCCTCTGCTTTAAAAGTTTGAGGACCCCTGGTTTAAGGAGTTGGGAAGGAGTGTAGGGCTCATTTGTTCCTCCTTTTCCCTTCCCTGCCTCTTAATGACAATCTAATATTAATACTAATGATGCACAAGAGTTCAACAGATACCGTGGGCTACTAAAAAGACAAATAATTGGGTTCTAGAGCGAATCAATTCCAAATTCTAAATACAGTAGAGTCTCACTTATCCAACATAAACGGTCCAGCAGAACGTTGAATAAGTGAAAATGTTGGATAATGAGGAGGGATTAAGGAAAAGCCTATTAAATGTGAAATTATGTTATGTATTTACAAATTAAGCACCACAACATTATGTTTTATAACAAATCGACAGAAAAAGCAGTTCAATACACATTAACTTTATGTAGTAATTACTGTATTTATGAATTTAGCACCAAAACATCGTAATGTATTTTTAAAAAATGACTTAAAAATTGGCTACAAACAAAGATAGAATTGCATAAAATGAACTTAACAGTAACAACATTGCCAGATATTAAATCCATAGAAAGTTCAATCCTTGCTGCCTAGAGAAACAGCTGTGGATCCGAGTGAGAGGCAAACTGTGTTGGATAATCCAGAAAGTTGGATAAGCGAATGTTGGATAAGTGAGATTCTACTGTATAACTAAACCGAGACTCATTCTTTGGGCACATCATGAGATCCCAAAGCTATTCTAGGATTCATACAGATCCCAAAGCTATTCATGGATTCAGATGACACCTCTGTCAATTTTCACAAGGGGGCAGAAAGAGAAACATGGTCTATATGTGGTGCATACTACACCATTTGTCAGTTCCATGGAGTCAAGAGCTAAGCTATAAACAAAAAGTGCATGTGTAGGCATTTTAAAGAAGAGAGTCTCTTGCTTTGTGTCTCTTGCTAACTATATAGGGGTTGTAATGGATAACTTCTCCAAGCTGACCCCACAATTCCAACCCTTGGGCTCCTCTCATTGCCTCTTTCCCCTCCTAATTCCTCCCTGGATTGGGTACAAGATGATCCTCATGTGTTGTTTCTATGGTATGTGTGACCAGAATTCCTATCAAGCTTAATAGGAACAGCAAGACACAGTTATAAAAAAAGAATAAACAAATTTGGGAAGACATGTTGAGATAACCCTTTAACCTCTGAACTATTTAATCCTTCAGAGCTCCCTAAAACTCTATTCATTGCTGACTGCCCTGTCTCTTTCCCCCCTTATCTCTATGTCATCTTTCTCCTATTTCTCAGCCATCTTTTCTATCTGAGACAAGCCTCAGTTTTATATTGTGTCTTCCCTGTAGTCCTCTTCCCCTTTTTAGCATTCCCCAAACTATGATTGTCTGGCTCCTCCCTTAACAGTGATGATTGGGCTAAAGCATGACAACAACAACAAAAAAAAAGAGGAGAAAAAAAACAACAGTTGTCAATGCAGGCGCGTGAATCATAATTTTTGTTCAAGAGGAAGAGTGTTATTTTTGAAAATACTCTTTAGGAAGAATTATGTGAAAAGTACTGGATATAGGTAGCAAAGGTGAGGGGCAATCAAAAGATAAAGCCAAGGCTTTCTGCATTATAATGAATGGACTGTGATCCTGCCAATAAATATAGAAGACTTGGGAAATAGATGTCCAGTTCCATATGGTTTTTATCCTTTTGCCCCCCCCCCCACACCCCCATTTTTGTCATAGCAGTATAATGCTGGGGTGGGGAGTGGATCTGGAGCATTGAGTGGAGAGAAGAAAGTGTGAATAAAAGAAGTGGGAGCTAAATATAGTACAACCCTTGTATTCATGGAATTGATACCTGTAATTTTACTTATCCACATTTGAAAAAGTATGTTCTCTGTAGGCATTTTCTAGCTCCTCAACATACCTTTATGGTATGCTTCTGCTGGAAGTTAGCCATAGAATCATGCTGGACAATCTAGAAATGTCATACAGGAGTTATCGCATTTTCCAGGTCCTCTGATGTGATTCTATCCTATGCTTCCACTGAAAGTGACTTATATAGGTGGGGTTCGCTATTATCAATGGCTTTGCATTTCCACAGTATGTCCAGGATCATATCCCTGATAGCTAGTGGTGTCTTACTGTATCATTGGTGAGGGTGAGGGGTAGGGAGTGTGTGGCTCTCAAGATATTGGACTACAACTTCCATCAGCCGTAGCCAACATAACCAATGGTGGGCATGCTTGAATTTATTCCCAACAACATCTGGAGGGTCACAGACTCCATACTCCAAGGAATCACAGGAGAAATGTTGCTTTGTAGAAAGGTTGAATATGTTAGAAAGGTCGGAATAGGATGAGATGACGACAGAAAGTAACAGAATAATAAAACTTTAATAATAATAAAACTGTATTTGTAGACCACCGTATCTCCCCAAAGGGCCAGATTGTAGGGGTCATTTTCAAAATTTTGAGAAATAATAGGTGAAAATAATCAGGGTATGTAGTAGCAGAGTGGAGACAAATGTAGAAGGGAAATTGGACTGTGGATAGGTCAAGACTATATTTGGGACTGGCAGATAGAGGTTCAATAAATGTTAGAGAAAAGAAGCTGGAGGATATGAAAGGTTAATTATGTGATGGAAAGGAGAGAAAATAGTAGTCCTGTTGCATTTATGTCATACTTCCTGCTCTCCAAAAAAACTTACCAATAGATTCATAACTCGTGTAAGTGTTGCATCTCATTCCTGGGAGAAAGATTGTGTACCAAATCAGTAAAAGATCATTACTTAATTTCTTATGTCTTAAGCCTTTTCATGTTCTGAAAACTTGGATTCATAATGGTCTTGTATTTTTCAGTATGAGTAGGACTAGCAAAAGGCATTGCCTAAAGGCAAGATAGTGTCCTCTCCTATTATTTGTACAAAACTGGGCTGAACTGATAGTTGAATCTGTCGATCCAGGCCACTTTAGATGGGGAGCATCTTCCAGTAACTCACAGGGAAACGAAGTGGCTCTTTTTCTTGTAGTGGTGGGGCCAGGCCTAATCAAGCAGCAAAAACATTGGAGGACAATAAAACACCATTCCAAATGTAGCACTCTTTTATTTACTCTGTACTGGAAAACATTGAGGCTTCTGCATTTGATGTATTGTTGAATACTATGGACATATTTTTGGCTTGTCTGTGTGAGAGTTCCTGCCACGCACCAGTGTTTGCTTTGTATCTAATCCATACAGTTCAATGTGCAGTGGTTTGAAGTCAATTAAACATCATTCCATTACCTCACACATGGCCTGACACCTATGGGTGTTCATTGGGAAAATTATACAGTCCTTTATAAATCAGCCAAGTCATTTTTTATGTCGTACAGAAAAGATCATCTCTTTAGGAAGCCAAAAATATGAATCATTTTATACGTGTTTCCTTTAATTTTCCTTGAACCCATTTTAAGTCAGTGCATAAACTCTAATTTCTCTCTCTCTCTAACTATCACACACAAAAACAAACACATCTCTATAGCTTTCTGGGTTTAGCAAGGGAAAAAAAACACTGCTCTTTTTAACTCAGGCATTAATTCCATCGGAATTCAATAATCTTTCTAATTCTATATTTTGGATTAAAGAAAACAATTCTATCCTATAAAGAAAACAGAAACTTTCTCAGAAATGGAGACTTATTGATGAGAATGAGATAATTTTTCCTTAATGTGTTTTCTCATAAAGCAGTGAAACTGCACTTGCTCCCAACATATATGAAAACATTATCTCAGTTATTAATGTGTTTTCCCCCAAGAGATAAATTAATCTACTTGCACAAGGTTTCCCCTTTCTGTTTAACATCAAATTGTAATAAGACTAGACTTAAGGAATGCATAGGCGGCACACTTTAAATTCCACAGGAGTAAAATACAGACATTTAAATGGTTTGGATGATCTTGTTACTGAAGTTTTTCAGACTTTAAGGCATTAGTTATAAAGGTCTGGAAAGCTGTGAATGGCAAATTAAGCCCCTCTTTCTCTCCTCCCACCCCCATAACACTGATGTTATGGAGCACATTGTAACTATTTGGGGCACTGAGATGAGAATGTTGCCGCAACTCCATTGACAGATCTATGGAAGCACTGAATCTTAATTTTTATGACTGTAAATTGTTAGCCATAAATCTTTATGTGCCCAAAATGACTTAATGCTTTATTTTCCCTTGAGATGTTTAAGGTTGTATTTTTTCTACTTGAGATACTTAAAGCTCTGGTATGTGCGACAATCTATTAGACATGTAAGCTTGTGTTGGCTAAGGCAGCAATTATTCTTTAATATCAAGAAAAGTTCAGGGGTGATGATGAGGATGATAACATCTCAGAATGCTGGAAGACCTGAAAAATTAAGTTTCATTTACAAGTGTGTTCTTCTAAGGAAGATCAAAAGCACCTGATATTGTCTGATCTTGGAAGCCAAGCAGGGTCTATACTTGTTAGTGGTTGAATAGGAGACCACCAATGAATCCCAGTTGCCGTATATTTCAGCTGTATTTCAGAGGAAGGAAGTTGTCAAAACCACCTCTGAGTAGTCATTATCTAAGAAAATTGCATAGTATTCATGAAGTCACCAAAAAACGATAGGCAACTTGAAAGCACACACACACATTATTAGAAGAAATAAAAGTAACAATGCCTCATAGATTTAGTGAAAATTAAATCCAAGGAAGTGTGTTTGAGATCATCACTGTGAAAGGGAGTTATTTCAGAAATATCTCTTGGGCTTAAACCCTACTGAAATCAATAGTGTTGATTTGCCACAGCTTCAGTTTCTGAGATGTCCACAGAAATTGAATGGACTTAAGCACAAGATAAAGAGATCAGAGTAAAATGTGTTGCAAAGTAGTTATCTGAATGTATACAGTATTGGCCTTTTTACAACAGATGTTTTGTTTGCCTCTTTTCCACAGCTATAATTGCATATGTTCTTGAGATTTAATTAAAACTGTACTCTACTGAGACAATTTCACATAGCATTAAGATAATACCTCACACTGTGGGAAGGTTTGAAATAATTTGATTAAGTGAAAACAATATTTGATTACAAGAATTAATAAAAGGTAAGGTAAAGATTTTCCCCTGACATTAAGACTAGTCGTGTCCGACTCTGGGAGTTGGTGCTCATTTCCATTTCTAAGCCAAAGAGCTGGCATTGTCCATAGACACCTCCAAGGTCATGGTGACTGCATAGAGCGCCGTTACCTTCCTGCCAGAGCGGTACCTATTGATCTACTCACATTTGCATGTTTTCAAACTGCTAGTTTGGCTGAAGCTGGGGCTAACAGCAAGAGCTCACCCCACTCCCCAGATTCGAATACAAGAATTAATACGTGCAATCATTCTAATGGAAACTAAATCTAAACAAGCATGTTTAAGATTATTACCTTTAAAAAAATGTTCTTATTACATAGAAAGTTGAGTTGAAGCCTGCTGAAATAATTATATTAGTTTGTCTTTTTTGACAATGTAGCCAATTCAAAAGTATTTAATTTTAAATACAAATTAATAGAAATATACTGTGAAAATGTACATTTCTTTATCTTCTTTCTCTAGCATGGGCCATATGCTTAGGGTTATACATATATATCCATATTCTAGATATATACATTTCAAGATTATTTTTCTTATTTGAATAGAATATAAACTCACCTAGTTTTCATAAGGGTGTTCTCCTCAATGAAGAATTAGAAAAGAAATAAAATGGTCCAAGAATTATAAATGAATCTTTACATCTGATGGGTCCTACATATTTGACTTAATTAAAATTGCTGAAAAGGATCATTTACTTGACATGTTGTGATCTGCTCATGGGAAATTTAACCATAAGCTTCTCATGCAGTTAAGCTGTGGATACAGCAAATTCAGTAGATTAATTTCCTAAAACCGTGGGAACAGAAAAGAGACAGAATCCTTACCTATTACCCAAATAAGGAACTAGTAACACTTGCCATGATAGATGTGCCTCAGTATTCTCTAAGCTATATTTTAGTCTAATTTTTTGATATGGGAAAGTGCAAGAGCATAACATTATGTGCAAACCACAGCTATATTAAGGTGAAAATTATGTTTCTCAGCAATCCATCAGCTAATATTCTAGACTGCTTGTCAGCTTGGTTTCAAATATGTCATGTTCATAAAATTCAAAAGATTCTGTCTTGAAAATAAACCTTGGTAATGTTAGCATTATAATTTGTAATAGGGGGAGCAAAAGAGGTACACTTTATGCTTGCTGTAATGAGAAAAAAGACATTTAAAAGTGCAATAAAAAGTCTAGTGTAAAAATATATTTCCTCATATTTTGGAGCACTATGTAGCTTATGAAATTATTCTGCTAGAAATATTTCCGTCCTCTAATTTTCTTCTGGAATGATTAATATGCTGAAGTAAATTTCCTTAGAACTATTTGCTGCTCAACCATTGTTTTTGATATTGTCGTTGATTATCTGAGGCATTACTGATCATACTTAATAATAATAATAATAATAATAATAATAATAATAATAATAATAATAATAATAATAATATCTTACGCATATTTATTAAGAAATTCCATTAGTTTAGAATCTAAATTACTACCATTGTTTTTGATATTTTAGTTTATTATCCGAGGTATTACTGAGATCATACCTAATAATAATAATCATCATAATATCTCATGCATATTTATTAAGTAAGAAATTCCATTAGCTTAGATTCTAAATTACTTCATAGTTTATGTAAATGAGCCAATATTTTCTTCCAGTTCTCCTTCGTCCTAAAGATTCCCATATTGAGACATTGCTAAGGCTGCTACAAAAGCAAGAAATGAATGTTCAAAGACCATAGTGGGCTAGAAAAGGAACAGGGAGGAGAAAAACCTGCTCCATAAATATGATCTTTTTTCATTTATGGAATTCAAGCCATTGAGTTCAATGGGCATGCACCCATGTAATCATGTACAAGACTGCAACTATTGTTTCTGTGCATGCATGTATGAGGCACACAAATACTTTTAGACAGGACTCAGTGAATTGCAAATACCTATTTTAATGCATCTGTTAGTGTATATAGCTGCACCTAGAAGATGCTTGATGTGGTCAGCTTTGTCAACATTGATCCTGAGCTTGGGAAAAATGAGAGTCTGAATGTAGGTTACCGCACTAGCTTGAATACCTATCATTAATCTGATTGTGCCAAGTAGCTTGCTTTTATAATTCCTCAAATAAGAATTCTGATTCCCAATGAAAATTCCCTACAGTCCCCAAACTTCTAGCACTGAAGTAACTTTAAATATCAATTGAGTAATTGGAAGTATAGCTTAGGCGTGCAAGTTAACAAGGGAATGTGAATAAAGCAAATATGAGTTCAACATGTTAATGATTTTCAGGGTTTCACTCTGCAATGCTAGAAATATGGGGACTGAAGGAACATTTCATAGGAAGGAAGGAAGAATTCTTACTTGGAGGGCAATGCTCCAATTCCACCCTCCCTCCAAATAGCTACAATCCTATTTTGTTTGGGCAAATTGTGCTTTCATATATGAGTTACTGTATTTCTTTGATTCTAAGACACACTTTCCCCCCATATAACATCTCTAAAAACAGAGTATGTCTTAGAGCCGCGAGTGCATTTTATGTATTTTTTTTTGTTGGTGATGGCAGTACTGAAATTAGTGTACATCTTACAATTAATGGTGTGTTGTCGAAGGCTTTTATGGCCAGGATCACAGGGTTGTTGTATGTTTTCCAGGCTGTAAGGCCATGTTCCAGAAGTATTCTCTCCTGACATTTCGCCCACATCTATGGCAGGCATCCCCAGAGGTTGTGAGGTATCTTGGTGTCTTAGAATTGATGAAATATGATATATTAAATTAAGTTTTCAAGCAAATCATTGAAAGCTAACCCTTATATACAGTTCAGAAACTTTGTTTTAATGAAATATAAGTGTTTCAAAACATGTTTTGAATATAAAATTTATAAATGTAGTACAAAGAGAAATAAATAGGAAATACTACTTTTATTTGTATTTGCACATTTCATCTGGATCCAACATCTAAGCATATTTTGAGAGGGGAAATATATAGCACATCATTGGACCTATTTCAATTTTAATTCAAGTAATTGGCATAAGATACTGGATCATGCCAACAAATGAAATAGGCCTTGAGCCCCCAGGAGTACTATTCCTCAAATAAATAAGCCATTTAGGCATCTGCCCCATATTCAACTTGCCTAGAAGTCTGGTTTAGCATAATAAGACTTACTTTTGAATAGACATTTGTAGGACTGCACTGTTAAACTTCATTTTGCTTACATAGATCCCACACAGTTAAGAACTATTAATATAGGATTGTGTTTTAGGAAAGATGATATATCAAAAGGATAAAAATGAACCACGGAGAAATCTTTAGCAAGGCATGGGTCATCATCATTTCTTGTTTTCCGCTTGTCACATGACTTTAACTCCTGAAACATTGTTGCTCTTTAATCGGGAGTTGTGCTGATATGGAAGAAATTCTGATTTTACTTCATGTAGGAAATGCCATATTATTTCTATCATCTTTCAATTTTAAATGAATAAATAGCAGCAGAATTTTAATAAAGTATGGATAGTCAAACTAGACTCTCTCTGATGCCAGAATAATATTGATGGTATTGTTATGTGCCTACTTTCGACTTATGGTGACCCTATGGCAAAACTATAATTTTCTTGGTAAGACGTGTTCCTAAAGACTGAGAAAATGTAACTTCCCAGTGGGTTTCCATGGCCAAGTGAGAGATTTGACCTTTAGTATAATGAGTTGTAGTCCAACACTCAAACCATTACACCACATTGGCTCTCATATTGAGTGTATACACCAATTACAATCACATTGCTCATGCTGAAATGACATATAAAGGCTTGTGTGTTTGAAATGTATTGTAGAGTTGCCCTGCATACTTGTTGTCAGTTTTAACAGTGTGGAATGTCATAGCCTGAAGATAATTCCTTATGAGCATGTTATGTAGTTGCTCTTGAATCTCTACCCGCTTGCTATACAAGGAAATGTAGTCAAACGTTTGCCCTGCTTCTAAGCCATTGCTACCTCCTCTTTCCCACTCAGATAAGTTACAGAATTCCATTATCCAAATTGTTACACATGTGTGACAGAGGTTGACCTTTAGTCATGTCAATCCTTTTTGTGTAGGCCTCAGGCTCCAGCTTAATAGCTCAAAGCCTGATTTACTCACTGTAATAAGGGCAGGAGGTCGAGCAATTGTCAGCCTGCCTGCTCATACCCTTCTCGGAGCTCTGGTTGAAGGCTGTTAACACAAAGCTTTTCAAAGTGAATTTACAACCACCACCACTGACAGAGGCCAATCAGTACACCATAAATGTCAGGTTAGTGAGATTGAGCAGTAAGTAAAGTACTGACAGCCCACCATTGGCTGAAATCAATTGCTTGAGATTTCACTGTGAATAGCAATCTATGCATAACTGCATCTAAATATGTAGCAAGAGCCTCATAGTAGAATGTGCATATCTACTGGCTGATAACAGAAAGTAGTTTTCGTCATAATAAGAATTTCCATCATTTCAAGGGAAACAATTGCATCTTATGGGTGTCATAGCTTTATAAAATATAAAGATTGGGCCTCAGCTTCAGTATATGTCAGGCCCCTTGAGCAAATGTCACAGTGGCTCCAAAGTGTCTGCCGTGATATTTTCATCCAGAATTTTTATTTGTAACACTGAGCTTATATTTGTGTGTCAACGCCTGATAGTTTACTGATGGGAAAAGAAATTGTTGTTAAGGTTGTTGTAGCTCTTGTTTTTTAGGATGTATTGTAGTTGGAAAACAAACCACAATGCTGCCAAGGAAATGATAGTATTTATTTCACTTTATGGGTAACGATTTTCTCGCATTAGCAAAACAGCCAAAGCATATAATTGTATTCATTGCTTTGACCAGAGCTTCGTTTAAAGGGAAACTGATTCTTCATTCATTTTGCTACTTTATAATGGAAGACTACCGCAGAAGTCACTAATGAGTGATTATATTCTGAGGGTTTGAATATCCATGAGATGTATTTAACTTCTAAGAGTGGATGTTTTTATCATTTTATGCAGTGACAGCTTGGACAACAATTCATTCAGCTTTGAAGGCATCAGCATTAAAACGTAGACATCCATTAAAATCCTGTATGCAGGGATTTATAAATTAGGCAATTTCCTTGATTATTGCAACCATTTACAAAATTGATTGTCCCAGTGTGGCATAGGCAGATTCCAACAATGATCATTGACAAGAGGCATGTACTTGAATATCTATATTCATTGTTTGGGAAAACAGGATGGCTCTCGACTGTGGCTCTTCTTCCCACTTCAAGGTCAATCATGCCCTGAAATAAGTCTCTTAATGTAAGAGAGGCTCAGATGCTATTTATAGACCATTCATGATAGCAAGAAAGCTCTTCTTTTTCTTTCATCCTTAATTTGTTTGCTGATGGTCTTAGACATTCATTAGTGTCTGTACTGCATATTCTCTTTGTGATCTGTTATTGAGAGGTGAATAATTTTTGTAAATTGCAGTAGTAAATATTTATTTGATTGAAGATATAAAAGTCAATAACATGTTTTATTTGTTTTGTCCGCAAGTTCTAATTAACCAATAGATATACCGTGTAGTAACTTGATCTCAGTCAATTTTTCCCCTCTAGAAGATATAATAAAAATATTATGTCACAGATGGAATGTATGTTTTAGTTAAGTTTCCTTAACTAAATCCTATATAGGGATTAACTATAAAACCTCATTTCCCATTTATGTATGATAGAAATAATCAATCATACATAAAGTGCAGAATTTCTGAAAATTTAGCGCTTTAAAATATTAGACAAAATGACAACCTTTCCCACAAAATAATTATTTTCAGATAACTATCGCAGGCAGCAAATAAATATAAACCAAGATGCATAGCTACATAGTTAGTATAAGGAATTGTTCTACGGTTAAGTCTCAGACAAAATTATTGTACAGAGGGCCCTTGGTATATGCTGGGGTTTGGTTCCAGGACCCCTCTGTAGATACTAAAATCAATAGATATTCAT
Source organism: Anolis carolinensis (assembly GCF_035594765.1). Lineage (NCBI taxonomy): Eukaryota > Metazoa > Chordata > Lepidosauria > Squamata > Anolidae > Anolis > Anolis carolinensis. The sequence goes on along the minus strand of NC_085842.1, from coordinate 262,370,231 downwards.
GTCCCATTATATACAATGTCACAGTAAAATGATGTCCCTTATATAAAATGGCAAAATTAAGGTTTGTTTTAAAGATTTTTAAACACATATATATTTTCAACTGTGGAAGATTACATCTATGAATTCAAAATCTGTGGACATAGAGAGAGCTGACTATAGCCAGCCCTATGTTCTGGCACTCCTAATCCCGTGATTAGGATTGGATCATGGGTTTCACTTCCAAAACTAGAGCTACAAAATGTTGCTCACATGATCAGTGGTGGCTAGTAAGAATCCCAGTCATCAATAGCCCTCCTCAGGTTTGCAAGCTTCCTTGATTGAGCTAATCCATCTGCAATGAGGTCTTCATCTTTTTTTACTTTACAAATGATATATTTCCCAATAAGTTATGTTGTCTCATGATGTATCTGAATGACTACAGCCTAAGTTTAGTCATTTGGCTTCTAGTAAAAGATCAGGCTTCATTTGCACTCAGACACATTCATTTGTCTTTTTGGTAGAACACTCCTTCAGCAAATTTCAAATGAGTTGATTTTGATTTTTTGGGACTTTTCAAATAAGTCTCTTATTTTTTGTTGTTGTCTTCTGTTTCTTTCCATTGGCTATATATAATAAAATAATGCTTTTGCCTAAAACTCAGGGAGCATCTAGACAGGGCGTAAAAAGTGTGCCCTCCTGGATATTCGCAGAGGGCATCCTGATGATGTCCCATGAAATTGTGAATGCTTTCACCACAAAGCAGGAAAACCCTGCTTTGCAGTGAATTAATTTGTTAGTGAATTTGTTCTGTGCCTCCTTAGAAAGTGCAAGGCAAACCCACTATGGCCACTGTCTGGACTGGCTAATCAGAAGTCCTGGGACGCAGCTGTTTCGCATTTTCCATGCTGAATCAGATCCGCCCCCCGCCCCCCAAACCCATTATCGTGGTGTTGGAGCTCTCCTGGCATGTAGGAATAATGCACCAGGAGAAAGGGAGAAGTAGGAAAATTACTCCTGCCCCCCCTTCTCCTGGTGCATCATTCATACATGTTAGGAGAGCTCCAGCATCATGCGAATGGAGGCTGGGTAAGTTCTTTTATTTTTAAAAAGGGTTTTGGGGGAGGTTGGGGAGGTGGGCTGTCTCCCTGTTCTCCTGGTAGTGGGCACAAAGATAGCACCCACAGAAAGTGCAGACTTTTTGGGAGGTGCGTGGACTACAGTCCACCACAACCCTGGGTTTTTTAAACCCAGGTCGAAACGGACTTCACCACTGTTTGGAACCACCCTCATGAACAGTTGTATTCAGGATTATAACATAATTTTGTTACCTTTTACTATATTTTCTTTTTGCATGTCCTTAATTGTTTGAACTCTCTTCCATTCAAAACATATTTTTATCACAAGCACTCAAGCATAAACAATTGTGGGAATGAAGAATGATTCTGAGCATAGGTAACTATTTGGAGGTGTTTATGCCAAAAACAAAGATAACCTCTTTGTTGTCATGAAACATTGCTGGTGGCAAAGGTAAACTTTAATACCCTTTTGTTAAATTGTATTTTAAAAACATGCATCACTTAATACATTACATTTTAAAACACTGCTGTAAGTGAAGGAGAGCTAACTGAGTTTATTGTAAATGACTCTGAAATTTGTGGATGCAAATACTGAAATATAAAGGATTTTCTATTATTTATTGAAATGTTCTTCTGAAATGGTGCTAGTTTTCCTCGGTGGTGATGAAATTTCTAACCAATGTAGTGACAGCATAAAGCATAAGGCCTCAATTTTTCAAATGTTCATCATTTTAAGTTAAATCAATTTAAATTATGTCACCTCCAGACAATGACTCATGTACCTATTATTATCAGATTTGTATTTTGAGAGTATAATGGATGAGAGCTAATTCTATTGACATGGTTTTGATAGTGTTGAAGAGTTTTCATAACAGGAAGGTTTTTTAAAAATATCTTGGTCACATCTTGTGTTCATCTGTGGCAAGCTTATTTTGAAGGGCAGATAATATTTAAGTATTTCCTCATGATGTTTTCTAATATATCCAGTTCTCTAAAATTGTTCTTTGAAGTAGAAATACATGTAAAATGCCCGAGGTGTATGAGGATGTAATCTAAACATTAATATAGAATGAAGAATAATAATTTGACTTTTAACTCCTTTTGTTTGAAACGGCATAGAAAAATGACAATTCTGATTTATACATGGTGCTTCTGAACCAAGTTCTTTATATAATATTGCTATTCCAGGTTGCTATTCCATACAGATGTTGCACTTTGGATGAATAACTTCACTAGAAAGTTTTAATCAACTGATTTCAATAGGGGCAGAAAAACTCCCAGAACCAGAAGCTAGCATAATATGGTGATTAGGTGTTGGATGGGACACTGGGAAACCGAGGTTTGAGACCCCACTCAGCCATGGAAACCTACTGGGTGATCTTGGAAAAGTCACACTGTCTCAACCTCAGAGGAAGCCCCTTTATACTAATTCTGCCAAATAAGACTGCATGATAGGCTCATCTAATGGTCATCATAAGTCAGAAATGATGTGAAAGCACAGACGAGAACTGGGTTCACAGACCTTGGGTGATCTTACACAAAAGGCTCTCCTTGATCTAATGTGTCTGTGCATTCTCATTCAATGGCTCCTTTTTGTAAGGTTGGCCTAAGATATGCCGTGAAGATAGAATAAAATCTCCTCTCTGGTCTGTGTAACATAAGCTGACTGGATTGGCAACTGAATCTTGCTTTGATACTTCTAGATATACTTCCAGGCTTCCCCAACAGTTCTTTTAGTACTGAAGATTGACTTTAGTGCTGATAGAATAGCTTTATTGATAGTAAATAATGCAGCACATGATAAAAAATAGAGAAGTATTGTGGCCTATCATTGATGGGGTCCAATATCCTCTCAATACTAGAACTGGGCCCCTAGAGTAAGTCTACCTAAACTGTCCCCTGCTGGCAATTCAGGTCCTTGTCTCTGGCTGTTTGGAGCCCATGGACTTGTGTGCATCCCCTCCAGGGTAAGGCTGATGGAAAAAGGACACCCAAGGAATATCTAACATAGAAGCAAGCAAAGAAACCAAAGCTGCAAGCATGACCCATCTCTCCCTCCATCAAAGCTATGATAACTGAGAAAGCAGGTTTGCAATTGGAAAATTCACTCTGCCAGTCTGTTCCTAATTATATATTTTCCAGCCTCAAATTGTCATGGTAATAGAAAAAAGTATTCTATAAGATCACTAATATAAATGGATTTTGCACTGAATAAAACCCATCTGCAGAGGCCTTAATCATTATAACTACCTATAGATTGTCTCTGTGACACCAAAAAGAAAAAGAAAAAAGAAAAAAGAAAAGAAAGAAAAGAAAAGAAAAAGAAAGAAAAGAAAAAGAAGATATGCAGGTTTTTTAAAAAAGTGAATGCCGGTTTGTTTTTAGTTACTGCAAGAGTCATTGACAGACTCAGTCTGCCAGTAACTGGCAGTATGCAAAAATCTGTAAAGCAATATATACTTCATTGAAAACAAATTATAATTGTTTCTTTTTTAGATGTATTCTATCAGATATACATTGAATCAAGAAGACTATTTCCAATCCTGGACATGATTGTCCTGATTCAGAGAATGGTAAAACATTTTGTTGAGCATATGGCCCTGATGTATGTAGGTTATTTTGTGTGTCAGAAGCGACTTGAGAGACTGCAAGTCGCTTCTGGTGTGAAAGAATTGGCTGTCTGCAAGGACGTTGTCCAGGGGACATCTGGATGTTTTACCATCCTGTGGGAAGTTTCTCTCATGTCCCTGCATAGGAAGCTGAAGATGACAGGCAGGAGCTCACCCCGCTTCCTGGATTTGAACCGCTGACCTTTCAGTCAGCAGTCCTGCCGGTACAAGAGTTTAATACATAGTGCCGCCGGGGGCTCTGTGTTGTATAAAGGTTTTCTTCTCTGCTGTTAAATATAAGAGCAGCTGTGAGTAAACATTTCTTCTCTGCTGATATGAATGGAGAAACATTTGAGAACAGACATGGTATTCGGAATCAGTTTTCCTGGTTTTAAGTATTTTTGAGTATACACTGTATTCCCTCAGTTGAACAGTGGTATACATTTTCCTATAACATTTAAGAAATGTGATCCTTACTGAGAGAATACCTTTGCTTATTGGCATACTGAATGCCTTCTACTTTGTTCACCATGCTAGTGAATATTTTCTTGACTTAATTTTTTATGCTTGTTTATCTATTCTAGGTTATTGCCTCATTCAGTCATGGTAGAGAAACACACATCCTTGGAAACAGTTCAGTAGAAACTTAATGAAAGCTGTTTCAAATTTATTAAAGAGTTAGTCCAGTCAGCACTTTCCCTCCTAACCTTCAGAAAGAAATTAAAAATGTGGATGTGGGACCAAGCCTTTGAACAATAATTCTGTGCAATAAGTGGATAAGTGCAATTACAACAGGAATGGATCCTGGACTATGATTTTGGGTTGTGTAATTTTAATTATTGATTTTAATGTTAGATGTTTTTAACTTTTTGGTTTTAATGTATATGTATTTTATTTGTATGTCTGTTTGTGCGGCATTTAATTGTTGGCTACTTGTAAGCCACTCTGAGTCTCCTTCGGGGTGAGAAGGGTGGGGTATAAATATAGTAAATAAATAAATATTCATCCCTTTCAGAGGTTTTTTGTTTCATTCTGGTTCCTATTTTGCCCTTAATATATATTTAATAGTGATACTGACATTTTAAAAAGAAGTTATAGATGTATTATTGTTTTAACCCTACTGATGTAATTTTATATTGTCATTTTTTTACTCTTCTGGGAAACATAAGCATATATTGTCATATTGGTTCTTGGACCAAGATACTAAGACCGATATATACAAAAAAAATCAATGTCAGTGGGAGTATTTGTGCATACTTTGTTGTTGATTTACCCAATAAACATGAGAAAGTCCATGATTATTCAACATATACATTTTATATTATCTGGAGCAGAACTAAGTGATACATGTCCAGAAGCGCATGTGTTGAAACTTACTTGCATCATGTGTGGTCAAATTGCTATTTAAATTTGATAAATCTATATGATTAATGAATGTTGAAAATTGGATACTGTATCAAGTAATTGATTTCAAAAGTCTTGGTAACTACACTATTTCAAAAGAATCAATGGTGATACTGGCTAATGATCAGCAGGAATCTCTTCCTCCACAGTGCATGAAAGATATAAATAGTGCAAGGATATTGTCTCATTTTATTTAGAACCAACAGTCACTTCATTGTGCTGAACTCATAGCTATTTTCACTGACAGACAAGGTGCTCAGTACAGTCTCACACACGTTGTAAAGTGACTTGAGAAACTATGTTCCTTTTATATTTTTTATTAAAGCATAAACATGTATTGCATTAAGCAAAACATATAGTAGTAAACAATAATGACAGATTTTGTGATGTCTACCTAGATCAGTGGTTCTCAACCTGGGGTTCCCAGGTGTTTTGGCCTACAACTCCCAGAAACCCCAGCCAGTTTACCAGCTGTTAGGATTTCTGGGAGTTGAAGGCCAAAACATCTGGAGACCCACAGGTTGAGATCCACTGACCTAGATCATATTCCTACATGCATCATACTTGAAGATAATTCAATGGGACTGATTTCTGAGTATTTAAAGTACTGCACTTCATTATGAAGCTGTCATAATTATAAAATGAATAACATAGGTAGTCAGTAAAAAGGTAAAGGTTTCCCCTGACATTAAGTCCAGTCATGACCGACTCTGGGAGTTGGTGCTAATCTCCATTTCTAAGCCGAAGAGCCGGCGTTGTCCATAGACATCTCCAGGTCATGTGTCCGGCATGACTGCATGGAGCGCCGTTACCTTCCCGCTGGAGCGGTACCTATTGATCTACTCACATTTGCATGCTTTTGAACTGCTAGGTTGGCAGAAACTGGAGCTAACAGCGGGCGCTCATTCCGCTCCCGGGATTTGAACCTGGGACCTTTTGGTCCGCAAGTTCAGCAGCTCAGCGCTTTAACACACTGTGCCACCAGGGGCCCTTAGGTATTCAGATATTTTGATTTTTCCCATCTTATTAGAAAATCAAGGGAGATATAATTTTGCTGGGCTCCTAAAGCCTCCTGAGGAGTGAGGCTAATTTTAAATGAGATGGAGGATGGGAGATAAGGGATGGAGCTTGAGTAGCCTATTTAAGGTGCCTCTGCCCTCTACTCCTCTTCTCTGGAATCTTCAATCCACCCCCCCCCCCACCTTCTTTCACAGTGGGTTTTACTGATTACTTTGAGACTGAGTAGGAATTTTCCTCCTTGCTAATTGGCTTATGGTAGTGTCAATAGGTCCTCGCAGCAGGTTTTGAAGGGTGATATTGAACCAGTGAGCACCTTTCTGACACATTTGGTGAAGGATGGAAATTTGAAACAAACCCTGAGTATCAAGCGATCAAAAAGTGAAAAAAAATTACTGGCCTTGGGGCTGGTCTCTTAGTCTTTGCTCTCATCAGGGGCCTTGCATCTTGAGGACTTACACCATCTGGCCAGCTTTAAAGTTTACTAACTGGTGAGGGAACAACCCTGAGTTTCAGGAATTTCTCTTAGGGGCTAACGATGGTTTCTCCTAGGGGAGGCTGCGGGTGTATGGGCTGGGTTACTCCACCTGCTCCCACACCAAATCACACACCCCTATTCGTTTTGTTATCACCAAAAAACAATCGCATAGGTAACCGTTAATAATGTTGCCTCTTTTCAAATCCTATTTCTTGTATCTGGTCTCATTATTTCTTAAATTGGTCAGTAAGCTAGACATCTACATGCCTCATTGAGAAAAATACATTTTTCTTCATTCCTGAAAATAGTATCATCATGTTTTGAGGCATTATCAATGCCTTATAATATGTTAAAACTGAATAGTGTCTTCACTTGGGTTCAGTTGGTAGTATGTTAAAGAAGAAAGACAATGCTTGGAATGTTTTCCAGGCTTTGTTTTTGCTTTCATTTGTCAGATTCTCAATACCTTACTTTTTTTCTTCAGAAAAGAAAAAAATCTTTATGAAGAGCTTTATTGAAGAAGAATATGATTATGATTTTATGGTTAAAACAATTAATTACTGCAAATTACTGCAACCGCTCCTAGTTTGTGTATTCTTCCTCATTAATAAATTTCCCATCTTGACTGACTTCCAATGATGCTTGGCCACACATGTCCCTGTTTTCATCTGTGAAAAGTTGTATGTTGTTGAAATATAAAATAATAACATATTAACTATGCTCCATATTCCTGTCTGGCAAAAGACATTCAGTGACTTGAAGCATTATTTAGTAGTGATTTTCTTAGCAACAGTTTGTATATTTTCTCTTTTATCTCAGGGAAGGCTTTGTTCACTATTCCTTGTATATTCTGAATGCACAAATTGTAGAATAGGGCTTACTGATTTGTAGGGAAAGGATATATTGCTGCTGGAAGGAAAAATGTGGTGGGGAAGGTGTTTTTGACACAGCTCTCATGGTAAACAAAATGTAGTTTGAGATCTTTCTCACAGTATTTTAAAGACTTCTTGGTGCAATAAAAGATATTACTCCTCAAGATGTATGTTTTCCATTCCTTATAAATAACATTCTAATCCCTCCAGAGTTTTCAGTTCTATCTGTCTATTTATTTTAGATGTTTAGAATGTTTACAACAAGGAGTAGTATATGAATACTGATAGAGCTGTAAATGTAAACCATGGTGAAGAGTGTTTGTAATGTCTTCAATGGCCTAAAGAAGTGATAAGATAGCTCTTCTATCAGTTGAAGGGATTACTTCTTAGGTTAAATTATAAAGGTCCATGAGTTTGGGATTAATCTCTGAAGATAATACAAATGGAGATTATTAGATTAATGGAGTCTTCTTTGAAATACACAATGTTTTTAAGAGAAAGAAGATTCCTAGATATCATAATTTAAGGCAATAGAAGGCATCAGAATTATTATGCTAAATCTCTGTTGTCCCACATTTCACTGACTTGTAATTAAAATGGAAAATCCAGGTCTCCAAGTGTGCCAATGCAATCTTAAAAGTTTTGTGAAGTGTAACTAATATTACAACAATATGGGGTATGTTTCTGAATTTATAAATATGTTAATCAAACACCACATTTGGATTGCATATTGGTGATGGGGCAGATACTATTTTATCAAAGGTGTTTACTGATAAAGTTCTCTCTTTGAAATATTTGACCTTTGGAATCAAAATCATGATGCTTAAAAGCAACAGTAAATTATTCTTCCATTGCTATAATTCCATTGAAATAAGTGTGTGGATGAACTATACAGCTATTATTCAGCAGCTGCCACAGCTGTCACTTTAGTGAACCACTTGATAAATTGGATCCTGATATTTACAAAATCTATTAAAATATGACCCATCATGTGTTTGTTTATATGTTGACAAGATGATGTACACACTGTAGGTCAAGGGTGAGGTGAATTGTTATGGCATACTTGTCAAGGCAGCTTTTTAAATGAAGGACATTTAAATAATTTTTGAAGAATAGCTGCTTAGAAAACAGTGGAGAGGCAACCTACTGAATAATTATTTAGAAAACAAAACACCTCTGTGAGTCTGACACAAAAACATTTGTGATTGTTATCAATCAAAAGACCTCTCTAATATGTTTGACAATAGGCAGCTCAGATAGAGAAAGTACACAGCAAAATTAAACAGAAGGCAATTGATTTAACGACTTGGGTGGTTTGTAGAACCAGAAAGAACTTTCCATGCGGTCTTGTCACTTGCATACCTTCCCTTTATCAACTGAGTTTAGCAGTATACAAAGATTAAGATTAGTCTAAAATAACGAAGTCTAATTCAAAGTCTCTTTATCTACTGAGGAAATGTATGTATACTGTATGTTATCATCCATATGTATGTGGTTTTAATTAGTCTTCCTTTAAAAACAAAAAACACATACAGAAAACCCCCTAACTCCCACAAAACTATGGTAATACCAAGGCAGCTCTATATAAAACCTTATGTTAAAGATACATTTTATTTGGTATGCCAGTTGATTTGTTCTAGTTAATCTGTTTATATGGAACAGGAATTGGACAGTAATAATAAGATAAAAACTAAGCTTTTGAATTTGTGGGAGGTAAATTGGTATGGTGTTGGATAATTGCAATGCTGGGCTTGTGGATTTCTTCATCAAACACAACTTTTGAATCCATGATTCATAAATGAACTTGTATTGGATGGTTTAAAATGTATGTAGTCTAAAAATCTAACTACTGTTTTAGAGTGAAACGTAAGAAGAAAAGCAACATCTACTAGTTTATTTAAATGGAAAATAGTGTTCGGATTCTACAGTGTCACTAAACTGAGTTCACGTACCAAATTTTATTCCTTACTTAATAACCCTGAGTACCCACCTCAGCTTCTTAGTTTTTGACTGTTTCTTGGACTTTGTATCTTGTGGTTTGGTTATAGATAACGTTAACATAACACCATGAAAAAGGCTTTGGATGTGTTCTTTGGCATGGCCAATACATTGTACAGAACTTTACAGCTTAGAAAGGAATACACGAATTACCAAAAAGTAACTCAAAATAAAATTCTTAGGTTTCATCTTATACAAAATGATTGGCTGTGAAAGTACTTTATTTTAGCACAATAGCATTTATTCAATCAAGCAAGATACTTGTACAATAGAAAGTGCTTGTTGGCACTAGCTTCTCTTATGCATTGCGGTCACCTTTCCCAGACCTCAAAAGAAGATGCAGACCACATGTTTATACTACAAGGGGACTGTTTGTTGTTTGTTATTGTTGTTTTGGCATGGCATTTAATTCACCATATTTAATCTTTGGAAATATGGAAGGGCTTTGATAACTGAAAACCATCCTGTAATTTATATTTGTTCTTGCCATTACTGATACACTTCCATACTCTTCTCTATTTACCTCTTCACATGGCCCTTTCAGGCAGTGCTGTTTCACTGGCAGTTGCCACGTGCCCTCCCTCCCCCATCATACAGTGAGGACGGGATAGGGTACATTGGCACCCTGTCCTTCTCCTCAGATGGGAGAAAGCACTGCAACGCCACCCATTTCCCCATTATACTGGGAAAAGGGGAGGAAAGTGGAGCTACCCAAAACTCACTTTCCTTCCCATGGTGGTGGAGGAAACACCTTTGGCAGGAATGTGGGCAGGGCCTGCTATGCGTCATCTGATGGCATTCGGCAGGCCCTATCCAAGCAGCAAAACAGGGCTATTTTGCCCTGTGTGAAGAGGTCTTATAACACTTTATTGTTTTAATTCATGACCTATTAGCACACTCCCAACTTCCAAATGTGGGTCTTGGTGTACCATATAGGTTCATGAGATGATCACTATACTTCTGTAGTATATATGCTTTGAGGGCCCTGGGTGCAACTCTGTCAGATGCCAGGGTTTAGAATATGCCTCTCCCATAAACTCTAGAGAACCTGTGGCTTTCAGAGTAGATTACTTTGGGTTAGATAAATCAGTGCTTTAACTGTAATATAAAACAACATCTTTATGTTTTCACTTTCATTTCCGTTTAAGGGACCTGGAAGAATTGCATTTTCTTATGTACAGATTCCTGGAAGAACTCAAAAACCTATGGGAGGGAGTTGCTGGGCAAGTCTGGTTGATGAAAGCCAACACAACTCAGGGAATGCTTTCATTTGGGGGGCTTTGTGAAGAGAAGTATACAAAACTGACACTTGTATCTGTCAGAAGGCAAATAGGGCAAAGATGGCAGAGAGAAAGGAAAGTTTGTAGAAAAATGTGGAAGCTAAGCAAACATTTGGATAGGAGAAGGCCCACAAATACCAGATGGTGTAGGCTATATTTTAGAAGATTGAACTGGTAAAACCACTGCTGAGTATTCGTTGCCTTAAAAATCCCTATAAAATCAATGGCGGTTTCCATAAATCAACAGGCAACTTGAAGGTACATACACAAGGGAAAGATGGCCAAGACATATGGAAAAGATTGCACAGAGATATGTAGAAGATGCATAGAGATAGGGAAAGCTAGACTAGAGATAAGAAAGCCAACTAGAGGAAAGAGCATATTGTTTTGGGAAGCTGTAGGTCATAAGTCCATATGTGATCTAATTGTGCATTAATACACTTTCACTTGTTTATTTTTTAATATCTGTGCCTGGTTGTTCCTTGACAGAGACTGGTCACGTTTACCACATGAACCCACTGAAGCTGTATCTATACTGCTGTATATCCCAGGATCTGATTCCAGATTATCTCCTTTGAACTGGACTATATGAGTCTATGTTGCCAAATAATCTGGGATAAGCAGATAATCTGGGATCAGATCTTGGGATATAAAGCAATGTAAATCTAGCCTGAGGAACACATTTTAAAAACCACTGGTCCATATAGAGCAGACACGGGCAAACCACAGCTCTCCAGGTGTTTTGGACTTCAATTCCCAGAATTCCTAACAGCTAGTAGGCTGTTAAGAATTGTGGGACTTGAAGTCCAGAACACCTGGAGAGTCGAAGTTATAGAGATTACCTTGAAGTCCAAGTATCAGACTGGGTGCGGGGGGGGGGGGGGATTTTGTGCGGAAAAGGGGTGATGCGAGTAATAGTAGTACATAACACCTATTAAACTCCAACCTAAATATATAAAATAATATGGTAGGATCAAATGAGAGTTATCGGGGGGAAAGTAAGGAGGACAAGAATGTATAACAATGACACAGCTGTATCCACCAACTGTTGTTCCAACAGTATTTTGTTACTCCAGCAATAAAATTCCAATTACTTGTTTTGAAATCAGCATTTCTGTTCCTGTAGAATTATAGTTGAATATGACACCATAATCACTAGAACATTTCTTACCATGAAAATTTAGGATGTGGACTCTGCCAAATTCCATGCTTGCCCAGACACAACACTAAATTACAAAGCACATTTTATATCATGGTGAAGCCCTTTGTGTTAGCTCCATTTTAATGCCAATTCATACTGGTGTAAATCCAAAGAAATACTATAAAGCAAAAAGTTAATGCTGATTTTACAACTGCATATGCAGGAGTAAAATGTGGTTTTCCTATGTATCTTTGATGATGCATACAAAATGTTCACTTGAATAAATTTTTATAATTTAAACAGTCTATGTTTTGCAACTCTGAAGTCACAAATATTTTTATACTAAACATTTGTTCTTAATTTTAGCCTTTTTTCTCCAACAAGGTCAGAAGAAGTTCAGCATGACATGATGGAATCTATCTATCTGTTTGAAAAGTGATCTAACCAGAAACCGTGACACAGACTTACTAAACTCCTTTGCCTCCAAGCATTTTTATTTCACAAGCCTTCTCAAAGCAGCCACAGAATCTTTGAGCTGTGTTATAGAATTTTTGTGATGGTGTTTTTCATGTTTGTGTACACTAAATATTTTAGTTTGATTAGTAAACCTACAGAGAAAAGTAATTGATATACGGTATTTTATTCTGCTTTCGGTATTTACCTTCACATATTGATTCACAACATTATTCATTATATAAAGGAATATATAAAAAGTCAACGTTATTAAAACTATAGTAAAAAAAGACTACAGCATAACTATATTAGAACTGGCATTACCAGATAAAACATAAAACTCTATATTTGCTCAAATATGTAGCAATCAAGTCTTGAAGGGTCCAAAACACCAACAGAAATGTGCCTTGGGAGTTTCTTTCAAGAGCTATCCCAGAAATGTGGGGACACAACAGAAAAGGCTGTGTTCCAGGCAGGGGCGGTTCAACCATTAAGCGAAGGTGCCATCCTCTAGGGGGCACCGTTGAGGCACCTCCGCCCAGGCCTGGCCTTCCTGCCTCCACATTTGCGGCCACCATGGCAGTTAAAAGTGGCGCTGAGGTGCCTTCACTTTAAAGCAGAGGCGCAGAGTCACTTCCTTCAAGTGCTTCCCAAGCTTTGGTGGTGACCCAGGTGTTTTGGACTCCAGTTCCCACCAACCCTGAGCATCAGCCAAAGCAGTGAGGATGTTGGGAGTTGAAGTCTCCTCCCTGGGGGTGTGGCCTGAGGAGGAGGCCACTCAAATTCGGGCATGGCGGCCGCAGCTTGCTCCCAGCACTGGCGAGGAATGGAGGGCGGTGGCGTAGAAAGAGAGGGCCAGGGCAACGGGGGCGCCTATGGAGTGACCAAGGCGGGCAGCTCCTTCAACCTGTGGCACTTCTTGCAGCAGCCCCAAGTCCTCGCCTGACTGCTCAGTGCCATAAGCCGGGACTTGGGGCGGGCAGGGGGTTTGGGAGGGGGTTGAAGGAGCTCTCCGAGTGCTCCCGGGGAAGGCTGAGGTGCGGCCTCTTGATGGGTTGCTTCAGATACCTGGGCTTGAGGGAGGGAGTCACCGGCCCGAAGACTTTCTGAAACTCCCAGGATTTTATAGCATTGAGTCATGGCAGTTAAAAGGGCTGCCAAGTTGCATTTGTTTACTTTACAGCAGGCATAGGCAAACGTCTGCCCTCTGGTTCTTTTGGACTTCAGCTCCCACAATTCCTAACAGCGAGGGGCAACCATGAAAACTATTTGCTCAACTATCTATGGCAGGCATGGGGTAAACTTTGGCTCTTCGGGTGTTTGGACTGCAACTCCCACAATTCCTAACAGCTGGTAGACTGTTAGGAATTGTGAGAGTTGGAGTCCAAAACACCCAGAGGGCCAAAGTTTGCCTCATGCCTGATCTAAGGCAAACAATTGGCATAATAAAACATACTGGGTTCAAGTTAACTAGCAAATAAAGTGGGGTGATGGTCATATCCCAACTTCGCTGCCAGAGGGATCAAGGCGGATCAGCGCTGCTCGTGTTATTGGATCTCACAGCAGCATTCGATACGGTCAACCACAATCTATTGACCCACCGCCTAGCCATGACGGGGGTTAGGGGGATACCCCTGAAATGGGTGTCCTCCTTCCTCCAAAATCTTCGGTAAAAAGTCTTGGTGTCTTATTGGACCCTCTGCTCACAATGGAGGCCCAGGTCTCTGCTGTGAGCAGATCTGCGTTTTTCCATCTACGTCAGGCTAGGCGACTGGCTCCCTACCTATCTAGGAACGACCTGGCGACGGTGATCCAGGCGACGGTCATCTCGAGGCTCGACTACTGTAACGCCCTCTACATTGGCCTTCCTCTGTCAGCGATCCGGAAACTGAAGCTGGTGCAAAACGCAGCGGCTCGTCTTCTCGCCGGGGTGCCAGCGAGGTGGCGTATCACCCCAATTCTTCAACAGCTGCACTGGCTACCGATTGAGTACCGGATTACTTTCAAGATACTAGTACTAACTTTCAAGGCCTTACATGGTCTGGGGCCAGCGTACCTGAGGGCCCGCTTATCACCCTACCAACCCCAGAGATTACTTCGGTCCGAAGACCAAAATTTGCTTGAAGTCCCTAACATACAGACTTATCATTTGTCTTCCACTAGGCAGAGAGCCTTCTCGATTGTAGCCCCTCAATTATGGAATGCCTTGCCAGTGGAAACTCGAACCACCCGAGACTTACTTGCCTTTCGGAAAGCCTGCAAAACCTTGCTCTTCTGACAAGCGTTCAATGGGTGAAAGACTCGGGGCTATGTCTGTTTTTATTGTTGCTTTTATTGTTATTTTAAAGCCAAGTGTATTGTTTTAATCTATTTTTGTAAACCGCTCCGAGCCAAACCGGGAGTAGCGGTATATAAGTTTAATAATAAATAAATAAATAAATAAATAAATATGGGGAGTCAAGGCTCTTCTGGACTCTTGGACCAGTTCTTAAACACGCTTTGTGTATTCTAAGTAGACTGAAACATACTTGTGGATTATCTGCCTTGATATTCTGGGTTATATGACTGTGTGGAAGGACCCTCAGGGCCCAGAGGGTATCTGGGAAACTTTAAAAAAGTATTTATCTAATTAACCTCCTGCCCTTTAGGCTCTTTTGATATTCTTTGTTATCTCTTCCATTGATTTAGGGTTTGCATGCTCTATTCTATGATTTTAGATTACTCTGTTTTTTGGTGTTGATGTTTTTCTTCCAAGTTAGCAAGA
The DNA here is from genome assembly GCF_035594765.1 of Anolis carolinensis. NCBI lineage: Eukaryota > Metazoa > Chordata > Lepidosauria > Squamata > Anolidae > Anolis > Anolis carolinensis. Next base: position 262,355,160 of record NC_085842.1, on the reverse strand, counting down.
TCAGCTCAAGTGCTGTTGGTCCCAACTTATTAAAGTAGAGGCTAGTACTTGTATGGGACCTCATGGATATCCTTCCTTGGTTTCCTGCTTGGCAGGTGGGATAAGGAGCCTAGGTCCATTGGCTGTCAGGCTGTTTGCTATCTGGATATGCTGTACAGGTTACAGCCTGTACAGCTGTAACCAATGAAGTACATGTATATATTCTCCTGTACCCACAACTGCAATTTAGTGCTATGGAATTAAATGCTTGTGTGCGATATTACTCCCAAGTGGAAGTGTCCAGATTATTATTAAAGATAGCTCCATGGAGAGTACACTGCAGTAATCTAACTTGGATATAACCAGAGCATGCATAAGTGAAGCCCTTGCATGCTCACAATATTTTTTTAAATTAAAACTTATTGTGCACTTCTTTGACAAAAACTCACATTCCTAAGGGTTTTGACTGACCTAAATGTCTCACTAAATGTCCACTGCATGCAGGATTAACATCCTTTTTGAAGTAGACATTTTGGATATAAGAAAATGTGTTGCAGATATAAAAATTAAGTCCCTACATGGGTTTAGTAATAGACAGCCACCAGCCCTTCTTTGTTTTTACACACACACACACCCCGGCCGCCACCCATGCAGTGGGCAAACCTCCCCTAAAATGCTTCATTCAAAACTTGGCTATAATGTTTTTGGTACAAAAGTGTTTTAATTCCCAGAGTAGGTTTAACTGTTATATTCCCATCACTATCTGAGCTCACATTTTGTGAGCAAACAAAAATGATGCTTTTAGAAACCACTTGCTTTTATTTTCTCCATCACTTTCAGACTTCAACAACAACAGTTCAGAGAACTTTGTTTTCCCCTGAATTCATATGAAAACATGTTTAAGTTTCTGGAAAGCAGTCAGTGTGATAGCAAATTTTAAGAAGTAATAAAGAAAATTAAGACCGATTGACTCAATGGCTTTTCTGGACAAACGGGTGAAACACATTATTAAAGCTAAAATAAGAAACCTATGGGGGATTGCTGAAACTTATCAGCATAGCTTCCACACATTCAAGTTTGGTATTGTATATCTTTCTTGGAGAATCATGGAGATAGAAACACTCAAATTTGATACAAAAATGTTTTGACAGAGTTTATTATGAAAGGCTCCTCTGCAAATGGAGGTATTTTTATGGCTCAGTAACTAGTTAAAAAATCGGAAGTAGAGAATGGGAATGAATGACCAGTTACTGCAGTTAAATTGTAGTTTGGTGAGCCATTAAAGGAGTTCTCTGGCAGAGAATTTTAAATTCTCCCCTTACTGAAATTGCTAATGGATTACTAAGAACTTTGAAAGAATCTGTCCAAAGAGAATGACTTAACAATAAAATGGCAAAGGAAGTTCAAAGTTAATGAATATAAAATGATAAACATTGTAGTAAATAATATTAGCTTCATACATACATTGATACAGGATAGAGCTGGTAGTGACTGAGCAAGAAAACAGCTTGCAGTTGTACTGAATAGCCCACTACGATTTTTCTTGAGCTGACCTCACTGTGTGCTAAAGTCATCCATATCAAAGATGCATTGTGTATTAACTACTGAAATGAACAATATAAGGGGCTATCCCTGAAGAATGTGTGGGAGCTTGAAGCCCCTGCTACACTGCCATTTAATCCAGATTATCAAAGCAGATAATCCACATTATCTGCTTTGAACTGGATTATATGAGTCTACACTACCATATAATCCAGTTCAAAATAGATAATCTGGATTTTATATGGCAGTGTAGAAGGGGCCTGAATTGAGTGCATGTCAGCTAAATTGATTCACTCATGATATCCAGAACATATTATCTTCATTTTGAAGAATTTACAATGATCTTGCCTAGTTTATTATGAAGCTATTCTGATGTTAAGCTCCACTAAAGATAACCTCTTGTTAATAAAGTAGGCTCTCGCTTATCCAACATTCTGTATTATCCAATGCAGTTTGCCTCCTGTCCAGATCCACAGCTGTTTCTCTAGGCAGCAAAGTGTAGCGGGCCAACAGGCCCAACAACAACACAAGTGCAGCCACGCACCCAAACCAGTGGCAGGCTTGTTGTAAAACATGATGTTTTGGTGCTTAATTTTAAAATCATAATGTAATTTGACATTTAATAGGCTTTTCCTTAATCCCCCATTATCCAACATTTTTGCTTATCCAGGGTTCGGTCCGTTTATGTTGGATAAGCGAGACTTTACTATACCATCATCTGCAGATGGCCATGTATTGCATTATTCCCATACTGTGGGATGTAATATTTTTCAGAGCTGTGATAAATCCTACTCTCATTGCCTTTAGGAAAGCTGTGAGTACACACTGTATCAAGCTACATTTTCAACTGTTTTTTGTATTTACTCATTATTGCAATGATTTATCATGGTTTTGATTATTTTAATGGTTTGTTTTGTTAGTTGCTTTGATTCTGGGTTTTTAAAAACATTAAGCATGATAAACTGTAATAAAATAATCCATTAACGAATACTGTAGACTGTAAAAGATGCAGTAATCTCCTCCACACCGTTCCATGATCGGTGGCTGAAGAAGCAACTCCATTTTGAGGAAAAGTTACATTTTTAGGCCTGTTTAACTTAGAAAAAAAAGGCAAGTAATGAAAGACAAGATAGAGACAAATAAAATTGTCTTTTGTGGACAAAGTGGATACATAGACGTTTTGCTCACAGCAGTAAATAAGGTGAATTGTAGCTGAATAGTAGAAGATTCGGGTTAGTATTCCTTCATCACAGTACAGTATAGCTATGGAATTAATGGGCTCAGATTGTCATGAGGATTACAAGATTAGATAGCTTTGAAAATGAATTGGAAAAATACGTGGCAAAGCTTCCATCTTAAATCAAATGGTTGATCCAATATAAAATAGATCCCCAAAACAATGGGAATTTGGCTAGTCACTATTTATATAAATTCTATTTATTCAACTGGTTTGATAGTTTTTGTCTCTGAGCTTTTACATTTGAATCCCTTTCTTTGAGTGCATCTACACTGCAGAATTATAGTAGTTTGACACAACATTAACCACCATGTCTCAAAATTCGTGGATGCACCCTTCCTTACTTCCATTTATTACAATTATAATTTTATTATTGATTGTGTTCAAATGTAAGAGTTCTGTACTGAATGATGTCCTGAATCTTATAATATGTTTGAATAAGTAAATATTCTAATTATCATTTATCCTTTCTATATTCAGGTCACAGTAGAGTCTCCAGGTGAAGAAAAGGGCAGGACTCCTGCTCCTTTAATGGTTGTGTATAAAAGGGAGTTTTAACACAAGTTGCTTGATGATAACCAGCACCTGCAACATTCCCACTCATGCACAATCACTAAAGACACAGGAGCCCTGCCCCTTCTTTCACCTGGAAATTGTAGTTCACAGCAAATCTCTCAGAGAGTATAATCAATCCCAGTTCGTACATGGAACTCTGAATAAAAGAAATGATTTACCAATCACAGCTGTTTGTCACCCTTGAACCCATATCAGATTCAGGATGGGAACATGTCTTAGACATTGGATTAAACTGATTTTAGCAAGAGTGATTTCTCACTTGAATACTGGAGACTTCCAGCATTTATCACATACCTTGCTGTTGGAAATGATTTGTACCTTTTAAGGAACAAGCGAAATGCTATTACATTTTAATGTCTGCATATTCATGTGTTGAAGTGAACATTGTGCCAGAATCTGGTATACAATAATAGCATCGTATTCCACTTCAACTGCCATAGCAACATCCTAGTTTGCTGAAAAGTAGAGCTCTCCTAGAATTCGGAATGTCCTTCCTTAAACTCCTAGAATTCCATAGTTGATACAGAAGTCAAAGAGGAATTAGGGCTATGCATGGTTCTGTTTTTCAAAACGGGCTCCAGACATTTTGGCTGTTTAGGACAGCTGTAATGGCACAGGTGCTGCTGCCATTTTTTTCTGGCTGCAACAAACCACGTGGCTGCAGAAAATGGCTGCTTTCCATTTTCCACCCGCATGGGTTTCCCTGTGAGGCTGTAAGCCCTGCTGCCTACCTGAGCTCATCAGAAGAAGAAAGCTGCTCACATACTAGCTAGCTCAGTGTTCTATTTCAATGCCTTTGCTGTTCTTAGGATCACTTTGCTTGCTTTTGGACTCAACTCCAATCTTTTCTTTTGGCGATTTCATTTATTTTTCTTAGTTTAATATATTTTATTTTATTTCTTTTTTTATTATTTTGCTAAGGAAGTGAGGGTAGGTATGCGTTTGGGTGGGCTGTGAAAGGGCATTGGGAGGTATTTGTTTAAATATTTGATTGGTTTACTGAAGGGAGGGGATAGCCTAACTCTCTTGAGTCCCCACAGGGAGAATTTAATTCCTCCCCAGGTCTAGTTGAAGGATATTAGGGGAAAATACCCAAGAAAAGGTGCTTCCTTAAGACTGATGCCCTAAACATAATAGAAAAGGGGAGCCTTGGAAGTTCTCCCATTGCCACCAATGGGCTGGAGCGAAAACAGATCTTTTGGCTGCCGGATCGAAAAATGGAATTTTGTCCACCTGAATTTGAGAGGCTCATGAAAAACAAATTGGGAGGGGGAGGGGGACTGAAATCCAGCCACCAAAAATGGCATTGGGTTTAAACGAATTGCACACCTGTAAGAGGAGTATAGCACTATAATTATCTTGTGTGAAAAAACTTCTGTATTTGTAACTTGAAGAAGTATACTAGAATGATATATTTCTAAAAGGATGCAATTTTTCTGAATATTCATTTGAAGAAATGTATTTGAGATACAAACCATGTATAACATTTATTCAGTAATTTTCCTATGCATGTTCTTCTAGGGAAACAGGAATTTAGAGAGTTTTGTAGTACAGGTTGAGTATCTCTTATCTGAAATTTGCACATTCATACATACATGCATACATACATAACGAAATATGAAGATGAGTTCCAAGTCTAAAAATGAAATTTCCTTGTTTCATATACATCTTGTGTGCATAGCTTGATAGTAAATTTTATTCAATACTTTTTAATAATCCTGTGCACAAAACAAAGTCTGTGTATACTGAACTCTCAGAAGCACAGGTGACATTTTCTCAGCCACTCATCTGAACGATTTTGGAATATTTTAAACTTTGGAATAGGATAAGGGATGCTCAACCTGCAATAATATAATGTATTATGATACTTTATATTAATTATAATACTGCTAATGAAGTGCTACTTTGGCTTAAATAGAACAGTCAAAATAAAATGTGCCATCACAGACATAGTACAGATGTCTTGATTCATTCATTCCATTTATTATTCAAGCAATGATAAACCATTTAAGGAAAGGAACAAAGTGTGCTCTTTCTTACTTCTCTTTGAAATGAATCTATTTTTCATCCACACAGGGAAAATGATTGCATGTTGAACTTTTCCTGTTTTTCTATTAGCACCCAAACAGTGTCAACTGTCATGAAACAAACTTTAGCTGTGCCAAAAATTTAAAAAAATGAAATTAAAGGCTCGGGGGTGCTATTTCTGTGGGTGGTGTTTCAACAGTATCTTATCAATGCTGGCTGTGAGTCTTTTTAATGATTAGAGGCTCCCTGCTGCTGGGGCTTCTTGCCTTCCCTTGAGATCTTGACAGCTGTCTTTACTTTTGCTGGGTAGAAAAGCTATGGCAATCCCAAAAATAAAGTTTACAAGTGTTTCCAGAATCCAAAATGTGAAATTTATGTTATTCATAACACATTAGAGGTCAGTTTGCCCTAGAAACAACCAAATGTCCTTTGTAGGGGGTTAGAAAGAGAATGTAGTAGACTTAGGAAAACATCATAATTTAAGTAGTGACATATTTCAACAAGGAAATAAAACTGTAGGCAGTTCAGAAGAGAAGTAAGACCCTTGGAAACCATTACTTCATTAGGGTTGATACTTAATGTGTTTTTAAAAAGAACTGTAGTTTTTGAAAAAAGATTAGTTCTAGGACATTTCTGTTGGACATTTCCCCCTTTGGAAGCTGTAAAATGTTCCTTAGGAACCAGAGGTGGAATCTTATTTATTACCACAATGATTTGCTTTGTTGATTTGGTGGTGGGGGTGAAACTTTTAAAAAGAATCCACAAGCTTAGCCTTCTTTTGAAAGTGATAATGAACGTCATTTTGAAGGCACATATTTAGAGATACAAACTAAAGTACAGTTTCTTTCAGTAAGCTTTCTTTTACTTTTGTTCTGTAGCTTTCGTAGATCACATATCAAACAAACACAAAGTATTGTGAAATGTTCAATTTATACAACTATTAGATATTTTGTTGTATTTTTCATTTTTATATGTGCTTTAGATAAAAAGTGAGAGAACACTAATAATAATTGTAAAATAATTTTAGAAACAACAGAATGCTTTTTTTTCAATAGCTGTAACAACAATATAAATCAATAGGAGCATTGGATGCTTATCCAAATAGGAATGGTGCTAGTTACAATACTTTTGACACACCATCCTTAGTCAGATTATCTGCCTTGAACTGGATTACAGGGCAGCGTAGAACCAGCCTGATGCCCATTCCACACTGCACCTATATCTCAGGATATGATCCCAGATTATCTGCATATCCCAGATTAGCTGGGAGTCAGGACTCGTACAATCAGGTTTAAAGTAGATAATCTGGGATCAGATCCTGGGATATATGGCAGTGTAGAAGGGGCCTTAGTCTATAGTGCTGAAAGATACTAGACTTTGGCCCCTTCAGACTACACTATTAAAATGCTATGGCTCCACTTTAATTGCCATAGCTCCACCTTATGAAATTCTGGCATTTTCAGTTCAGGGAAGACTATTTAGAATTCCAGTGCCTCACCATATTATGAACCTCAGGATTGAAGTGGAATATACTGTATTTACTCAAATCTAATGCTCACATTTTTTGGCTAAAAGACCTTGCCAAAATTGGGGTGCACATTACATTCACGTCATACGGTAATCTTAGTGCCGGTAGCAACAATAATGTGCACCTTTTTTGGGCTAAATTATAAAGAGTGCACATTTTGCCGCTTCACATTACATTTGGCAGCAAATTCTTTTGGTTTCAGGGTTCTGAAAATTGAGGTGCACATTAGAATCCATGGCACATTAGACTCGAACAAATGTGAATATTAGTATTGCAATCATGTTGTGCGAATTGACTCCTAGTTCTACTGAAGCTCTTCTCACATCCATGATGGCAAATTGTAACATGTTTTTAGAAGTTTTTGTGTAGTATGCATGCAGAGGGGGGACAGGAGCCCTGTATGTAAGCTTTTGGCAGGCCATTGCTGGAAACAAAATGCTAAGCTAATGGAAAGAAGTAGCTTAGTATTCAAAACCACAGTCTTGAGCAGAAGTCAGAACTGGTCCAAACACCACATTATTTGCAATCAAACACAGCATTGTTTCACAGAAGACACATTAGCAAGCGGGACAGTGATTTGTACAATGTTGCACTGAGAACAACCCAAATGTGGGAGCAATTGTTGTCTTTTGGGGTCCCGGACAGCAAATCCTCAACAATAAATGTTGACTCAGAAATTATAACATTAAGTGTAAGGGGGTGGTATCTTGTCTTTTGTACAATCCTCTCCTAACTGCTGATTTCAGAATACAGAAAATTAAGTTCAAGATTTTTTAAAAAATCAATATATTTACTTTTTTGTATGATGCTTAATTAAATTAAGGTAGGTATATCACAGTGTGAGAGGGGGTACTATAGAAAGTCCCCGAGTTACAAACATCCAACTTACAATCCCAGCCATTGGAAAAAAGCAGGATAGAAATGAAATAATAATACTAATACTAATACAGTAGAGTCTCACTTATCCAACACTCGCTTATCCAACGTTCTGGATTATCCAACGCATTTTTGTAGTCAATGTTTTCAATATATCGTGATATTTTGGTGCTAAATTCATAAATACAGTCATTACTACATAGCATTACTGCGTATTGAACTACTTTTCTGCCAAATTTGTTGTCTAACATGATGTTTTGGTGCTTAATTTGTAAAATCATAACCTAATTTGATGTTTAATAGGCTTTTCCTTAATGCCTCCTTATTATCCAACATATTCGCTTATCTAACATTCTGCCGGCCCGTTTATGTTGGATAAGTGAGACTCTACTGTACTACTACTACTACTACTAACAACAACAACAACAGCAACAACTTATAATTAAAAACAGGGGTGAGACAACAGGAAGTGAGAGAAATCTACCATTTGGAAGGGGAATTCACTTCTGGAAGAGTTTGCATTAATTAAAAGATCTCTGAACGGAAACTTTTGCACGCATCCTTGTTTCCACAACATGCCATATTTTTCAAAATCCAATTATCACAGGAAGAGAAAGAGAGGGGAAATCTTCTAAACAGGGGCACTGACAGCAAAACAAACAGGGTGTTAACCCTTCCCTATGCTATCCAAAGCATGTGTGTGTATACTTATATGCAAATTCAACTTAAGAACAAACCTACAGAATCTATCTTGTACGTAACTTAGGGACTGCCTGTAATTGAAATGAAAAAGATAGTTGTGATGGCTAATAGAAAAAAATCCAGACAAAAACAATGAATTGGACAGTGCCATTGTTGCTGAGGTGTGCCTTCAAGTAGTCTGATTTATAGCAATCCTAAAGTGAGCCTATCACTGGGTAAGCTTGGCAATATCTATTCACAGAGAGTTTCCCTTTACCTTCCTATGATGTTGAGAGAGTTTGGCTTACTAGGGTCATGCAGTGGCTTTCCATGACTTGAATTCTGGTCTCCAGAGTTGTAGTCCAATGCTCAAACCACTACACCACACATGGCTTTAGCAAATCCATTAAAATGCCACAGAGGGTTACAACCTTTTGACCTTTCCAGAGCTCTTAATCGGGCTACGAGATACAAAATAGTAGTCAGAAACGCCCTAAAACTGAGCCAGATGTTGTGGTCATGAGATCTGATGGAGGTGGAAGCTGGAAGACAAAATGAATCACAGTGTGGATGTATCTGGTTACACCTAACAATGCACATGGGGACCAATCTCCATTTTTCAAACACAAAGAGTGGATGAAACCCAGAGATCTGTCAAGTTGATGAGCTTTCCTGCTACTGTGCCTATTGCTGCTGCCTCAACAGGCTTTGGCCCCTGCTGCGTTTTTTCTGCAAAACACAAATTCCATTTATGCAGATATACAGAGATTGAACTATGAATGTCATTTCCCAATTGGAATCAGTACACTAGAGCCTTGGAGGATTTTGATGAAGTTTTGGCATAAGATTTAAATTTTACTATAGTAACATTTTCTTTTAAGATGGCAGTTCTGGATTCAAATCTTTGAACAGTATTAGAAATGACGTTTGGGTTTTAAAATGATTTATATACCAAGAGAGAACAAGTTAGGGCTACAGTGTAGGAATATAAAAATTAGGGGGGGGGGGGATACAAATCTTTCAAATAGAAATTCTTCCTTTTCAATTGTGTTTTGCTTCTGTTCCTAAGTTCTAGCATTGCAGTTTAGCCTTCAGAAATGCAGTTTTGGCATCCAAAGAAAAGGGCATGGTAGAATCCTATAAAACAACAAAGTTAAAACTCCATAGGCTTTCAGGCTTCCTTTGCATGTACACTGTGTTTGCTGAGGACTCAGGCCCCTTTTACACAGGTTATCTGCTTTGAACTGGATTATATAGTAGTGTGGACTCAGATAACCCAGTTCAAAGCAGATTTTGTGGATTATCTGCCTTGATATTCTGGGTTATATGTCTGTGTGGAAGGGCTCTCACTTTTGCTGCATTTTTGTGGTGCTTTTTTTTGTGAAAACTTAATTTTCATCTTTGACACTACACAAACATTAACACGTCATTAGAGATCTTGGTTATTGAAAATGTTACATCTTAAGTGGATAGTTTGTCTGCTTGTTTACAGAGATACTACATCTCATTAGACTATATTCAGCATTGGACAATATGTGTGTATTTACTAATCACTGTAGATTATTTTGCAGAAGGAAATTTCTTTGCCTTAAGCTTTTCAAATTACTTTCTAGTTAAAATACACTAGCAGAAAATAATTTTATAGTGGTCACTTTCATAACCTTTCTGATCCCTAAGTTTTGTTTCTGCTTCCATAGTGAAAATGGTCTCACTCTGCTAGGGGGATTTTCACTATTGCTCTTTGTTGCAGCCCTGCCAGCCTTCACATATACACACAAAATGGCTAGCCATATAAGAAAGCACCCATTAGCACCTTGGATATATGACACATTTAAAAACAAAAACTGAGTATGTCAATTTTGAGAAGGGCATTCTTGTGAAACAATTATTGGACAGTATTCTGACCTCTGCAATAACAAAAAAAGTCAGTCTGATCTCTGTGATCATAACTCATGAAAAGGATGCCAGCAATTGTATATAATGAGGGATGTAAGATAATATATTTAATCGTATCCCTCATTATAGACAATGCTTATGATGAGTGGAAAATCTGGCAAACTGAATGTATGTGAGATAGATGTGAATGTTTATAGTTGCAAAATCGTATATTAAGAAGTATGGCATAACTGCAGTCTTAATTTAAGTTATGTTCAAAAATAAAAAGAGTCTCAGACAATAATGGATTTTATGAATCCATATATGAATAGAACTTTCTCAACAGGATGAATGACTGCTGGCAATATCTTAGAGCAGGGGTTCTCAACCTGTGAGTCCCCAGGTGTTTTGGCCTACAACTCCCAGAAAATCCAAGCCAGTTTACCCGCTATTAGGATTTCTGGGAGCTGAATGCCGAAACATCTGGGGACCCACAGGTTGAGAACCACTGTCCTAGAGAATGCTGCTGGCTTCATAGGTTTGCAACATGGCAATGTATAGTATAGGTAAGATTTCAATGTGTTAAGTTGAAAGCTACTTTATACCACATCGGACTATTTATCTAATTCAGTATTGCCCACTTTGATAGGCAGTGTCTTTATGGTTTCAAGCAGGATTTCTCCTATTTCCACTTGGTAGTCTAGAACTATCTTCTAAGTACTAATCTGTCTTAGTACTGGAATTTAAATGAAATTGGTGTGTTAAATTGTTATGGTGTTATTTGGAAACTTTCCTTTCTCATAAGACACTGGGTATTTCCTTTCATAGCTCATTTGCAATTGTGTCAGGGACAGTTTTATCCACTAGGGCCTTGGTGGGCTCTCTCCACCCAGGAAGTTTAGATATCACAATTTTCTTTGATGTTTATCTCAAAATGGTGTTCAATAATGACATTGTATTTCCTATAGTCATTTTGGGAAAGGCTGTGGAAGAAAGCTGAAGCATTATGGATATTCTGTGTTTTCATGCACTGGGTGTTTCTATGTAGTTCTGGAGCAAAAATTGCCTGACAACCAGGTCAAAAAGGTTTTAGAAAATAGAGGTTAGGGAACTTTGGGGGACTGATGAGGTATTCAGGGATCATAAAAGTGAGGCCCAAAACCTTTGTATAGCCTACAATTTCCATAACACTGACATGCATGCTTAGTGTGTAATATATGTTTGTGAAAAGTAGTCTTAATTTTTTTTTCTGGATGCTGAAGTCAAAACCAGATGTGACTCTAATAACTAAAATTTAAATACTGGTTGAGAGGATGTGTATAATTTTGATCTGGACTGTATTGGAAAGTTTGTGTTTTCCACTCACATCCACCATTCCAAGAAAATGTCCCGTTATCCATGAAGTATTTAGACTTTAAAAAGCTCCCATGAGCAATGAGTAAAGCAGTTTGGACTTTGTGATGAATTTAACTTTTGAAATATTTTCAAGGGAGAGGAATCACAAGAAAATGGGCAATCATGACGGCACAAGAAAGTGCATACTGCAGGTCTGGCACCCAACATTTCAAGCCACTTTTAATGTACTTTCATTGCTGCCTATGCCACTATGTAACACTAATTTTGGTCCTCGGTTATAAACGTCATTTCCTAATTGGTTCTATTATAAAAATATGGGAAAAGTTTATTAAACTACAAAAACTTTGTTTTTGTGCGACATTCTGCAGCACATTTTGCTATAGTTTTTCAATGAAAACCTCATGGAGTCCCAACCACTTCAACATAGTTTGTGGCAGCCACAAAAACAAAGTTTGTAAAGCATAACAACTACTTTCAAAGTAAGTAACACACAATTAAACAGGAAATAACACTTTCAAACCAGGAACAAAATTTGCTTTCAAATTTTGTTACATAGTTTAGTCTTTTAAAGGAGTATAGGCAGACTATGTCATAATTTTCTCTATTTCTTCATTTGGCAGAGATTAACTTAGAACAGCAGGCTCCTGGACATTGAAATTCTGTGATACTACGGTGTTGTTTCTTTTTTTAAAAAATATATGAGCCATTACATCGATATCTATATCACATCAAAATGATAAACAATGGTATTATGATTTATAGCTTAAAATAGATGCATCATTACACATTATTACAATTATGTTGAGATCACATCTTGGAAGTTCCACTCATTCTGGTTCGGTTACACTCTGGAATTCTTTCTCACTTTGGTTAGTGTAACAAAGTGGTCCTTTGGTCATTAACATGAGAAGCTTTTGATTCATGTTGGGTCATTAAAATGAGCCAGTGTGGTGAAGTAGTTTGAGTGCTGGACTAAGGCACAGGGAGACCAGATTCAAATCTCTCTTCAGCTGTGGAAACCTACTGGGTACTTTTGAAGCAAGTTAAAAACTCTCTCAACCTCAGAGGAAGGCAAGGGGGGAAAACCCTCTGAACCAATCTTCTCAAGAAATTCCCTTAGGGTCACCATCAACACAGTGGCAACAAATAAAAAGAAAGTAAACATTCCTTCTTTACCTGGAGCACCTCTGATTCCATCATTTATTATTGCATTATATCAATGGAAAGAATCCAAGAGCATTTATTCCCATTTGTTTTCATTACATTAAGATAAAACACTGGATGGAAGTTTCAGCAATGATGAACATGCCAGAGTCTACTTCCATGTGAAAGGGAGGCAAATCAGCTAGCCCTGAAAGGAGAATAGGAACCTATTGTGTCTCATCCACCTCCAATAGATGGGAAAACACTGTAATGATGTGTCCTATCCTTAATTTACTGTGTACACAACTTGTGACAGAAGTTTTTATAACTCTAAAAATTGCACTTAATAAATATGAGAAGATACAGGTTTTCTCGATTACTTAAACCCAAATGTTTATTCAATAGTTCATGAGAAGTTTGTCTTAATTTAAACAGAACTGGGTCCCGCTGAACTGGAGCCATTTTTTTGATGTGGACTCAAGTGCACATGAAACGTTCTTAATAACATCCAAACACGTTTCATTTGTAAACGAAGCGTCCACTGGCTTTACTTCATGGTTTAGTTTCTGTAATCAGAACTAAAGTGAAATTCATTTTTCTTAGGTAAAAGATATTTTGAAAAACTTGATAATAATTCATGCTGCCTTGCATGTCGTATTCAAAATATTTTCTGGTTAAGATCTTTAAAAAAAAAGATGTGCATTTGCACAAGAGGAACATGTGTAAATATTTGTCGTACACTCCATAGATACAAAGTATTACTTGTATTTTCCTTTATGGTGTTGATGTTATATAGTGATGTTGGACACATTGTGAGTATCATTGCTGAAGCGAGGGGAAAAAGATAGGGTTGAAACACAGCCTGAAAGGTGGCACTTTGCCAGGACACTGAAAAATGGCAAACATGTCACATTTTAACAGCAGGATGCAGAAATATTTCTCTTTAATTTGGAAGGATAAAAATTTTTTCACAGCAGGGCGCTCTCAAAAGACTACAAGATCAAAGAGGGTGGGTCTCTCCAGTCAAACATCATCTGGCTCCAGGATGGAGCAAAATGAATGAACTGTCAGGCTCCCCCTCTCCCCAGCATTGAGGTTGCTGCCAAGAAAAAAGTAAAAGGTTCAGTGGCTTGTTCTGATCACAGACCAAATCCTGATAATGGAAAACTAATTCCCCGAAGTCTTCCTCTGATCAGCTGACAAGGGGATGTCTCCAGAAGACCTCCAATTGATTGATCATCCACTTTGTATTGATGCCCTCTGCGACTTCTAAGAGATAAGTAAGAAATGTTGAGTAACTCCGAGGGCTCCTCTGATTTGACCATGTTCTGATCTAATTTCTAATCTTCACATAAACAAAAGCACCAGCCTTAACAAACTTTACATGATGTCAAACAATACACATTGAAGCTCAGGGCAAGGGTTGGGGGTTGGAAATACACTTTCACCTGCCGATACCAGAAAGGGAAAATGAACTTTTCACTTACTTTTTAAAATAGCAGCATTGGTCCTAAAAAAAGCCTATATTCACATTTAAGGGTTCCTAGTTAATGGAGACGTCATGTTGATTTTCTAGTGCTAAATCTAATGAATGTGAAGAATTGCAACACTTTGGACATTTATCAGTATAAAAATATGGCTCCGGCTTTTACAACCATTACTCATTTGTTTTATGGGGAATCACTGGGATAGTTTATCATTTACTTTATTACTTGAACTTTTAATCATCATCTTGGGAACTTGGCATTCCATTCCATTTCAAAATATTCAAAATGCTTTTTTAAAAACAGTTCTGTATTTTGGAATGCTCATAGAAAGAAAACTTAAGTGCATTTGAAGAACTATAATTCTTTGATATCTCAGCATTTGATGGCTAGCAAAATGAAGATTGCTTTTGAAATTATTGGCTTAAAAAGCCATGTATGTTAATTTTTACAGTGAAGGGAAAGCAATCCAAGCTTTGTTAGGCTGCTAAACTAAATTATTCTGCAGCAAAGATTTATAGGCTAAATAATACAATTCAGGTTTTTGTTTTACATTAGTTAAATCTCCAGTCTAGACTCGTACCCATAACTGACGTTAACATTCATTTGAGTGTTTTGCATTGTGTGTGTTATGTGCAGTGCAGTATTCTTGAAGAGCAGGCATGGGCAACTTTGGTCCTCCAGGTGTTTTGGACTTCAGCTCCCACAATTCCTAACAGACAGTAGGCTCTTAAGAATTGTGGGAGTTGAAGTCCAGAACACCCGGAGGGCTGAAGTTTGCCCATGGCTGTTGTAGAGGCACCATTTGGGTAAGCTACTGTAATATGTATAATCATAGCATCTTGTACAAATGCTGCCCACTTATGTAGTAAAATTGGGATGCCATCAGTGCCAACCTCTCTAGTGTGATGGTGAGTATGGGATACAAAATGGAACGTTCTCTCTTTGCAGTTTTCATCACTTATAACCCCAGCATGTTAAAAAAAGGTATATATACACATTAAAATAATAACAGTGGAATCTAAATAAAGAGCTAGTTCTCCTTGGGTGCGCTTTCAAATGATCTCTAGAAGGTTCAAAATGTTTTTGTTTCCTTATGCAACGTTCACCTGACCTCATTTTTTCATCTCTCATTTGCCCCTTGTTAATCTTGGTGAACATGTGATACAAAAATGGAAAGTTCACTGAAACATGTTGAAGCTCTCTTCCTTTTGTACTATAGGAACGTATCCCTGTCCTTTGTATGGTACTTTTGCTCTGGTATCAATTTTTTTGTTAGAGAATAATTAGCCAGGAAGACAGCTACTTTGTTCATTTATTCATTATTTATTTAGAGTATTTATACCCCACTCTTAGGCCACAAAGGCTCTCAGAGTGGTTTACATATTGTTAATTAGAAGAGGAAGAAGAAGAGAAGAAGAGGAAGAATCTGTTGGATTTAGTTAATTAGATAGTTCCCTGCCCTTAGGTTTACAGTCTAAATAAGACAGGACACACAATGAAAGGGGTATGGCAATTGAAGAGGGAACTAAATCCAGCAGATTCTTCCTCTTCTTCTCTACTTGCAAGGCCAGGGTATTGGCAGTTGAGATAAATGGAGAACCTTTAATCCGCTTCTGGGCATGATGGAGCTGTGCTGCCTTTTTCTCTCAGAGGCCAGAGAAGTGGCAGCTGGAGTGGAAGGAGGTCCTTTCTCTGCCCCTGAGAATAAGCATGACACACTGTGCCTGTTTCTTCTTCTTTCTCTCTCTCTCTTTAAGGCCAGGGCAGTGGCAGCTGGGGTGGGGAGGGTCTTTTTAATCAACTTACTTTGAATACCCCACCTGACCATTTGCTTTCTGTGCACTTCTCCAATAATTTGTGGAATGTGTAGAGAGGAAGGGAATGTAGACAATTATCAGTCGATCTCATTCCAAACCTTCACTTACTCAGTGGATTGCATACTCAGCTGATGAGAACAACAACAAACAACAACTTTCTTCTTATACCCCACCACCATCTCCCCAAAGGGACTCGGTGCGACTTACATATGGGACAAAATGTCCACAAGACAAAAAATACAACAAGCCATTAAAACACAAACAATTAAAATAAGAGTGTGATAAAATATAACAATCCAGATAAAAGCACAATAACAAAACCAATAGCCAGTAATACAACCAGAATCTATAGACAAATTAGCATTTAGTAGTTGAGTTTTAGCAGGGTTCCTGATGTCTCAATAAGAGATGTGTATGTTTCACTCCTATTCACACAACACTCTGTTCCCACCTCAGGCTAAAAGCATACAGGTCAGAAGAAGGCCATGATCCCCAGCATTCCTTATGTCCATTATACTTAACAAAGATACATAAATATCATGCAGACATAGCTTCTGTTCTTCATTCTTTGAGTAGAAAAAGAATTTCTTATTTTGGCTATTGGGTACTCTGGATCATTTCTTCCTTTTTCAACATGTTCCATTTCCCTAGACTCCCTCGTATATTTTTCTTGTGGTGTCCCATTAACCTCTGGAACTCATTTAAACAGGAATGGTAATTGCCAATAGCTTAACGCACTGTGAAAAAGCACTGGGAAATTACAGCTGGAAGAGAGAAACTATTGCATGAGATGATGAGAGCATCCATCCTAATATTTAAAGTGCTCATAATACTGTAATATATTAAACAAAGTGACTTGTTACTGACTATAGGGACTCTATTAAGAGCCTACACTGTTGAAACTCCCTGAAATATCTCTGTGAAGCCATTAATGGAGACAGAACACTGGGCTAGATGGTCATTAATTTGACCCAAGTTGGCTGTGTTTATATTGTCTTTTAGTATAAGCTAGCATTTGTAGTTTGGATAAATGAAAGTGGGAACTCACTTCACAATACTGTTACTACAATCACTCCAGCTGGTCTCATTTATTATATGTTTATTGGATTATTTTTCCAGGGGTTTGTTTTTCCCCAAATGGCACTCAAACTGGTTAAAAGATCTAAAAAACCCCAAAAATTAAAATCCAACCAAATTAAAATATTTAAACAGAATTTTATTAAAAACAGTGTAGAGTAATTTAAAGCATACCAGTAAGGGGCAAGGGAGAACCTACACAATAAAAAGCCCATTCATTAGCAATACAGTAGAGTCTCGCTTATCCAACCTACACTTATCCAATGTTCTGTATTATCCAATGCAGTCGGCCTTTTAGTTGTCAATGTTTTTGTAGTCAAAGTTTTCAATACATGGCAATGTTTTGGTGCTAAATTCATAAATACAATAATTACTACATAACGCTACCGTGTATTGAACTGCTTTTGTGTGATGTTTTGGTGCTTAATTTGTAAAATCTTAATGTAATTTGATGTTTAATAGGCTTTTCCTTAGTCCTTCCTTATTATCCAACATTTTCACTTATCCAACGTTTTGCTGGCCCGTTTATATTGGATAAGTGAGACTCTATTGTACTATTATAACTGATGTGTGCAATCATAAAATACAAAAATGAAGCTAAAGCATTTATGATTGTTGGAAGTACTAATTCTATAAACTACATAGATCTGTCAAACCAATGCTTATAAGTAAAGAGAGCGCAAAAATGAGTTAGTGACATACACATTCTGCAGTAACAATAATTCAATATTTGCAGCACAATCGTGTACCTGTGCATGGAAGTTCAAGTGAATTCAATGGAACTGCCTCTTAACTACGTGTATATAGGTTTATGCCCTTACTCTTTAATTTTAAAAGAGTTCAAACAGACATGACATGGGAGATCCATAGCTCTGTCCCCTTCTGCCATTTCTCCTGTGAGAATATCCCCAAAGAAAGTGACTATTTTTAGCCCCATTAGAGGAAAGTACTTACATAGACAGAGGAAATCATATGGAGAGAGAATTAACTTTTTTTGTCCTCAGTGACATTTTTGGGAAATAATCAGTGTTCCAGAAATAAACATTGGCATGAATTACAGCAGTGTGAATGAAGAACAGAGTATTTCACAAAGCATCACACTATGGACATTTTATTTGGGTGGGGAGGCAGGTCTATGTGTCTATTCGAACCTCCTGCAAGAATTGCCCCATTTCAGTTGACATAAAACCTGCAAACCTGTGCATGAAACTTTTTGAGTGGTACTGAATGTACTGATTCACATCAGTTGTACCAGACCACTAAAAGATCCTGGAAAGGAGTACATAGGTTTTATGCTTTGCTTTTGAGATGGTTACTAGTCATGTGTGCAAAATTAGTTTCTCCCGTTACATTAGTTTCTTTAGTTTCTTTCATTCATTTGGAGTCATGGAATGGGAAGGCCCCTCCTGGTAAGAAAATAAACTCAACGTGAAAGCATTCGAGAGTGTCCCCAAACCTGCTTTTCAGAACCACAGAGGGATTGTGCTCAGGGAAACCTACTTTGCATCACTACTGAGGTCTCTTCATTGAAGCTAGGGGTGGACCCATGGTGGGATCCTTGGTGCAGGGCTGGGACATGCCATGTTTGCTGGTGGCTTGCTGGGGTATTTGCTGTCAGCCTTATTTTGTGATTGTGTAGGCCCAGAAAGGTACTGCCAAAGTGTGCGTGTGTGGCATGCAGGCCCAAAGCGTGTGCACTTGCCAGTGCCTCCAGCCAAGTACCGAATAAAAGAGGTGCTCGGCTGGAGGTCCTGGCAGGTGCAGGCACTGGTGCTTTGGGCCTGCATGCCACACACATTCTTTCCTTGGAAAGAGTGTGCGTGTGTGGCATGCAAGCCCTAAGCTCCCTCGCCTGCAGAGCTTGCAGCTGAGTGCCTCTTATTCGGTGCCCAGCTGCAGGCCCCGGCAATGCCTTTCTGGGCCTGCACAGTCACGGAGCAAGGCTGCCAGCAAACACAATAGAGGGCAAGCCCCGGCAAGCCGCCAGAGAACGCAGTGCATTCTAGCCCTGCACCAAGGATCCCATCATGGGTCTGCCACTAGCTCCAATGAAGATTGCTCAGCAGTAGCACAAGGGAGGTTTCCTGATTGAAAGAGGAAACAGCAAGAAATGGCAATGAAGCTGGCCTCTAGCCCTAAAACTGTGAGGGAGGGGAGCATGGGAAGCCCGCCCATTGCTGCCAATGGGATAAAAATATTCATTTTTTCAGATGTGGGATGAAAAAACTCATTCAGAAAGGCATCCGCTTTCTGAAGCAGTGATCGTAAAAAAAAAACAGGGCCATACGAATGAAACACACAGAAACGGATAGTGATTCTATACAAATGCACAAGACTAATGATTACATATCAATTAGAAAATGTTTATTTTTCAAACAACAACAATAAACAAACAAACTCAAGAGTACAGGCCAATGCTACTGTTGTATGCCTTCAAGTTGTTTCCTACTGAATGGTGAACATAAGATAGAAATGTCATGGGGTTTTCTTGACACAACTTGTTCAGAGGGGGTTTGCCTTTGCCTTCCTCTGAAGCTAGGTGAGTGTGACTTACCTAGGCTTACCCAGGATGTTTCAATGACTGAATGACAATTTGAACCTTGTTCTCCAGAGGTATAGTCAAACACTTAAACCACTACACCATTCTGGCTCCCCAATTTTTAGGGGGATGCAAAAATGATACCCACCTGTCTCAAACAAACATTTATACCTTGATTGATTGAAATTTGAGGGAGGCTGTAATTCTTAGCCATTTAGGGGTCAAAACAAAATATCCCAATTGTTTAGAATGATAATATATGGCTCTTGGGAATTGTAAAAATGGTCTCCATGTATCTGTGGACTGTACTTTGCCTACCTTTGTGAAGAGGTGCTACAAATAATATTGTTGGCAAAGGGCGTTCTTGTCTTCTGAAATCAAGTAATCTGGATGTATATAATTTAGGACTGCATCAGACAGAGGGAATTTAGCGTCCTAGGACATTTTCACCCCATCTAATGGATGGAGGCCCATGCCTTTCTTGGTGAAACCAGGTGAATCGGGATGCTATGCCTAGCCTTTGTGATGAAGCCCTGAAAACCTGATTTTGAGCAATAGATTTTTCTTGTCCATTTGGGAAGATTTTTGCTAAATGGAAATAATACAGGTATGACTATAAATATTTTTAGTCTAGGCTGTCAAATGCCTTTCAGCATCAAGAAAAAGAATGGCTCACAGAATTTTATAGGATTTAATATTCAACCATGTTTAGCTCTTTTTCAATAAACCATTTATTTCTAATAGTATCTAATATGCATTTTTCAGTTAGTTTCTATCCCCATGACAAATTTTAGATATCTGTCATTTTCTAAAAATAATATTTGTTTCTTTTGTGAGATCATATATACAGGGAGGGGGAGGGGAATTTATTAATTTGTGAGTGATATCTGAGAATTAATTGAAAACATCAGGATTCTTTTCATAAAGATGCTAATTGTGTTTTTGTTTGTTTGTTTTTGAAAATTATTGGCCACTCTTTTTTTCTCTCCTGTGTTTTTTTACTCCTTATTCTATGCCATAGACCATAGAGGAGCACATTTTTGGCAAACGGATATAATTACTAATTCTGGATCCATCTCACTGGCTATAATTAGCACTATGGTCAGAATTTTAAGTTCACGGTATTTTTAATACTGTATGTTGGAACCCATGCTTGTATCAATGTATTGTATCAATCCATTAAAATAGTTACAAAATTTCATGATTTAAACCATCATGAATTCTCAACTAGAGCAGATCAACTAAAGGTGGCAATTTAAATGTGATTGGGTTTAATGTGTCTACTTCAGGTAAAAAATATAAAAAAAATATTTATCGACTACCCTCTCTCCCCAACGGTCGAAGTGGTTTCCATACAAAAAGGGCAAATATTCAATGCTGTAGTCAACAAAGACAAACAAATCAAAGCAATGCAAACAACATCAATAGACGTATAACTACCAAAATAGAAATAATAAATAATAATAATGAGAAACACTAATATTTAAATAAACATAGTTACACTAAAAGCATAGTAGGACTAATATTGGATTTAAATGATACAATACTCCAACATGCAAGATAACATGTGCATGCTGGAATATCCAAAATTAGAAATAATTACATGTGAACAATAAAAGCACAATCATTTTTTAAATTTTTCTTTTTAGTTAGTTTCCCCATGGAAACAATTTTCAGTTTACATATGGCAATTATAATCCAGGTTATCAAAGAAGATAATCTGCATTATCGGCTTTGAACTAGATTATATGAGTCTAAACTGCCATATAATCCAATTCAAAGCAAATAATCTGGATTTTATATTGCAATGTAGAAGGGGCTTCTGTTCCTGTTCTTATATGAATATGACTGTGGATCCTTCCACACAACTGAATAAAATCCCACATTATCTGCTTTGAACTGGAATATATGGCAGTGTGGACTCAGATAACCCAGTTCAAAGTAGATATTGTGGGATTTTCTGCCTTGATATTCTGGATTGTATGGCTGTGTGGAAGGGCCCTAAATCAGGTTTATTTACTAATGTTTTAATATAAGTAACCATACATTTGCAAAGGAGCAAATGATGATGACTGAAGACAATGTGTTTTCTTTTAATCACTACTATAGAGCTTCTCAAGTACACTGCCATGGAGCCTAACCAGTATTTACTCTAATCTAATGCTCACCCCTTTTGGCTAAATTACCTTGCCAAAATTGGGCAAATTGGGACAAATTCATTTTCGGCCCTTTCTAGCCCCAAATAATACTTCTGCCTAGTTCTTTTTTGTTTGTTTGTTCATGTCTTCTGTTCCTAATTCCCAAGGGAGCCAGAAGCATATGAAATACTTATGAGAGTCACAAAAAGGAAGTATTAAACATTCACAGCCCTCATAAAGATTTGATTCTTTAACCTTGGTAAAAGAACAAAGCTCAAAAGAAAAGGTGTTTGATAAAAATAGTGTCTAGTACCCTTTAAACTCTGGTTTCCTTATTCCCATAAAAATGTCAGATTTTTTAAAAGGACACTTTCTTCTTAAAGGGTCATTCAGTGCTCATTTGAAGAAACACCTCCCCCAACATTTGAAGGATTTTAAAATAGTTGTTTAAAATAGTTATTAGAAAATAAATTTGTTTGTTGTTTTTCCCAGCTGTTTTTCCTACAGTGTAGGAAAAGGTCCCAAGTTCAGGTCCTAACAGCAGTAAGTGCAACTAACCAGGACCACAAATGATGTGCCATTGGCTGTTCTGACTTCAGGATGACAAAGAAATGGCTTTTCTAGGATTCTGACCATTTGCTATTTTATTTGGGGATGGGAGTTACAGTTTTTAAAGATGGTTACCCTTCTCTGTCTGAGAAATTTGGTGCCACAACAACTTGCAAATCCATCATTGCATTGGATGCAGCCAATGGCAGTCAAAGTGATGTCAAACTGCTATAACTGCGCGATGTGGATGAGGTGTGAGATACCTATCCCTGATTCAAACAGTACCTTGGAACTAACCCCTGACATGCTGTAAGTCAGCGCTCTGCTGCCTTTTCATATAGGTTTTGTTTGTGGGAGGTGTGGGGTGGAGTTGATTTGTTTTTGTTTTGTCATCCAGTGGCTTCATCTCCAGAGACTGGTGCTTCTATACAAATCTTCCATTTCATTTCATCAGGAGTAGGAAAAGTGCCTTCACAGGCCACACACAGTTCCAACCCCCTTTTTATCCTTATCCCTCCAGCATCCCAAGAAATACCCCAAAGCCTTCAGCCACACATCCCCCCCCCCCATTTTTTGAGAACATAACTTAAAAAGAACACTACCTGCTGCAAAATGGTACCAGACTAGAGTTGTTTCCTTAGATCCCCTCCCCCTAATCCTCACAATTAGAAGTAATAATAATAATCTGGAAATAATTCTAGGTTTTGGTTGAAAATGAAATTAGAAGTGAGTCACATCACTTTTGGCTGCCAGAATTATAACAACAATTGACCTCAACCTTGTCATAATTGTCCACCTACCATTGATAGATAGAATTATGTATGAGACGTAGTAGTAGTAGTAGTAGTAGTAGTAGTGGGCCTATGGTAACCCTAAGGCAAAGCTATAATGGGAATTGCTTGACAAGTCTTGTTCAATAGGGGTTTGCCGTTGCTTTCCTTTAAGCCTGAGACAATGTGACTTGCCCAAGGGCACCCAGTGGGACACCATGGCCAAGCTGGGGAATTCAAATCCTGATCTCAAGGGCTCCAATACATACAGCACCCAAATCACTATAATAGGGCATTATGTTACACTTTCAGATTATTTCTGGATCTTCAGTTACATTGATAAATGTTATGTTAGGCATACAGTGAACTAGGAGCAGTATGCATTTCTTCTAGTATGATTATTCCTCACATTCCTTCACTATCTAGCTGACTTTTGGGAACACTGAGAATCAGTGATAGGTTTCTGTGGAATAAGAACAGGACAAAATTGTTTGTTTTTAAAAAGAACCCAATGTTTCTTCAAAAGATGCTGAACTTTGTCTGCCCATCCAGCGCTTGCATCCAGATTAGTGTGTAATGTGTGTTTGTTTATACGACAGTTCATTATTTAAGCCTAGCCTGTCAAAATAGGTTAAATAATCTTTGGGAAATATGGTTACATCTTTGATACACCCCCAAAAAGATAAATGTAGGAAAGATTGGCTTGATAAAAGAAGCATAACAAACTTTCATCACTAAAAATATTTTGTCATTTATTCCATTTGGGTTTCTAACAACATTAATAAACTATAAAATCTCATTGCAATACATATCTAGAACCGCCACACAGAAACACCTGCAAAGCATTGGAATGATTGCAGATGATTAATTCTAACTACTTGACCCTCTGACCCATTTTACAGATATATGACCAGGATGGGACACTACAGCACTTTATTGATGGTGGGGAGCCCAGTAAGTCAAGTTGGATGAGGTATATTCGATGTGCAAGGCACTGCGGGGAGCAGAACCTAACTGTAGTCCAGTACAGGTAAAGTCCTTTTCAGTGTGTTCTTTTGATGCCTGAGTTATTTGTTGTGACAAACATTTGTGAAAATATAATGAGCATCAGAAATTAATATATCATGAAGCATTTTGTGAAAGACACATGTTATTGTAGTTTTGATATACAATAGAGTCTTGCTTATCCAACGTAAACGGGCCGGCAGAACATTGGATAAGCGAATATGTTGGATAATAAGGAGAGATTAAGGAAAAGCCTATTAAACATCAAATTAGATTAAGCACCAAAACATCATGTTATACAACAAATTTGACAGAAAAAGTAGTTCAATACACAGTAATGCTATGTAGTAATTACTGTATTTACGAATTTAGCACCAAAATATCACGATGTATTGAAAACATTGACTACAAAAATGCATTGGATAATCCAGAATGTTGGATAAGCAAGTGTTGGATAAGTGAGACTCTACTGTATATAAAGGTGACTTGAGTTCCTTTCATTTTCATTACTAGGCTCTGGGTGAAACCCAGAAGTACCTTTCCTCAAGTGAAAGGAGTATTCCTAAATTAGTGCAAGTTCTTTTTGTGAGGAAAGACTGTTGAAATCTTGTGATACATGCCTGTGAACACAGATAATGTGCAGGATATTACAAAGATTTTGCAAATTATCTTACATAGCTCTTTTATTAAAAAATATTGATAAACTACTTACAGGTAAGTAAAGCATACAAGACAAAACACAATAAATAAGCATATTAATCAATATTTAGCATAAAGTAGAAGGACTGAGTGAATTGTATTGTTCTGATATTTAAAAATGACTCTTCCAATAATTCATGCATAAAATGATATGATTATAAGGTTATTTATCATGTCAGAAGCAAATTGCAAATACAGTTATAATGTATAAACAACCACGAAGTTAAAAACTTGGCATTATGTTAAATTTCCTTTGACCAGAAGCTGGCCACTTCAAGTTTCTCTGGTGTTTCTGTAAGAAAGTTCTTTATTGTGCATATGGCAGGGCTCAGGCTGCATTGTAGTAGTAAGTGGTCTGTGATTTGCTCTTCTCCACTTGCATGTTGTTGCCTCCACTTCTTAAGATTGGCTCTGCATCTTGTGGTACCAGAATGCAGTCTGTTTAGCACCTTCTAAGTTGCCCAGTATTTTGTGTGCCCAGGAGGGGTTTCTCATCCAGTATCAACCACTGATTGAGGTCCCAGGTTTTTACCTGCCACTTTTGGACTCTCGCTTGCTGAGGTGTTCCTGCAAGTATCTCTGTAGCTATTAGGAAGCTGTTTCTTGATTTAAGTTGCTGGTATGCTGGCTGATATCTGAACAAAGGATGTGCCAGATATGTCAATGCCTTGGTCCTTTTATTGCTGGCTGCTACTTCCTGATGTATATCAGGTGATGCAATACCAGCTAAACAGTATAATTCCTTTTTGCTTGATAGTCAAGCAGTGCTTCTTGTAAGTTAGAGCACAGTCCAGAGTGACTCCCAAATATTTTGGTTTGCTGCATTGCTCTAGTGGAATTCCTAGCTTGAGATGTTTTTTCTGTTCTTAAGATGAAAAACACACAACTTCGCTCATACTTACTATCTGGCTTAAGTTTGCAGTCTCAAGCTCTTAACTTAGCTTTCTGTTTTACACATTGGCCAAGTAGATACTTCTAGGAAGCCCACAAGACCAAGCAAATACTTCTAGGAAGCCCATCTAAGATTTGCTTCTCATTAGCTATTTTATATGCAATTATTCTGTTTAACAATCATTGCTAGTCTCCACTGATAAACCTATACTTCATAAATCTCCTTCTTGAAGCCATCTAGAAAAGTGTTCCTTGAGCTTTCCTAATGTGTGGGACCAGCATTTTTCCCAGTGTGTGCTCAAGAGTTGTACTATCTTTATGCACATTGGTTACAATTGTTTCTTTAATTCTTGAGAACTTGCCATGGATGGGAAGTCAATAGGTCATAGACTTACACCCGTCATTAGATCACCAATTTTAGCAGCATTCGTCTAGAAGTCCTTTTCCTTGCCAAATGTAACTAAACACTCCGCGTCACACATTGATGCTTTCTGCTTGTATTCCCAGAATGGAGAGAACTGGCTAGAAAACTACATGTGAGATATATGCCTGAAATAGATATGTGACTGAGCTCTGTCAAACGGAAACTAAACCATCCTGATGGTACAAAGAAGAATCTCTTGTGCAGTTTCCCACCCTCTTTACTGCACACATTACAAAAACATAAGGGAGACCAATATGGGAATAAGTCCCCAAAGACACTTTTGAAAGGTTTGTTTGTTTAGCAGACATGGCTTTTCCCTTGACAGTGCTATGGGCTTGGGAGAAGTTACACCTGTTAGACATGTCCCTTTGGTGCAGCTATTACAGGAGCACAAAGGTCTTGAAGACAAAGATTTGGCAGCCAGATACAGGGACATTGAGTTCTATTATGCACTATTCACTGGGTATCCATCTTTCAAATGCTAGTTGTACTTTGCTGGAGCAAGCACACTTGTCTTTAGCCACAATAGCAGATATCCATTAATCTTGGAAAGAAGAGATTGCACCTTAAAGGTCACCTTCTGCTGGCATCTGCCTGTGAAGAAGAGCAGAATCTCTAACAAATTAAGAAGTAGATAAGCAGCATGCAAATTGAACCCAAGTGTATGGCTATAGGTTTATATTTACCATCAGAACAGTTTGTTAAAAGTAAAGTCAGCCTTCCATACCCACAGATTCTGCATCCATGGATCTACAGATTGAAAGTATTCAAAATATTTAAAAAATACTGTTTTTTCCCATTTTATATAAGAGGTACCATTTTGCTAAGCCATTGTATACAATGGGAATCAATCCATTCATTTTGATATCCATCCGGGAGACTGGGAACCAAATGCTAGCAGAAACCAAGGGCCCACTGCAGTTTAAAATCAGAAACAACTGTTTGCCATTTTTAGATATTATAACCATATGAAAGAGTGCTCTGTTTTGCAACTGCAAAATTAGACACAGTTCCATAAATAGGCAATAGCCAAATTGTATATTTTTCTAGGCTAAATATTAAACTAGATAATACCTATTTGAAGCTTGTTAATCTGTTCTACTACAAGTGCAGTATCAAAAGTTTTTTCTAAAGTCAGTTGCAATATTGCTCAGTGTCAACAGAAGAGTATGCTATATATCCCATCATCAAAAGCATTGTTAGCAATGTGGGACAGAATATTTACTGTAATGAGTTCCCTCCCAAGGAAATGTGTGATTAGTCTCCTCTCTGTTCAGTTTTAGGTGATTAATCAAGTTACTTTTGTTTGCTTTCATTTTCCGTGCTTTTAAACATAATATTGAAGCTGATCTGTGAAATTTTGATAGTCCTGCTGTTAATTTGTTTCATAGTTTTGGATTTCATTTCTTCTCTTTTCTTTGCTCCACCTCTTTAGGGACCCCAGGTGGGATAAAAGGCAAGTTTTAAAGATTTTAGCTGATCAAAAATAATAAATAATTGTTTAGAGAAGACCACTTTGGAGTTGGTCTTCCAGAAAATATCCAGTTGGTTTAGAGGAGTGCTCAGACCACCATATTCATACATGTAGACTCTGTGTATAGTAATGTTGCTTTCACACAGAGTCCTGTGTGTGCCAAGAGCCTGCCTAGTGCCTATGTGAGCTGATGCATAAAATAAATGGAGGTGCTACCTGTTCCTAAAGAAAAGACTTATGTGAAGAGCTGTTTCTCCTGAGGGACTGTAGGGCAGTGCTTGTAGACGCAGAAGGTATTTGTGTGCACTGGGTCACAACAAATCACTGGACTAGGGTTTGCATTTTTGTGTACACATTTGAAAATCTCTAGCAAAATCTAGCCATGAGAAAGTCATTAAGCATCTGTCAATATTAAGTGGATTTTACAACTTTCCTTTGGTTCTGTAGCTGTTTTTAGAGTTCCCTGTGTTGATCTGTTTTCTATTACTTCAGATCTTTTTAAAATGAACTACAAAAACTTCAGGGGGAAAAAACCTCTGGCATCTATCACTAGGAATAACATCCAAGTGTAAGAAAATAGAATAGTTGGACACTGAAAAACCGTCTAATTTTTATTGTACATGGACGTCCTCCTCACAGAAAGTCAGCTGGTTTAAATTCATTCTGTTATGATTTGTAATATCTAAATGGAATTTTCTTCAAAGCACTCTTGATTGATTGACCCTTAGCTGAACGTTTTGTTTTTATTTTGAAGCTGACAATAATGTTTGTTGGCATGTGTTCTGCTTCAACTGCGTTGGGACGCCACGAAGCTATCTTTATGAGTCATCCAACCACAATACTAAATACATGTCAGCAAAGGAAATATTATCCGAAAGAGGAAAAATCTCTTTGATGTACTTCAGCATGCAGAGATTTCTGCAAGTTTTGGAAGCTCTGTACGCTTGTAAGGAATGGTGTACGCTTACATTTCCCTCCACTTTTTTTGGCCTGCTCCAAGCCTCAGAGACCACCCATTGCTCGAAAACAGTTCAACTCTTTCAGCAGCAAAGTGTGTCACTGGGTTTTAGCACATTCATTTGCTGGGCTGCTGTGTTTATGTTAGGTGAAGCCAAACAGAGAGATGAAAAGTTACAAGGGTGAAGTACAAAGTAGACTCTTTTTTCCCCCCTAGGTCAGGATATGCGGGTGATTTATTGCACTGCCCTGATTTTTATTTTTATGTAATGGTGGAAAGAATTAATAAAATGTACAGCTTGGGTGGAAATAGGTGAAGGGGTGGGGAGAAGGGGCAGGAGTTTTTGTCAGATATTCATAGGATGTTGGGAAAATGCATTCTGCTTACCCAGCAGTGCCCTCCTGAGACAGGGTGGCAGCAAGCGAGGAAAATAACATGATAAATGAAATTTTTGCAGCTGCTTGTAAAATATTGAGAATCTGCACTTTTTTATTGATCTTTATGATCCTGTTGCCAAGAGCCACTTTGCGGTGACAAAATATGTTGACAAGTGCATATCTCACTGCCATGAAAAATGTGGTTACGGATTCTCCTGATGTCGGCAGTGTTATATGCGAAACAAATTGCACCACTACGGCCAATTCTTCACAAAGAGGTTAAATTTAAGACCTACCGATCCTCTACACTTTTATCTCAAACTTCAGGCTAATATTGGTAGCAATTCTTCACTGCAGAAACCAGTTGAGATTGGACTTCCTTTTTAAAAAGAAAGGCCATTTGCATTCATACTTTACACAAAGTGATGTAAAAGAAAATGGTCATTCTGGTAAGTAATATTTCAGCCGGAATGGAATGCTCGTCTTGTATTTATTGAATTGCTATCCATCTCATATAAGGATGTTTTGCTTTTCTGTAACAGGCTTAAGTGACAAGCCACTTTGCAATAATAACATTTTCATTTCATCTCCTAAATGCCTAGTCCCATGCTGGTTTCACTTGGCTATATACTTAGATTTGATTGTTATTGATTTATATCTTCTGTCTTAGCAAATTTTGAATTTTAGTGTCATGATGAGATGCTAGATAAATAGAAATATGAAAAACAGAATTGCAAATGGATAAACAGCCTATGCTTAAGGGCAAGATCTGGTTCTGTTTACTCAGGTACACTGTGAGTATCCCTTATCAGAAATGGTTGAGATCAGAATTATTCTATATTTTGGATTTTTTCAGATTTTGGAATACTTACAAATACAGAATGAGGTATCTTGGAAATGGGAGCCAAACTTAAACACAACATTCATTTATGTTTCATATATGCCTTAGCACACAACCTGGAAGTAATTTATCCAAATTTTAGTGATTTTGTGTATAAAACAATATTTGAGTACTTTGATTCATCAGAAAGCAAAGGTTTCAATATGTCAGATCACCCATGTAAACAGTGTTAGATTTTGGAATATTTCAGATAAGAAAAGCTGAACCTGTACACATTTTAGGCCATAATGCGGAGATATGCATCAGCCCCCACCCTGATGGCATTTTGGAAGAGCCTGAAAACCTGGCTCTTCACACAGGCCTTCAGTTAAAGACCGCCCATCCCCATAATTAATTATGTTCCATGATCTTTCCTGTATCAGTTACACTTCTCCTGGTCAATCTTTTTTTTTTAAAAGAAATTTATTAAATTTTTTATATTACACCGAAAGAGTGAGAACAACCAAGGTATAGAAAAGTAGGAAAAAGAGAGAAAGATAAAAGTCTACATTCTACAAAAATATACCAACACACGCTAAAAAAAAATGTGGAGAAAAAAAAAAGACTTCCATTCCATCTTCTTGGATAATATTTTCTTAGTATTAGTAATATTTTTTCTTGCTAAGAGAAAAAAAATTAGCAAAATTGTCTCCCGTAATCTTCATTTTCTCAAATTATCCAGATAGTCCTGAAGATCATCCCAATTTGTTCTTTTCATTATCTTGCCTGTATTTTTCTTCAACAAAAAGTCAATTCGTCCATGTCCTTTATTTCTCTTATCTTCTCCACCCACTCCTCAATTGGTGGGGCTGATTGCTGTTTCCATTCTCTAGCGAAAACCATTCTGGCAGAAGTTGTAATATAAGTAAAAAGTTTATCTTCTTGTTCCGTCAATTGTAAGTCTAAATCTGTAAATCCTAATAGATAATACTCTGGTTTTCTTATAAATGTTCTTTTTAAAATCTTTTGTGATTCTTCATGAATCTTCATCCAAAATTTTGTTGCTTCTTTGCAAGTCCACCACATGTGATAGAAGGAGCCAACTTGTTCTTTACATTTCCAGCACTTATCAGAAGCTGTTTTATACATTTTAGCTAATTGTTTCGGTGTAGTATACCATCTGTGGAACATTTTTATCCAATTCTCTTTCAAATCCATTGCATATGTATATTTTAATTTTTTGTTCCACATTTGTTCCCATTCTTTCATTTGAACTGGTCTTCTTAAATTTTGGGCCCATTTTATCATACAATTTTTAACCTGTTCCATTTCAGTCCGCCAGGTAAGTAATATATTATAAATATTTGATATTACTTTCTTTTCTAATTTTAAAATCCTATCTCCTGGTCAATCTTGATATTAACTTAGGGTCCTTCCCATCCCAAATTGACCTCCAATGAATTTGTAGCACTTTATCTGTTATATTGAGTTTACAACTTATAACAAAGTGCACTTTGGCTAGTCTATTACTCAACTTTGCTGTTTTTAATTCCGCGTTTTATTATGTGTGTTTTTATTTTCATAGGTTAATGTTTAAATTTTATAATTGGTGTATGTTTTGTTTACTGATGTATTGTTTATTGTCACTGTTTTTATCTGATATTATCTGTGAGCCGCCCTGAGTCCCCTTCGGGGGAGATGGAGGCGGGGTATAAATAAAAAACTTATTATTATTATTATTATTATTATTATTATTCAATCTGTGGGAGTTCCTTGTGAATGAATATGGATAAGACTGTGGTATGAATAGTTTTCATTTTGACTATATTTTAATGAAGGAATAGTTGGCTCTCTGTATCCACAAATTCAACCACCCATAGTTAGAAAATATTTTAACCTTGATTTTGTCATTTTATATAAGGGATACAATTTTGTTGCGGCATATATAAAGGGGTTTGATCATTCAGAGATTTTTACATCAATGGAGGGTCCGGCAACCAAACCCCAGCAGATATTAACAGCCTACTGTATAACATACATAAACTGACATGCCTAGATTTTGTTTGTTGAGAATTTTTGGTGTTGTTCTTAGGGTTTCTTTTAAAATATTAGTCTTTTACAAAACTGTAGTATTTATACAAACACCTTGATACATTTATCATATCAATTTTAAGTCAGTTAAAATACAAAAAAGACATTCACAATGACAAAAAGAAAAAACAAAATAAAATCACTGACCTTTAAGTTAAAATGGATCTAGTTCTACCAAAACTTATAAGGAAAAATGTTCGGGTGAAATTAAAGTAACATAAGAAATACAGTAGCTACATTGAAACTAACTGGGAAAATATTTTTAGCATACATTTTTTATGGAATAACAAAGATTCGAGTTCTAGTCTCTCACAATCCTAGTCCAACACTCAAACTACTGCTCTAGCAGATCAATATATTCAGAGCCGGTCCAAGGTAATTTTCAAGTATAGGCGAACAGAAATTTTGGCGCCCCCACCCAAACCAATCACTGAACTAGTAGGTTGGCAGAAGCTGGGGCTAACAGCGGGAGCTCACCCTGCTCCCCAAATTGGAACAGCCAACAAATTATTGGGTTGCTGACCTGAAGGTGGTGGCAGCAGCCGTTACCTTCCGGCCAGAGCAGTATCTCTTGATCTACTCATATTTGCATGTTTTCAAACTGCTAGGCTGGCAAAAGCTGGGGCTAACAGCTGGGGCTAACTCCGCTCCCCAGATCTGAACCTGCAACCTTTTGGTCAGAAAGTTCAGCAGCTCAGTGGTTTAACCCGCTGTGCCACTTGGAGCCCCCTATATATACACATACACACACACACACACACACATATATATATATATATACACACACACACACACACTTATTCCTCCTCCAGGACCGTCACTTACATTGGCCTATATCCCAGGATCTGATCCCAGATTATCTGCTTATCCCAGATTATCTGGCAGTGAAGATTAATATAATCCAGTTCAAAACCTAGAATGAGATCCTGGAACCATGCTCACCATTTGCACTAAATTATGACTGCAAGGATCATTTTCCCACACAGCTGAATAAAATCCCACATTTTCTGCTTTGAACTGGGATATAAGGCAATGTGGACTCAGATAACCCAGTCCATACCTTACAACCTCTGAGGATGCCTGTCATAGATGGGGGTGAAACGTCAGGAGAGAATACTTCTGGAACATGGCCATTCAGCCCAGAAAACATTAAACAACCCTGGACCAGAAGCATTTAGGCTTGATAGGTCAAGACCAGCACTTTGAATTCAGCCCAGTGGCAGATATCCAGACATTGGAGCTGATGTAACAGAGGCCAGGATAATGTATTCCATACCACCTACCATAGGGAGAGAGAAAAACTCATTGAACACTTGAGCCTTTTTGATCCTACCTTTCTCAGGAAGAACCAGGGAAACGGCAGATTAAACCAATGCAAGTACAAAGTCTCATTTTCTTGGCAGAAGCCAGGGCAGGAAGGAAAGCATGGGGTTGCTGTGAGTTTTCCAGGCTGTATGGCAGGGGTCCCCAAACTTTTTAAACAGGGGGGCAGTTCACGATCCTTCGGACCGTTGGAGGGCCGGACTATAGTTGGCCACCGAGCAATAATAATAATAGCAATAATAACAACAACAATAAAAAAGGGTTGGAAGAGACCCTTTGAGCCATTGAGTCCAATCCCCTTCTGCCTTTGTGCACCAAAGCGCAAGCAAAGCACCCCTGACAGATTACCACACAGCCTCAATGTTAAGAAGAAGAGGAAGAAGAAGAGGAAGAAGAAGAGGAAGAAGAAGCGGAAGAACGATCTGCCAACTGCAAAAGGCCACCCTACTGGGATCTGCACGCATCATCCGAAAATACATCACACAGTCCTAGACACTTGGGAAGTGTTCGACTTGCGATTTTGTGATACGAAATCCAGCATATCTGTCTTGTTTGCTGTGACCTAATAATAAAATAATAATAATAATAATGATGATGGTTGGAAGAGAAGAAGAGACCCCTTGGGTCATTTAGCCCAACCCCCTTTTGCCCTTGTGCCGTGGGGGCTGGATAAATGGCTTCGATGGGCCGCATCCGGCCCCCGGGCCTTAGTTTGGGGACCCCTGCTGTATGGCCATGTTCGAGAAGCATTCTCTCTTGACGTGTCACCTGCATCTATGGCAGGCATCCTCAAAGGCTGTGTGTGCGGTTTGTTGGAAACTAGGCAAGCGATGTTTACATATCTGTGGAAGGTCCAGTGTTTGAAAGAACTCTTCTCTGATGGAGGCCAGTGAGAATGTTGAAATTGATTATCTTGGTTAGCATTGAATAGCCTTGCAGCTTCAAGGCCTGGCTGATTCCTGCCTGGGGAAATCCTTTGTTGGAAGGTGTTAGCTGGCCCTGATGGTTTCCTGCCTGGAATTACCCTGCTTGCATAGTGTTGTTCTTTATTTACAGTTCTGGTTTAAGAGTTTTTTAATACTTGGGGCCAGATTGTGTTCATTTTCATGACTCAAAGCAACACAATAATAATAATAATAATCTTAATAATAATAGTAATAATGATAATGACTTTGGTAATACACACTACTTCTCTCCCTCCACAGTTTCCTCCCTGGGGAATCCTTGGTTGGGAGGTGTTAGCTGGCCCTGATTGTTTCCTGCCTGGAATTACCCTGTTTGCATAGTATTGTTCTTTATATACAGTTCTGATTTTAGAGTGTTTTAATACTTGGGGCCAGATTGTGTTCATTTTCATGGCTCAAAGCAACACAATAATAATAATCTTAATAATAATAGTAATAATAATAATGACTTTGATAATACACACTACTTCTCTCTCTCCACAGTTGCCTCCCTGTGGGAATCCTTGGTTGGGAGATGTTAGCTGTCTGGAATTCCCGTTTTCAGATTCTTCTTTATTTACCGTCCCGATTTTATAGTTTTCTTATGAAAAAGATGCTTTCTCCCCAACTGGACACAAGATCGCCTTGGACAGATGCAGGCAGCATTGATGTAGATTTGCTGCCTTCATCCAAGTCTTGCTATATCTATCTATCTATCTATCTATATACACTGACCAACCCTTTAAATGTTTGGTGATAGGCATGTAAGGGGGAGGGATGTGACTTGTTTACTGGCGGGAGCATACACTTTTCAGCTTGTTTTTTTTAAAGGTACGGTAGCACTCCGGGTTAGGGCACATTTAAAGAGAAAGAGGCTCCTAAAATTGTCAGCAATGAGTGGAAAGGAGAACCAGAGACTGCAAATGCCTCCCCACCCCCTTCTTCCCAGGTTTTGGAGAAGATTTGAGTCCATGGGTTGTTGTGAGTTTTCTGGACTATATGTCCAGGGTGGGGGAAAGAACTCTTGTCTGTTTGAGGCAAATGTGAATGTTGTAACTGGCCAGCATGATTAGCCTTGCAGTTTCAAAGCCTGGCTGTTGCCTGCGCGCGGTGTGGGGCGGGGAATCCTTTGTTGGGAGGAGAAACGAGGAAACTGAACTGGGATGCGGGGAGGCACTTCAACTGCACCCTCTGGTGAAAGCTGCTGCAGATGCCCCAGGGCATGGGCTCTCCTGGGGAAGAGGAGGAGGAGGAGGTACCCCTTGGAGCCTGTGCCTTGAGCCTCCTTTTCCAAGCCACCGGTGGGAGAGATGAGTAAAGGAGGGAAAGAAAGCTAGAGAGAGAGAGAGCCCTTCTCCTCCCCCCTTCCTCCTGCTTCTTCTCCTTAGGAGCTTCGCTACAGCCTCCTACACCGGACAAGAAAGAGGTGGAGGAGGAGGAGGGGAGAGAGACAGAGAAGCAGTTGCTCGCCTCTTCCTCCTCCTTGGCTTTCTTTGGGCTTCAGCTGGGGAGGAGAAGAGAAGAGGTACACCCTGGCTTCGTGAGACGCCCCTTCCCCTTCCCCTCCTCACCTGGGCGCCATGTCCTGAAAGAGAGCCGTGATTTAGCTGGCCTTGCTGCTGCGGCCTGCCTGGGCCTTCCCGAAGGCCCGGGCAGAAGGGGAAGGAGGTGGGGGGTGGTGCCATCTTCCGGGGAGCTTGAGGGCGCCCCCAGGAGGGCGGCGCCACAGGCAAATGACTGTATTGCCTCTCGGTTGAACCATACAAAAGACTATGGAAGGGATCTCTGTTCAGCCATTTATCTCACAGTTTGACTTTGACTAAGTCACACTGTTTTAGCCTCACAGTAGGCAATGTCAAAGCTCTTTTGGGCAAATCTTAACCCCCCCCCCCCAAAAAAAAGCCCTGTAAATGGTTTGCCATAGGTTCACCATAGATCAGAAATGATTTGAAGGCACACCACAACAAGTTATGCCAGCTACTAAGTGATGCTGAGAAAACAGGAGCAACTCTGAATCCAGCAGATTGAAATGTAGTTCTTTTCAACTTGGGAACACTTCAAGTGGGAAAAGTAATGGTAGTGTTCAATGAGCACTTGGGACTTTATCACAAAGAGCTGGAGAAAACGAGGGAAAGTTGGGAGAGGGGAAGGGTGGAGTTTCATGGGTTTTATGTTTAAAGAAGACAAAGACTTTACTCACTCCCATCACACTGGATTGCTTTCTTCAGCTTCTAACTCAACCATCTGTTTAATTCCCATCACATGGGCAGGAGATGACTCCTCCCATTTCAAGGATACCAGCACACCTTTTAAAACAGGGGACTTTAAGGTAGTACTGCCTTCAAGACCCCTCCACTGAAGCAAATTTAAGTCATTTTTCTTAAGGTAGCACTTTCGATGGGGTCGTTTGCACTCAAGACACGTCCACTGAAACAGAAGCATCTTTCTTAAAATGGCATTTTCCCTGGGGTCGTTTGCACTGAGATTGTCCCTCCAGGATTTTTATTATTTATATATATATTTAAAAACATCACCCGGATCTTAGGAAGTGGTTATAAATTAACCCTTCTCTTTCCCAAAGTCTTTGCATTGCTGATTGTAGGAAGTGGTTTTAAATTAACCTCGATCTTTCCCCAAGCCTCTCTGCATTGGCAACCTACGGAAATGAGCATTTTGGCCCCTCCCACACACAGCGTTATGATTTTATTTACAAGCAGGCAACAGGGATTAATATCACACTGGGAAATCTATGGGAGGAATTTGAAAGGTTAGGAATCATTGGAAAAACCAACACTTTAGAAATAGCAAAATATCTCATCCCCACAGTTGAAGCTTGCATTGTGTCTTCACACAATGCAAGCTTCAACTGTGGGGATGAGATATTTTGCTATTTCTTAAATGTGTAGAAACACTGATTTTGTTGCATGTGATGAAGTCCTTAGTAGGGAGAATGGAGTGTGGCTCTGTTTCAGACTTATCATAATACCTTCGGTGCAAATCAAGCAACATCAAAGGATTAGGATCACACTGATTTATGATAAGGATATAATTTTTGCATGAGCCAGCAGTGGTTTGAGCATTGACCCCTAGGAAATCAGGATTCAAATCCTTGCTCAGCTTTAGAAACCCAAAGTGAATCACACTTTTTAGCCTTGGAGAAAGGCAATTGGAAACCTCTTCTGAATATGGTTGTTGTGAGCATCACATTGAATACATATAAAAACAACAGATTCATGTGATATCCTAAATGCATAGTTGTATATACAACATTGAAGGATGGTAAAAATTCTCAATTTCCAGGGAATTTTAAAAATATAATGAGAAAAAATTGTTAAGGATCCCCTGGGAAAATGGCAGATTTATTGCCCGGCTTTTAGAAAGATATTCAGAGTTCTGATTACTTCCTGATTTGTTACTTTACTTTAAAATTTATTTATTTCAATATATTTCTTTTAAAATAATTAATCATTATTAATCACATTTTTTTCTTTTTTGAAAAACAATCTCCTAAAGCAAAAATAAAAGCAACAAAAACATATATAGCATAGGGATTCAAAACTGGTGCTTTAGTTACCTTCCTTGCTAATGATTTTTGTTGCACTACCATATCTTTTCTCATATTTTTCTCTTTAGTCAGATTGTCTGAAGATAAATAGTCCTGAATTCCATTTCCTTCCCTAAGGGCAAACAGGTTATAATGTATATAATCCTGATCTTGCATTTCTATCATGGGCCAACAGAACTGTATTTTAGTGGAAGGCAGCTTTCACTAGGCTGTACTGTTTTGTCACTTTGTGTTGATGAGATGGATCCTCCTGAAGAATTACATTCAAAGCATTCACTCACTGTTTCCTCTTTTTTTCTGATCAGGTCAAACATATTCTACCGAGCTTGCATGGATATTCCTAGGGGCACAGAGTTGTTGGTGTGGTATAATGACAGCTACACATCTTTTTTTGGAATCCCTTTACAGTGTATTGCACAGGATGAGAACTGTAAGTGTCTAATTTTGTCCACAAAATTACTTTCATGTTTATTAAAATTATGCATTTTAAAATATAAGAATGCTCAGTTTGTATTAAAGTAATGTAAGTTTTCCAGGTTAGAAATCCATTTTTACAACACCAGATAAACCTGTTGTGCAAGTAGACATCACAAGAGTGATATTTGATCTGTTAAACAAATAGGGAAAAAACACTTGGAAAATGAAGAGTTTAATATCTGTTGAAATATTAAACTCTTCAGTTTTGACATTTTCCAAGTAAAAAAGGTGGCTACAATTTTTTAAAAATAACAAGATAGGATATAATATTTCCTGCCAGAATTATGGTGTGTTTTAGAGGCATATTATAATTGTGAAGTCAGATGGAGATGAATTTGAGAGCCAAGAGAAGCCAAAGGATAATGGGTGACAGGAAGACATGAAATATTTTTTCTTGGTCTAAGGTCATTGCAAAGGCCTCTATGCTGTTTACAGAATGACACAGAAGTTATTTAGATGAGTTATAACAGGCCAGAATGGCCAATGGTCACTAGCTATTTGGGACTTTTAGTCCAAAAAACATAACCTTTTCATGCTGTGAAGATATACCATTAAGATAAATGACCTTTTAAAACTTGTTCTAGATATGACTTCTAGAATTATCACTAGGATTTTCCCAGAATACAATCACTTGGAGAAACTTAATTTCATACTGATATTTAGACCAAATAGAAACTATGGTATATCTTATTCACTGTTTAAAAGAGTCCTGATGCAAATATATGTTTGCTCAGCAGCTAGAATTGTGCAGAAATGGCTCCAATAACACAGAGAGCAATACTTGCAGAATCAAAGTTTTGCAGATTTATGACTCCTACCTATGTAGACTCTTACCTAAGTGGAAAAATGCATATATCTCCCTGCCTGTTGTTTTGGTCACATTTTTTATACATGGAAACACATTAATTGCTTTCTTGGTCATACTGGTGAAGTATATTAAATGGTGAATATTAAATTGTGAGTTCACATTCTTGGTGTCACATTCAAATACTTTCCATTCTATGAACATTTTAGGACAAAAGAACTGAACCCTGGTCTACTCATGCAGCAGGTGGACTGTACTATGTGGGTGTATGAAGAGAAGTAAAGGCTATTCAGAACTTTTTATTAGTGGGCAATCAATAAAAATACATCAAATGCAACAAAAATTTCCATCCTTATTTCAGAGTGTAAAGGCCAGTGTTTCCTGGTTACTGTATTTTCTACAGAAAACTTTTACATAAAACCAAAATTTTGGGATGGATAAAATTGTATTATTTGTAAAATGGTTTTGGAAAAAAAATTAGTGGAGCATAATTTTTGTAACTTTGCCCAGAGGGTAAAAAAGGGAGATAACATTATGAAATTACAGTAGAATCTCACTTATCCAAGCCTCACTTATCCAAGCCTCTGGATTATTCAAGCCATTTTTGTAGTCAATGTTTTCAATATGTCATGATATTTTGGTGATAAATTCATAAATACAGTAATTACAACATAACATTACTGCGTATTGAACTACTTTTTCTATCAAATTTGTTGTATAACATGACGGTTTGGTGCTTAATTTGTAAAATCATAATCTAATTTAATGTTTAATAGGCTTTTCCTTAATCCCTCCTTATTATCCAAGATATTCGCTTATCCAAGCTTCTGCCGGCCCATTTAGCTTGGATAAGTGAGACTCTACTGTACATACTTTGTTATGGAAGAATGTAATAAGTAAATAGTTACATCAAGAAAGAGAAGTGTTTTAGACTAGCTCATTCTTTTCATGTGCTACATTTCCATTTATTATAGCTTTTTACAGGGGATTTATTGCAGGAGGCCACATTACAAATAGCAACATCAGGATGCAACTCCACCAGGATAAAACCCATTGCTGCCCAACCCAAGAGACCAGACAACAAAGATAGGATTAATTAAGGGATTTGTTAACTGTTACCTATTTAATTGCTTTTTTTGTGATAACTAAATTTCAATGGGGGGAGCGATTTGGTGCAGGTGTGGCTGGAGCGGTTCTTCTCCCTAGACCACAGCTCCCAGTCTCCCTGGGCAAAAACACCATAGTTACGTGAGATGAATCCCTGAAACTCAGGGTTATTTCCAGGTCCATCTAATAACCTAGTTTTTTTGAGATATAAATTTCATATTGGGTGGTGACGAAAGTCATGGGTGGTGGTTCACGGGTGGGGGATTTGGGGGAATGGCATAACTGTATTATGTGTATTCAATTATCTTTGGATGTTTTTCTTTCTCATAGTCTGTATGCCAACAATTCACTTAATAAAAACTTTTAACCAAAAAACCCCCAAAACAAAACATAATAACCTGGATGGATAGACTAAGGGTGTAAGTCCCCAGGCAAAAGACACCTCTGTGTCTCTACCAGCCCTGAGGGATTTCTTCCCAATCCCAAGATCACATGATACATGAGAGCAGTTCCAAATTCCCATCCTACTCAAATGTTTCAAAAGGTGTATCACTGGATTGTATCTTCCTCCAATACTTGCCATGGAGACACCACCTTTAACCAATTGTTTGATTCTCCATGACAGTGCAGGGTGGGCAAAAAGCCCATGTAAAGTGGAGGGAATTCTGCCCAGCCCCAAAGTAACCAAAGATATTACATTGTGTAAGGAAGTGGGAGAGTGGATCAAAGCATTCCAAGAGGAAAGATGGAGGGCGAGATGCCTTTTAAACACCAGCTCAGCCCTGCCTCCTCTTACTTTATCCTGGCATGTGATGTCAAGCAAGGCCGTAGCCAGAAAAATATTTTGGAGTGGGGGGGGGGGGAGTTGAAACTTTTTTTTTTTAGTGAATCATGAAGAGTAGTTCCATAATGCAAAATAATTTAGTAATCAGGCTCCATAAATAGACTTCACTGGACACTCAAGACAGATAAACTTCAGTGGACACTCATGGGGATTTGGTTAACCAGTTTAAAATTCATGAGTAAACCAGGGTTTTTTAAAACCTGAAAAATTTGGGGGTGGGGTTGAACCCCTAATCCTTCCCCCCTAGCTACAGCCCTGATGTCAAGACAGATTTTACTACTGACCTCTCTCCTCAGGAAGTCAGCACAACATTATCTCACACCTTTGCTGCTCTGTGGTGTGGGAATTTGAAATCTGTCACCACAGGCTTCTACTTCTCTCATCTCCAGCTCATGGGCAGACCAGGCTTTAGTTTGTTGTTCTGTTTAATTTATGTCAGAAGAGCACAGATTGCCACTTGGGATGCATATGGTTCTCTGCAGCCAAATTATCATCCCATGTAGCTGTGCCTTGCAAGTTCTGTCTCCACTCCATCCATTTCCTGCTGATTTCATTTAGATTACTAGCAACAACGAAAAAAAAAGGAGTCAGTATCAAACACATAATGATGCTGATGGTTGTGAGGCAACAGAGATCCTGAAATAAGTCATTCTGTGAGAATGGAGAGGGCTTTCCACTTCCATCCAGTTATTGTTGTTCGAGTGGTGGGTGGATGTGTTTGCTCATAGTCCCAGCCAGCATTCCACATAGTTCCCAGGTTAAAAAAAGGTTATGGGTCTCTCATCCATGTTAATATTACATTCTTGTTGTCCTTAGTGAATAGAACACTGGCATTGGGTGTGTTTATAGTAACTGGAATATTGCTTCATATATCTGAAATATCTTTGTTTTTCTTTCTTTTCTTAGTGAACGTTCCTTCAACAGTAATGGAAGCCATGTCAAGGCAAGACAGCCTCCAGTCATTTAATAAAAGTAGCAAACTGCCCTCTGCCATTCCACAGCAGTCCATAGTATTTCCACAGACTCCATGTAATAGGAATTTCTCTCTTCTGGATAAGACAGGCTCTGTGGAATCAGGATTTAACCAGATCAGTGTGAAAAACCAGCGAGTCCTTGCAAGTCCAACATCAACAAGCCAATTAAATTCTGAGTTCAGTGACTGGCACCTTTGGAAATGTGGGCAGTGCTTTAAGACTTTCACCCAACGGATCCTCTTACAGATGCATGTTTGTACACAGAACCCTGACAGGTAAAACATGGGAACTCTTTACTTTTGTATCCAATAGTAAGTGCCATTGTATTCTGATTTTATCAGGCTGTTACCCTTTTCACCAACATAGCCTTATTAAAAGGGACCGGTACAGTGCAATTCATCTGCTGCTGTGTGAAACGTACAGATAAATGGCCATAGTTAGCTTTAGTATTTGTAAAAACACTGGGCAAATAAAGATACAGATCAGAGAAAATGGCTAAGAATATAATCTCGGTATAGCACATCCACTGGAAAGAGGAAAAAATTGAAGGAAAATGTATGGATATCTCAGATGGGAAGAAAGAGGTCAAGATAATTAAAAGTCATTCTGTCTCTGAAAGATAATATAACTTGCTGCTCAGCAGCTGTCATAGTCATTTCAGGGTTCACCTATAGTGTGCAATGTGTATGAACTTAATTAAGTACTAAGAGGTAATGAATTGGAATTTTTTGCTTAGTACTATTTTTCTTCAGAGCATGCAAAGCCATAAATCGTGCAAAGCTGTCAAAAGGAAATACCTACTCTACCAGTGATGTGGAGGAAAACAGATGCCACTTATTCAATAAACTAATATCCACACAGAAGAAAAATGTTGACTAGATACCTCAGAGTCAAAGTTGGTTTGAAAGTTTGTCAATACAGAATTTTATGGCCATGAACTGAGGATGAATTTTAGCTGAACAAGTGAATTAAAATTTCAGGTACTCTGA
Source organism: Anolis carolinensis (assembly GCF_035594765.1). NCBI lineage: Eukaryota > Metazoa > Chordata > Lepidosauria > Squamata > Anolidae > Anolis > Anolis carolinensis. Next base: position 262,312,195 of record NC_085842.1, on the reverse strand, counting down.
CCATTGCCCCAGTAGAGATAATGGAACTATTATTTATGAATCAAATCTAGTTTATTTGACAACCTTGATAGCTGGCAGTACAATAGACAAAAATCAGATTAATCCAATAAAAGGACTGCTCTTTTTTTTTCTTTTTTGTCTTGAGTAGCAAAGAAATGCTTACTCTAAAAGATGTGCTCCTGGAATAATCATTTGGGGGTGTAATCCCCTAAGTACGGCTACCACACTTCCTCAGTAGTGAAAATGCATGGCGTTAGAGGAAACATTAGAGGAAACCCTCTCTTTTATATCTCTACTCCCTCTACTATGTGCATTACTCACAGAATTACTTAACACTGAGTTGGAGAAAAACTGGTTCCTAACCATTTTCTGCTTCCAAACTCCATTTTTAAAAAGTAAAAAGCTGACAAATTTTCAATCATTGCCTTTTTTGGGGGGAGGGGGGGGGCTGAAAATACTCCCAGAGGTGAATATTCAAAACAGACACCTAGCCACGTCTGGGTCAGATTTTTAGCTGACCTTCAGACAAGAAACAAGAGGCTCATAACTTCCAAGGGAAAAATTGGTCTTTGCCCCACTACATATGCTCACTTCTAATTTAAAAGAATATATTTGTAGTGATTTCTTGTCTGTCACCTCTAAAAGACAGCTAGAGTACTATATGGTTTGAGTGCCAGATCAGGACTCTAGGAGATCAGAGTTTGAATTTCTATTTGGCCACGGAGATCCAATGGCTGCCCTTGGGCAAGTTATACTCTCCCAGCCCCACAGGAAGGCTATGGACATCCCACTTTGAACAAATCTTGCCTAGAAAATCCTGTGATAGATTGGTGTTTGGCTCATCACAAGTCAGAAATAACTAGAAGGGCAAACAATAGCAATCTCTAAATGCAAGACTTTAGGGAAATCTTAATTTAACAAAATATTCTCAAATAATTCGATGTCGATATATTGTTTATTGAAAAGAAATAGGAAATAAGAATAGTATTTGTTTCAGAGCCCATGTACATTTTGATCATTGTGTGGGCCAGCTGCATACTGTCCCTATTAATTCCACTGGCAATCAACCGCATCACAAAGGCTGTGTGGCAAATTTGGTGGAGCCTGTTGAGGGGCATGGGGAACCTGTTACCCAACGTTCCGCATCACCCAACTCGCTGGAGTCCTCATCCCACAGGAGGAAGTGTCGACCGCCCGGCTTCCCCTCATTGCTTCTGGTGCAACACGGGAAGCTTCCTGTGTTGCTGCGGCGGCAGCATGTGTTAGTTCCTGGATAGTTTTACTATGGAGCCTCACCAGAAGTTCCTCCTCTGCATTGTGGGATCAGGGCTGGCAGGCTCTGTCATAAAACTATTGACTGCCAAAAATAACCCAATGTGACAAGGTTGTAAGTTTACAACTAGATATACTGTATATGTGATTCTGATTCTTCCACTGAGGCCCCTTTAAGGATATTTGCAACTCCATTTGTAAACCATATATCCTACTCCAGATCCAGGTGTATGAGTCTGTGTTATGCAGTTTCATACCTTAGCTCCAAGAAATGAAACTATAGGTTCATAGTTTGCTTGAAATCACTAGATTGTGTTTCTGATTCAGGAACCCTGACTGCTGTACAGTGTCACACAGATTTAAGGAACTCTAGCAGAGAATTCCCAGGATATATCAGGATGGAGTATGGTACTATGAAACTGGTGTAGTACCTGCATAGTGAAGACATGTTCTAGATTGAGATAAATACATAAAGCCCAATCTTACGGCATTTAAAAAGTAAACATTATGGAATCCACAATATATATTTCAAGGATAAATAATACACCCACAATAAATATTTCAAGAAAGAATATCTATGCCATTCATACTCTTCTAGGGTTAAGTTGACATAGCATGGCAGGTTTGACTAGGAAATTCTGGAAATTGTAGCTCGAAAAGTAACAGTTCCAATCTCTACATTTGTGTATATTTTAATCTCAGTGAACTAAGACTTCCAGCCTTTTACACAGTAATTGACTGATCAGGATATTCTTCTTCTGTGTAGGGACATTTTTTATGGGTGCCTGATAACCCATTAGGGAAGAGAAAGGTAGATCTGCAAAGGTATATCTCTTTGTTTTAGAAGCAATCTAGCTCAGTTAAAGAATACTTTATTTCTAAGACCCACTCCACTTTTACTGGCATTTTTACTGCTCTTTTCTCTCTGCAATCAAATATGGTCCACTTCGTTATATAAACTGTAGATGAGAAAATAAGTATCTGGGAATTCCAAATGACTAAAAATTCAAAGAAAGAATTATTGTTATTAGCCGCCGGAAGTTGGTTACATCATACCGAGAACTCAATTTTGGGGTATTCCAAGTAGTTGCCTTTGTACTGCGAGATCCATGCAAGTGCATGGGTTAATATGTAGTGTAGGGGAGTGCTGCACCTAAACTTTGTGTACCAAATATTGGTGCCTTTATGCATGCACAATTTATCCATAAAAAGGTTAAGTATAAAGTTTCAGATGATTGGGTGTATTGTACACATATCGGATATCCATACAAGGAACAGGGACATGCTCTTCGCCTTTGCCTCCTTTCGGTAATTATGAAAGTACAGATACAACTTAAATGAAATACAGCCTTTAAAACATAAGGGACTGTTGGCCCTCTGCATCCACATATTCAACCATCTACAGCTTGAAAATATTAAAAGACAAAACCCAAAGCTATCTTTGATTTTTCCATTTTATATAAGGGATACTATGTCATTGTATATAATGGGATGAACATCCATAGATTTTGGTATGCTGAGTGGAGGGTGGAGTCAGAGCCGGCCCTAGGTATTTTTCAAGTGTAGGCAAACAGAATTTTGGCACCCCCCCAAACCAATCACTGAAAAATAAAAGCGTTGGATAAGCGAAAATGTTGGATAATAAGGAAGTATAAAGGAAAAGCCTATAAAACATCAAATTACATTATGATTTTAAAAATTAAGCACCAAAACATCATGTTTTACATGATTACAAGGTGATTAATTACAACATTCACACCTGCTTCAAAGAAAAGTTCTTTCTCCCACCCTGGACCTTCTACAGATATATAAACCCCACATACCTAGCTTCCAAGTTCCTACAGACCTCACAATCTCTGAAGGCCCCAAAGGTGGGCTTGCGTGGTGCGAAGGTGGGTCTGCGCTGGCCAGAAGGCCCAGCGCGGCCGCTGGAAGGCCCGAAAGAGAAGGAGGTGGAGAGTGGTGCCCTCCTCCCAGGACGATGGTGCCCCTGGGACGATGGCACCACAGGCAAATGCCTATTTCGCCTTATGGTTGGACCGCCTCTGGGTGGAGTTGTCCTGGAACCAACCCCCAGTGGATACCAAGGACCCACTATATATGCAACTGTTCTCCTTAGATTTCTGGTCCCTTCCCTTTTTTGACTTATAATTAGTATTAATGTATAATTGATTCGTTATAACTTTCAGTTCCCAGAATCCCTTGGCCAACAAGGTCAGTAGCCATGTTGTTTGAAAGCATCTGGGACTTCTCCTAAGGGGTAATTTTACATGATCCTTGATATAATCCACTATGCAGAGATAAAACATGCTCTCCTTATCTGCAGTAGATTTGCTGTAGCATTTCTTCACAAATTGTAGATTAACTGATGATTATGAAATAGCCAAGCAGCCTGGAGAATGCTTATGTGTTCTGTTGAGAGTTTTGTGAGGAATAATTAAAATTAAGAGCACTCCATATTTACAATAAAGCAATTTTTAGTATTTAATATAATCTGCAAAAGTCACTTGCCTAAATATCATGCTAGGTGTTAATTGTCTTTGGGGTAATAATTCAGTATGTCCAGGTTTGTATGTACTTGTAAACTTGTATGTATTACTTAGGGTTCTGAAATAGTTTTGACCATGTTGATTACGTTTCCTCTTACCCTACAATGCATTGTTAAATTATTGTGCCTCTCCTGGAAATAATAAACATGATAAAATCTCAAATCCATCCAGAATTAATTTGCTGGGGCAATTCCAAGGTTTCCCCCCATTGGTTGATTTTTTAACCCAGCCATTGGCAAATTGACTCACTATTCCTTGAACCAGGAGTCAGAAATTCCTTTTCTCTTCTGTTTTTCTGCTGCAGAAATTCCCAACAATCCCATTTGGGGGGCTCCAGAAAGGGGTAAGCGGAAGCCTTCAATCACAGTGAATCATTGAAAAAAACTATTTTGTAATTTATTTTTAAATTCAAGAGCAGTTCTTGTAATGAGCTATTAACCTGAATATTTTTTAAAAAAATTATTTGATTGTCACAGTGTTTAAGGGTTATTATGTTTTGGGTTACCTGGATATTTTCCCCAAGAGTTTTATATGCTTTTTAGCTTTATAGTTAATTTTAATTCTATAAATAAAGACATGTAGCATGTTCGATGGGACTGTGGATAGGTTGCATGCCAGTGTATCCCAGGAGATTTCTTCTAAGAAATGCTTCATCTCTCATGTTCCATGAATGATTAGCTGTGTGGTTTAAGCAGCTCAGTTATTTTTTCATATTGTTTTGCTCTTTTTATGGTTAAAGTAATTCGCTTAAATTGTTAGCTATCTTAAAATACCTCCTGTGCTATGTATAACATCAAATATTTGATCCCAATTTTGCATCTTACATATATCTTGGTGGGGCTAGAGTGGTTGCATTAGGATTGAAGAGACCTGGGTTCAAATATATATTTAGCCTTGAAGTTCCTTGGGACAGTCACCAAATATATTCTACAGATTTGTTTGGAGAACATATAGTTGAGGGAGGAGGGAAGGGAAATCATGTATGATTCCATGAGATTGCTGGAAGAAATATGGCATAAAAATAAATACTTCCCCAAAAATAAAATAACAAAAATATACTAAAAGCTTCTAAAATCCTTGCCCTTTCATGTATCTAGATTGGGATGGGCAACTACCAATAGTTGGGGAGGGCTACATTGGCTTGCTGAGCAACCTTGGGGTGTTCCATAGTTCACTATGCCCTGTTGTCCCACATACACAATTCTTGAAACTTTTTCATTTAAAAACACATTTTCCCACTCAAATCACCACAATGCGAGCAATTTCATTGCTGTCACCCTCTAAATTGTCTTTGATCAGGAAAACACCTTTATTAATACATGGAGGGAATGGAACTCCATGTCCAGTATGCTTCCTTCTTATTTAAAAAGCCTTTCCTGGACTTAGCAGGGGAGCTCCATGCAGCCCATGCCCAGCATTTTCCCAACCCCAATGTAGATTTTGTACAAGATACATTATGGTAATTCTATGAGCTTCAATAGATCATGAGATAGAGTTACCGTAGCATAACTGTGAACCTGGAAAGACCTTTCAAATTATGGGTCTACCATGAAGTTGATAAGCACTTTCAGATATGCACTTACCTCTTATCTGACATACAGATTAATAAAACAGATAACATATGTGATACTATGTGTTGCGAGCAGACACAAAATGCTATATAAATTCTAAATCATATCACTGTTATTATCAGGGTTAATATATCTATGTCTTATTCAGTCTGTAATGTATTGGACTGATCTACCTCACTATAGACAGACTTGTCTGAGAAACCAGGAAGGCACTAATCATAGGAAAGGGGAATGAAGGAAATATTCAGGTGATGTTTTTAAATATGTATTGGACCACGTGTGAGTGTGTGGGGGTAAGTGGGTGGCCATATACATACACACAAATACATATACATACATCCATACACACACACACACTCGGCCTGGAATTTTCCCTTCTGATAGATAGCTAGATAATATGATTGAAATGGCATTCTGAAATCCAGAAGTATTGCATATCTTCCAATTATTCCAAATATTTATTTATTTATTTATTTATTTACAGTATTTATATTCCGCCCTTCTCACCCCGAAGGGGACTCAGGGCGGATCACATTACACATATAAGGCAAACATTCAATGCCTTAACATAGAACAAAGACAAGACAAACACGGGCTCCGAGCTGGCCTCGAACTCATGACCTCTTGGTCAGAGTGATTTGTTGCAGCTGGTTGCTCAACAGCCTGCGCCACAGCCCGGCCCAGGCTATCATTTCAGTTTTTTCACTACTTTCAAAATTTCCCAATTTTTCTCTATCCTCTTGCTGCCATTTCCCATCATTCTTGGTTTATTTTATTAGTGCCAACTGTGTTCACTAATAGAAGGGAGAGGCCTATAGACACAGGCAAAGGAACAGTGCTGCAGCCTTTCCTAGATTGTATGTGTTTCCTCATTAATAACTTCTGCCATCTGGACATGTTCCATTTTCAACTGCAAAATGTTGATGGGTATGGCATTGTACTACTGGTGATACTGTAACATTGTTACTTATATGTAATATAGCATCTTTAACTCCCAGTACTTCCACTTCATGTAACAACTGTATAAATGTTCCTTCTCCCAGCATCAACAATAGGTAGCTCTTTATTATTTACTGGAGCCTCTCCTTGAAATTGACTTTGCATTCTTTGAATTTTTCTTTCTTAACACAAAACAAAAGTTGTGTAAGCGAGTCTAATAACGCTCTCTGGGAAGCTTTCCAAAATCGTTAATGACATTGTTTCCCCTAGCCTACCTAGATCAATCACACAAGAATGTTCTAAGACTATAATGTTAGAGCCCTTGTACTATATTTCTAGAGTCACTCAGGGAAACAACATCGCTGGAAGTTCCAGGATCTTCACAGAGAACACTATTGAACCTACAAAGAAGCCACACAGAAAGTTCAAACTTTATAGAAGCAATCCAAGGTTACTCGGCCTGTTTTCAAAATGGAGCACCTCAGATAATTACAGTAGAGTCTCGCTTATCCAACGTAAACGGGCCGGCAGAACGTTGGACAAGCGAATATGTTGGACAATAAGGAGAGATTAAGGAAAAGCCTATTAAACATCAAATTAGGTTATGATTTTACAAATTAAGCACCAAAACATCATGTTAGACAACAAATTTGGCAGAAAAAGCCGTTCAATATGCAGTAATGCTATGTAGTAATTACTGTATTTACAAATTTAGCACCAAAATATCACGATATATTGAGAACATTGACTACAAAAATGCGTTGGATAATCCAGAATGTTGGATAAGTGAGTGTTGGATAAGTGAGACTCTACTGTATATTTAAAGTTCAGTTAAGTGATGAGTACTAGTAGCAAGTCGAAGTCACAAAGGTTGAGTTTGTTTTCCAAAACACTACAATTTAAATAGGAAAATGTGACTTCATTGCAGCAGAAACACAACTGCAGGAGTAGCTTTCAGTGTCACACGCTGAACGGCAATTGAACATCTCTTTTGTGGAAAATTATGGTTTGGAAAGAGTAATATCCTTCATTTTTGTGATAGATGGTATATTTTCATATTTGGTTCCACTCATTTCAGTGTAGTAGCTGAATAATGCTTTGGTTTTACAGGATAAAAATTAATCATGTTGATTTGTTCTTTTTTTATAAAAAAAAAGAGAGAGATTAATTGGTTGTATTTAGTGACTTATTTCTTTGTTGTGGTAGCAGTTAAAAATAGATAACCAGGGGCTAATAAATGTTAATGATCCCATTCACTCTTAGAAAATCAATTGCTCATGATTACAGCACATCTCAGTACATTGTTTTTTGCTAAAAGAATTTAATATTAAGAATATGTGGGAAAGAATTTTCCATAGTCATTTTGTTTTGTCATTGCCAAAATTTTCATGTTGGTGTAATAAATTATTTATGTGTGGGTAAATTTCTCTGAAAAAAGAATTAAAGCTGGAAAACATATTTTTCTTGATTTCTTTATATTAGCAATCACATTGAAATAAAAGGTTTCACTCATTCTCACATTGTTTAGGCTGTTTATTGTACCAACCATATCATGGTTAGAATTTATATGAGAGCGGGTTTCTCCATTGATCCCGGAGTACATGATCTATATGTACAATGAAGAGCCTCCAATAAGGGTTCAGCAGAGATTCCCAAAAAGAGCAAAGTAGTGGTAATTTTAAACTAGAAATGGGACAGTACAACCCTATAATTCCAATTTTGTGGGCCCCAAAGCCCACAGGAGTGCTTTGTTGTGTATTCCCACACAACATAGTTGGACAAAGATGCCCCTTGTGGTCCTTTCTGGGAACCTCATCACATTGACTAAAATTAGTGTCCTAGGATGCTTAGAGCCTTCTTCGGGGATGGAGTCTCATGGCAGCCACCACACAATCTCGAATCAGTTAGCCACCAATACTAAAATAATCCAATCCAAGAATTTCAATAAAATCTTTAAAACATAATAGTTAAACCTGGTACAATGAAATCCTGGTACAATGAGGGATTAAGGAAAAGCCTATTAAACATCAAATTAGGTTATGCTTTCACAAATTAAGCACCAAAACATGTTATACCACAAATTTGGCAGAAAAAGTAGTTCAATACACAGTAATGCTATGTAGAAATTACTGTATTTACAAACTTGGCACCAAAATATCACGATGTATTGAAAACATTGACTACAAAAAAGCGTTGGATAATCCAGAATGTTGGATAAGCGAGTGTTGGATAAGTGAGACTCTACTGTAGTTGAAAAAACGACTCTCACTCTAAAAAGGAGGAAAAGAGGTTGAGAAAAAAATGACTGCATCTTTCAGATTATCTGGTTTTTATTTTAGCATGTGTTTTTGTAGATATAATCCCATTCCTTCCAATGCAGGGAAAAAAATGGTATTAAAGCCCAAAGTATAAAGCATTTATGTGGTTCTGCAAGTGGGATGGAATGTAATAGGATCCAGGAAGGTGCAGATCATGATCCTTGCTCTAATTTTTTTAAAGCATTAAATTACAAAGCATGATTTAGAATATTATCTTTTCCTTACATCTTTCAGGATTATAATACATTCTAGCCCACTGCCACAACGGTATAGATTATGTCCTTAATTAGTACTGTACCTGAAGAAGTAAGTTTATGCTCACAAAACATCTTGCTAAAATAAAAAACAGTCAATTTTAAAGGTGCTGACATATTTGTTTTTTCCTCCTCTACCTTTCCCTCTTTTTATGCTGCAAAAGATTTACACAGCTACTTCTTTGAAAGCTCTCACTATAAAAGGTCAGTCTCTAATATCCAGAGGTGAACTCAGGCCCTAAAAGATCAACTGGCATCTTATAGTGTGAGGAGTTCTTCTTTGAAACTTTTTAAGGAACTCTCCTGAAAGATTTTATAATGTGAGTAATTAAAATATAGTATAGTATTGAGTTATTGACTAGTGCTAGGTCATTAATCAACCGAAAAAATTCTATGATCCATGCTCTGAAGCACTGTAAAATAATAGTATTGGTGATCAGTGATGCATGTAGTCACAATTAAGCAGTTCAGTTGACAAATGAGAGAGTATACTTTATTTTACACGTAATTGAATTGCACTATATGCTTGGCCACCATTGCATCCTTCCCTATAGCTTTGAATTCTAGCTATGTAGACACACACATTTGTTAGAGGGAGAGAACAATTAAAACTATATTGTTCATTAATTCTAAAACTCAGTCAGTAAGTAGTGTGTTTTGAGCTGATCTTCAGAACTATAATCATTAATATGCCTAAGGATATTTTCCTAATTTTCTTAAGATACTTCCAAAAATCAAAACTGTATCCTACTATATCAGAACAGATCAGGTGGGTAAGAATGCTCAAAATATTAGAATATTACACCAACTGCTTTAATGTTTCCATTGCCATTAATAAAGTCTGTAGCAATTCAACTGTCAGCACATTTTACCCTGGATTGCAAAGTATTTTACTAGTTGTGGAAAAAATATGTAGTACTCATGTTTGAGGTTAAGTTGCAGATGTGATGCACAGTACTTTATTTTTCTTATACCAGCACAATGGTTGACTGAATTTAGAATAGGCCAATGATCAAGGATTCTGGGAGCTGAAGTCCAAAACACCTGGAAGACCACAATTTAGAAAACAATGTGTATGTGCAACATTTATTTATTTATTTAATTTATATACCGCTCTTCTCCTGCGGGAGACCCAGAGCAGTCAAGCTTCTATTTGAGGATGTGTGAAGAGGGACAGACCACCCACAGAAATTAGTCTTATGATCAAACTGTGTTCACTAACAAGATGTTTCCCCAACATTCATCCAAAATATCTTGTAATCTTAAACACCAGCAGATCTAGTCTTCCTCTTCCAGGTTTGTAGAGAACAGATCTTTGACTTCTTCCACATGACAGGCCTTCAGATATTTTGGGAGTGATTTCTTGCTCCTACTTCAGTTGCAACAACATGTGTCATGGGGCTACATGTGCTCCCAAGACACTCCTCAAAACCACACTGCTGAAATTGGTGGTAATTGGGAAAATCCTATTGAATGCTTGCTTTAAATATTTTGTACTGGTTTGCCACAAAAATGCTTGTTTTAATTTCAGAATTTCCCGTTAAGATAAATAGGTTTGGGGGTGTGGACAAGAGTTGGTTTAAAGACCAAGCATATCATAGTTTTCTGAGAAAAGTCTAAAATGCATCAGAATGTTGCATATTTTAGGACAAAAACATTTTTCTTTTGGTCTTATACAATTTTCATTACATGATTGTTCTATGCCATCATTCCTTTGTGGTTTGAGCCAGAAAGCAACTTTGGAGATTCGTTTGATATTTTTGTAGCACCTTCAAAGTGTGTGGCAATTTAAATCACAGAATTTTGCAGTTATGGCAAGTGGAATGCAAGTGTTATAATTGTGTTGTGTATGCTGTACAGGTCAGAGTATCTAAGGTAATTCTTAGTAAGCAATGAAAAAGCATCACTTACACAGACATTGTGCATACTGTCAATACTCATCCAAACATTACTGCATCGATTGCAGACATCTACAAAGGAATGCTACATATGTAGAGATATGTGCATGTAGATTTCCAGTTTATGATGGCTTAGAAACCCACAGACATATACCCTGTTTCCCCAAAATAAGGCCTACCCTGAAAATAAGACCTATCATGATTTTTCAGCATTTCTGAAGATGCTCGAAATCTAAGCCTTATTTCAAAAAATAAGCCCTATATATAGTTCATTTACAAAGTCCATTTGGAAAAATAAGGCTACCTCTGAAAACAAGCCCTAATGCATCTTTTGGAGCAAAAATTAACATAAACCCCTATCTTATTTTGGGGGAAACAGAATGTATATCTCATCATGTAGGTGATCAATATGTAGATGCGAGGAGAAGGACTTGTGAGACAAATGAAATTGGCAGTGGGTCAGGGATGCTTCCCCCCCCCCCCCCGATACTTCTCTTCAGTCTTCAAAACAGTCTCCAAAGAGATTTAATAAATATACTTTAATACAATATAGAGTAACAGAACTTCTAAAATCATCATTTTGAAAGCAGCATCAAGAGACAGAATCAAAACATAGTTCAAAAATTCTTAAAAGCTTGGTGGAATAAAAACCAATTCTGGATTATTCCAGAAGAGAATTCATCAACCCTAGTGCTGCCACTGAAAAACCTTGCCTTCTCTCACCAGCTAACGGTCATGGAGGAGTTAATAACGGAACACAGTGCAAAGTTTCAGATGGTATAGCATGCATATGTTTGTACAGAACACAACCCTTCAAAAGTCTTGTTTCTAAAGCAGTGTGTGTAGCATAGTGTATATGCGTGCCTTCGAGTCACTTGTTGACTTTTGGCAACCTCATAAATTTCATCAGGTGTTCTTAGGCAAGGACTACTGGGAGATGGTTTTGCCCGTTTCTTCCTCTGAAATATAACCTACAGCACCTGGTATTCATTAGTGATTTTCCATCCAAGTACTTATCAAGATCAAACTTGCTTGTCTCCAAGATCAGATGGCATCTGGTATCTACAGGGTAGTTACTGGAGATAGTTATTTGTCTGTACACTTATAACTAAGATTGCAAAGAGATTAAATACTATATAAATGAAATAGAGAGAAAGGAAAGGAGATAGAATAGTCCCATACTTTGATGTATTACCAATGTTAACACTGGTTGAGAATTTTGTAGCATTTTAAACAATATATTTCAGTTATAATTATATATATTTAGTTATATTTTTCCTCTGAAATCTCTCCTCTAAACTAATGATCAATGCACCACAAAAACCACTGCAAACTCTGAAGCAATAAGCTGGGGCTGAGCAAACCAGAGTCCTTCATTTTACCGCTCAGATCTTTGGACAAAATTCTGTTTGTTAGTCTCAACTAAAGTAGATGCATGGAATCAAGGTCCTTTGAATAGTCAATCAATACATAGATGTAACTCATTGATACATAGATATAACTTTAGTTGAGAATAACAATCAGATTTCGGTCTTTTGACTTTTCAGTTTGTAATGTTATCAAGTATTTTATTCAAACAGGCTGATTTTATATTAAAAGGAATAAATAATTTAGACTAAAACTGTATCAGGAACTTGAATGAAAATGAAATATAGAAGTAGAAATAGTATAATTATGGGGTGGAAAGCAGAAGTATAAGGAAAACCTTTTATTTCATATCTTTCATATCTTTCTACTTCACACGAAAATCATTGCAATAACTGTGATACTTTTGTACTCAATTTGCTGAGTAAACTAAAGAAATTCATGGAATAGTTTGATTTGGTTCAATTTTAATGCAAAAGTTTATGTTAGGATGTGCTGAAGTTATATAGCCCTATGAAAACTATATGGGGGAATCTAGTTGAAGCTACATTTCAAAAAGTGACAAACCTTATTAGGTTTTTATTGCCATCTCTTTTTATTCTAACCAGATAGCTAATGATCAATACAGTATGCACCACAAAAACCATTGCAAACTCTGAAGCAATAAGCTAGGGCTGGGCAAACCTGAGTAGGGCCAGCCAATAATCACTCATGGAGTGTTGTTGGTGGGAGAAATATAAAAAACAGAACCTTGTTTGTAAAAGATAGGCCTGCCAAAATAGAGGAATTGATAGATCTGAATAGGGTTCTCTTGTTTACCCTACATATTTCTCCTATGTCTCAAAACACCAGATATCTGTGTATGGTCTAATGTTTGGAGAGCACATATAACCTACATGGCATTGCCAGATATTATACAGACTTCTGGAGAAAAACCTTTTTTCAGTATTATACAGGTTTAGTCGCTCTCATTTAGAAATCTGAAATTCCAAATATTCCAGATCCAAAACTTCTTGCCACTAGCCACCCATTTCCCCTTTGGGGAAAGTGTTTAGTGGTGCATCCAATGCCCTCTGTGTTTTCCCTCAAGGAACTCTGATGGGGAAAGAGAAGATGGGGACAACTCTACTTGTAGAAAGCCTCTCTGTAAAAAGGAGATGACTCTGATGTTTATGCACTTGCCTTATGCCCAATCAATGGCAAGACTGGAAATGGCTGCTAGCCCAGAGAAAATGAAAAAGATTCAGGAGGGTGGGGTAATTTCTACTCCCTTCCTGGCCACTTTGCTAAAAGGGCAAAAAGTGTGTTGACAAGTGGGGAAATACATGGGACCTGTTTTTACAGGCCTTTTTGTAAGTCAGGGATTCCTAACCTTTTTTTTGACCAGGGCCCACTTTGACTAGGGCCCACTTGACCAGGGACCACTCTCCAACATTAGTACAAGGATTACGAATCAGTTTTTGGTCAACTTTAGATCTGGTTTGGTTATTTGGGGTGCTGATTCATAAAATTGTATTGCATTGACCACATCAACTATAGTTTCTGTTACAGAACATATGCCATCCAGTAGTCGCCATCTGCTCAGAAAACCAAATTTAATAATCTAGAGTTGATGTGGTCTATCCAGTGCAATGGCCAGCTCTGTGGAAAGGAGAAGAAATAAAATTAATAAAATTAAATAAATAAAGAGGAAGGAGGTTCGCGGACCGGATCTTCATTCTCACGGCCTACAGCCGGGCCATGGCCCACAGGTTGAGGCCCACGGTTATAAGCAGAGTCGTGCAGCATTTTGCCTTCTTCTCTTTCTTCTGTCAGGGCTCCTTGGGTATAAACTCAGTGCTCATTGGACATGTGAATAACCCCCTTTTCCTCTATGGATTGAGAGACTCAGTCTGTAGCTGTATTTAATTGACTTTTTTGGTGCCAAATCATAAAAACACAAAGTTCTTTCACAAATTCATTATTTTTATCAATTCAGTTGTTACTCAGCACTAAATACAAATGTTGATGTTCCAGTGTGAGTACTTTTAGTGTTTTTGAGCAGATTTTTTTGTTTCATATCAGCAAATTAAAGTGTTTTGAAAGTCCATTAGAAGACTTTAACTTTTCTCTTACTGTTTCCTCTATATTCTGAGAAAATCTTAGTCACATATTGCAAAATAAAAAAGTAAAAGCAAGTCATAAAAACTTTATGTAAAGGAGCAAATTTGTGGTCATTATTTTACAAAACACCCAATTCTGATCAGATCAGCATAATAAGGGTGTTTTTTTCTAAAAAAAAAAAGTATTGATGATCCCAATTTTCAGACTTGTGTAATTTGAAATATTTATCAGGCCTATGCTGATCGCATTTTCAATAAACATCTGTTTTGTTTAAAAACTATAACTATGCATGGAAATTTGAGGAAAAGCTGAGGAAGTACAAAATTGCTGATCCGCTAGGACAGGAGATATTTCGCAGAGAGATATTAAAAGTAACTTTAATCCTAATCCAGGAGAGGAGGAAAAGCTTCCAATGCATATATTGCATTTGACTGACAGGCAGCTTTGAATGAAATATAGAGCTTTTTTAATGCATGACACTGGATATCATTCATACAAACACATACCCAAAATGTGCATAGGATTCTTTCCTGTTACTATAGTAGTGGAAGATGAATACCCATTGAAAGAGGAATGCAAACAGGAGTGTATAAGCGCTATGGTTGTAGCTGGGGGAGAAATGAGGGCTATTGCCTCTACCATAAGGAGTCTGTTCTGTCAAACGTATTTTCCTTCAGTACACAGACTTCTAATATTGCACAACTTAAAATATCAGATGAACATTTAAAAATGCAGTTTAGACATGCAAAGAAAAAAGGCAGGCAAAGTGATCAAGGGAATGTGAACACAGTAGTACATTCTATGTGTTAATAGTTTTCAGTGTCTCAGAATGCATTTATTACTAAAGAGAAGATGAATCAGTTCTTTGGCAGATTCATGACCCACAGACTGATTCTGGTTAATGCTGGCCTGGACCGGTTAGCACAGCCCTGAACTACATTAATTAAAATCATGGGCTGCTCTGAATTTCCCCCAAAAATTCAGAGCAAACCATGACTTTGAGCCTATGTAAGCAGCTGTGCCACTTACTATTTGGGAAACAGACATGGCTGTTTACAACACCATACTGTTTCTCTGGAATCAGGCCACCTGGGACAGAGGATTGGACCTCCTTTGTCTTGTCAATCTGTTTGCAGTGTCCAATGGACACGAAATTGTACTGGACACTGCTTGACACATGAAGTGGCAACATCTGAAGTGATCAGGTGATTGGATAGGGAGGGAAAAGAGGTAACAATACCTCCTTTCCCGCCTCCCTCTCTCATGTTGCTTCATTGATCTGGAAATCATCACTCCAGGTGTTGAATGGTATCCAGAGCCATTTCTGTGCTAATGCCAGATTAATGGGGGCAATGTGAGGGTCGTTATTGAGCAGCCAAACTGGTGCCAATGGTGCTCTGCCATATGGCCGCCATCCAGCCCCCAAACTGGCTCACTGGTATGCAGTGTAACCTCTCGCAACATTGAACTGAAATACCCCACTCCTAATTGACATCTCCTTTTCTGGCCAGTGGAGATACACCCTCACTCTCAGCAGTGCTCATTTTGAGGGATGAAGGATATTTTATTGGGAGGGCAGAGTTCTTACTGGGGGGCAATGCCTCCATTTTCGCCCCCCTCTCCATAGCTACATCCCAATGCACCAATGTATGGAAAGGAAGTAAAACAAAACTTAACCTATTTTCTAGCATGTTAAGTAAATTATCCAAGTTGTCATATATGAACTTTGAAATTTCGAAACATCAGAATGTTCTGTTTTATTAATCTATGTTTGAGTTCCAAAAGCAGTAGAAGTTTTCGGAAAAACTTAGAGATTGGAGTCAGTCTGGGACCAGCACTCAAGTCTTGAATAGATATTCTTTGTACAATGGAACCTCAACTTAAGAGTGTCCCAACTTAAGGGTGTTTTGAATTAAGAGCATCACTTTGGGTTTGCTTTGATGTATGAGTAGTATTTTGAGTTAAGAGCTAACGCCAGAAGGAGCACTAGCGCAAGAGAATAGCTGCAAAGAATGAGCTCCAAAGAGAAAACAAAAAAGAGTACAATTCTTGATTCTTCTAAGCATATGTACAGTATCCTCAGAAGAGATATTAAAATATCTATTAATTAATTAATTAATTAGTTGATGAAGATCCCCTAACCAGATCAAATGAGCAATAACAAGATATAATTTTTATACTTTGTGGAAGTGGTTGCAACCAGAATCTTCTTTCATACATCCTAATAAACTCTTCGCATGTGAGGGAGGGAGAGGGCTGGAGCTTTCTCATAAGATCCCTGTACTTAATCAAATATTAGATTTTGCAACATATAACTGTATTTTTATAAATCAATTTTCACTCCTTCAAAAAAGTGATAGAGCAAAATAAGGGCTTAAGAAAGATCACTATTATATTCCCTTTTGGAAATTAGTATTCAAAACCTTGCTAGTGCTGTCCAAATTCTTTTCCATATGCTTTAACTAAAAAAGGAAAAGTAGTGATCACATCGGGTGTTTCTATTTTCTGCAGGCCCTATCAGTGTGGACACTGCTCCCAATCCTTCTCCCAACCTTCAGAGCTCCGGAACCATGTAGTCACCCATTCCAGTGACAGACCTTTCAAGTGTGGCTATTGCGGTCGTGCCTTTGCTGGTGCTACTACACTCAACAATCATATCCGGACACATACAGGGGAGAAGCCCTTTAAGTAAGTAATCAAAGGATCAGATCAGCAGAAAGGGCCTTAGACCACTAAGCTCAGTCAGTAGATACCAGCCACTGGGTGGGAGTAGGTCTTTTCTCTGAATAGCTGATAGACAATCTTTTTCACTTTATTTCTGTAGAAGCAAAATTCACATTTGCAATACAATTATTCAATGCTGCTGGAAATCAAATGCAAAATGGGTGATACTGCAGTGCTTGGAAACATTACTGTTTCAAGACTGCAACTTCCAGAGCAATCTAGAAATGTAACTTTTCCACACTCTATGTAATGCATGCATCAAATATGTGTAAATTTATCAAAAAGAGACCCAAAAATCAGATTTCCATAATATTTTTGTAGTATCTGAAATATTTCAGCTCCATGACCAAACCAAGGAAAAGCCAAAACAGTGGTGTTGGACATCTTGCTTTCAAAAAGATAGGGATCTTACATACAAAGGAGACCCTATAATGTTTCAAACCACACAATTACAATGATACTATTCTACTTTAACTTCCTTGGTAACATCCTATGGGATTCTGAGATCTGTGTTTTAGGGATGGGCATTTAGAATTCTTTGCCAGGGAGCTGTAGTGCCTCACCAAACTACAAATCCCAGGATGTCATAGAATGTAATCACTGCCATTAATATAGCATCACTGTGCTATAATTGTATAATGTGAATAAGCCCCTTGAAAAGGTTGTGGCATAGCTTTGCAAAGGAGACAAGAATAGCAGGAACATGAGCTGTTGAATCCCATCCCTGTCATTGATTGTATAGTCACAATGGGCAGTGCGGAATTCTAAATTCAAATATATTTTCTCAGGCACAGCTCCCTTGCAAACTTTGGTTTGAAGAGATTATGTTCAGTTTACTTTTAAGACTAGTTTGTAAAGAAAATAGTTGTGTTACCTCTGTTTCAACTAGAAATCAGGTATTTTTTTAAAAAAATATCAGCAGCTTTCTATGTTCACATTATGTTAAGTTCCTATCTGATTCTCTTCTTTCTTTGGGTTACAGTCAGACAAAGCACATTTGCACCAGAATTAATAATTTTGGATCACTTGAGAACTCATGTTGCTTAATAGAAGTCAGTCTGGGGATTTAGCTTCAAATTCTGTTTAAAATGGATTAGTTGTCAGATTTAGGGCTGCCCCCTTTGAGCCCTTTGTATTTCTGCAAAATGGTAGCCAGTGATGAAAGGGAGTTAATTCCAGCTTTTCCCAAGTCCTGCATAGTCAGAATCCAAATAGAGACTAACTAGGGACTACCAGTATGATGCAGTATTGCTGTGTCAACAAATGGTGCTCACAGTGCCATTATGTTGGAGTAATAGAGCCAATGGAAAGCAAAGCCAAAACCAGTGCCAGCAATCAGATTGATTTTGTGTAGTTGCTGTGTAAATAGATTTTAGTAATTAATTGTAGAGGTTTCTGGGTCAAAATGGAAAATAGATTTCTTTTAATGTTCAGATGTTACTTATGTGTAACCTTGTTGACTCCACTTACTCTCCCTCCTTAACATGCTGTTTTTGTCATGTTTCCAATAAAGCCTCAATTTGCACCATTTAGAGTCATTACCACATTATTTCTTTTTAGTCTTGATTGTCTTTTTCTTTTCTTTCTTCTAATTCCATTCATAAAAGAAAAAAGTTCCCCTATATGCAGAGTGGCAACCAACTGGTGTCATTTAGTGTATGTCACTTATATTAATTTTAATGTGATTTGTGCAAGTAACTCAACACAAGATTATTTCCTATAAAGCAACCAGTATCTAATCTCCGTGTGACTAAAATGCACTTGGGTAATTATAAATGTGTAAACTTATAGTTACATAGCTGCATAGAAGCTCCTAGCCTAAGCCAGCTATTGTGTGACCAACAGAAGTCTGTTCCTCAGTTAATCATGAAGCAGCTCACAGACATTCCCACCCACTTCCATGATTGATCTCTAGTGTGACAAACAGAAGCCAGAACTTGTCACAGTTTCCCCTCACACTGGAGATCATTTATGCAAGAAGGGATGGGAAGCTCATTCTGATGCTTCCCGATCTACATGGAAACAGATCTTCATCGAATGCAGCAGATGCTGCCTCATAACTGGAAACTGGGGTACTTCCATGGTCCCTGTGTATCCCCTAAACTAGGGAATGCATCGGGATTGTGAATACAAACTAGTCACAAATATGTAACTGATATTTATAGGCATTTATAACTGATTTAGTGGATTCTGGATCATATTAGTGCATCCATGCAGTGGAAAACCAGCTATCGAGGATCTGAATGTAAATTATTGTTATACAATGAAATGAAGAACAATCTTGAATGTGATGCCAGAATCTTCAGCCAAGTGAACTATGCATTTGTTTCATGTTAAATTAGAGAATTATTTTCATAAAGGTTAGGTGTGAACCACATATGCGCAGGCAAGTGTATTGTGTCGTCCATGCGCATTGCATTCAAATAAATAAATCTCAATTATGATAGCAGTTCCTGATATGTTGCATATATATACAGCAGACTTTATATTTTACTAAATTCATCTTTTGCTACAAGACTGGAATGGGAGTGAACTGGATGGTGCTCTATATGGAGGATTATTGTGCAAACATCCATGCATCTCTGTAGCTCATTGCAACAGGACCACTTCACCACTGAGCCCTTAATGTCAGACCAGCCATTAGGAAAGTCTTTCTATGTTAAGGTCTTTGTGAGCTGTCTTTCTATCTGCCTGACTATCTATCTATCTATCTATCTATCTATTGAATTCTTCATGAAAGTTACATGAAACAGTTTTTGCATGGCAGTTATTCTACAAGCGAACATAAACTGTAGACAACATCTAATTCATTACCATTGCTTAGAGACTATATAGCCCAGATGTCTCCCATGTGTATAGATTAAGTCACAATATGTTAAATATACCCAGATTTAATGCATTTGAGTGTGTATAGTTATTACTAAGGTAAAAGATCACTCCAAGTCAAAGTAGAGGAAAGTGGTGTATATTGTGTAAACTAATCCTAGAACTGGGTTGTTTTTAAGGCCTCTATAATTTAAAAAATCATAATTTGCAAGTTTGTCAAGCAATGAAAGGTAGTATATTTTGACACACTAATCCAGTAACTAATCAGTTTTCTAATAAACAATCAGCAATACACTAATGTGTCATCAGCATTTCAGGAACTCTGGAGAGAGGGTGATCTGCACACAGACGTTAATGAATACACAAAAAATCATTAGGTGATCAATACTTCTGAGTTATTTTCATTGAGCTGATAGGTCTGATACATTAGAGCTGACATTTTACATTTGTCAAGATCACAGTGCAGTTTTTAACAGTAAAGCAAGCTGCTAAAATATTCCAAGAGAGACAATCAAAGAAACACAACTTAAAGGTGTTGACATCCTGTGCTGGAACTCGAGATGAGATGAATGAGTATGTAACATTCAGGTCACAGCTTCCTCAAACCATAATTTCCCCTAAAAATTAATTATCAGGTAGTTTATAACATTCTGTAATGATATGTGTGTGTAAATGCTTCTCTGATATGTTGTAAATAGCTACTTCCTCTTTTATATAATGTTTACAAGAGAATAGACACAGATGAAAAGGGCAGAGCCTCTTCATTTTTTTGTAGCAATATTTTTCTCACAAAATGTTCTTTTTAGATAAAATAGGCTAAAGCAGTACTGACACCCAGCTTACTTCTAGGATCATGACATGAAACTTCTGGAGTACAATCTATACTTTTACTTTGTAAATGTCATTGAAATTAATGGCAGCTGTGGAAGATTAATTTTTGGTCAGATTCTTTCAGCATAAAGAATATGCTCATCAGGAATTTAAAATTATTGTGAAGAAATCACATTATGGAAAAGCAGCAAGATTTGAGATCCTCCTCTGAAATAAGTACAGATGTTTTGGCTTCAGCAGCCCATTATCTTACTATGCCATTTAAATCTATGGAGTTACAAGTAGGATACAGGCTGGCTTTTCCTTTTGATCATCTCAACGCTATATGGAATACTAGGTTACTTTTTTAAAAAGCTGAAACAATCTGCAATACTACCTCTTTAGTACGCACTCAATTGTATTGTAATCTCAGATACAGGGCTTTTCTGTCTTTGCAAAACAAAGTGATTATTGCTTCAGGGCTTCACAATTGTTCCAATAGGCAAGGCTCCTGATTTTTAAATTAGCAGGAGGTGAAATTCTATTTGTCATCAATTTCTCGGAGGGATTACAGAGCAGAAAACTGCAGACAAGCTGCTTCTTTGATGGCTCATTCCTAAAAATCTCTTTTTGTTCTTTATCTATTTGAACTGACAGTGATCAGAGCTGTAACAGGACAGGCCTCTCTGGAGAAATCACCTTCCCCCTGTCTATTGACAGATTCCTCTGTTCTGAATCAGACAGGCCTTGTCCCATCATAGGCATCAAGGCCTTGGAAGGAGCCACCAATTAAACCTCTTGAGCTGGTAAAATCTGAAGCCACTTTTGAGTGTCTGTTCCGATTAGGCAGGATAAGACGAAGCCCGATGCCTCCTCCCCTACCCAGAGCTGCCCCCCATTCTCAATTTTCTCTTTTGCCTTCTCCAGGTGTGAGAGGTGTGAGAGGAGCTTCACACAGGCCACCCAGCTGAGTCGACACCAGAGGATGCCCAATGAGTGCAAGCCAATAACAGAGAGCACAGAATCAATTGAAGTGGATTAACTGATTGACTGGTTGGAATTAAACTGCAAGGAAAGTCATGATTAAATGTCACGGACACTTAAGCAAAACCAAAGATTTCCTCTGAGCAACTTTCAATCAGTCCCAGAAAACCAAGACCAGTAATAAAATAAGTAAGATGTTAAGAGATATTGATCCTGGCATGGAAGTGAAACCAGGGAAGAGATTATTTATTTATGACTAAGAATGAAACTGATTTCAATGGACAAGAAACTCGGGCCTGCGGGCATTTCTAGCCCCCTCACCATGTATTGCTTTATTTCTAAAAGCTTTTATAATTGTTATTTAAATACCAAAGGAACAATGATCAAGGGTTCTTATGCCCATAGTTATGACTGTGAATGCACATGGACTTGTTTATTGTGGCACCTTTTTTCTTCAGCATGACTTAGTGGGTCCAGGTATATTCCTCCTTAGCTGGGTTCTGTTGGGTTGCATTTCCCCTGACCTGACTCTCTCTTTTTTAAAAAAATATTTCAACATGATGGGAGAGAAAGTGATCCAGGACCATCTTTGTCCTACTCCAACTGAAGACATTTTACTCCCATGATTTCAGAACTCACAATTTGTGCACTTTTTTGTATAAATGTTTTCATTAACCGGTGTTGCATTGATTGATGCAGGAAATTCCAGAAATGTTAAATAAACTTTGTCTCATATATGTATATGAGACAATCTGTAGATGTTCATGCTGTAAAAATATGAGTAAAAGAAACATTTGAAATAATGTAGAATTTTCAGATACAGTCCTCTTTAATGAATGACACATATTATTCATAGATGATGAATAATAGTATCAAAGAAATTGTGACACTTTTAACTATCATGCTTGAAAACATAAATGTTAAAATGGAACATCATGCTGTAGTCTTTCCTTTGATGGCAACATTACCTTTTTAACATGAAAAATCAATATAAATTGTCTAGCTTTACAATTTTCACAAGCATTGCACACAACAAGGAAGCCACTTGACATGTGATACTTTGTCCCTTTATTCCTGTTGTACTGCATCAAAATTATGGGCCAAATATTGGTGACTGGATGTATGTGTAGCTTAAATTCATTCCTGATGTTGCTAAGATGAGTTGAAATATTTTATTTCTTCTTCATTATCTTCTGGTACCTGAGTTTACTAGTCTAGTCTAGTATATACCCGATGCTTTCAAGTGCTTGCTGAGCACAGCAAAACACAGAAGTCCCATTGGATATGCACTTCTGTGTCCATTGGGACTTAACTTTCAAACAATTATGCATAGGTTTATGGTGGGAAAGTATACCAGATTTTAGCAGATGTTAAAATATAGAGGAAGTGAGACAGTAGTTGTAGACGAAACTCATTCAAGATTGACAACAGGCCAAATTTCAAAACATCAACAATTTTCTGCATGAAAATTGTTCAATTACATCCGATTTTTCAGCATTCCAAAATGTACATTGAGTGGTGTTCACATTCAAAATCATGGTTCTCAGTGCTTGAATTCAACTGCTTTTCTTCTTGTATTAAAGCAATGACATAGAAGGGTCACAAAAACGGGTATTGTTTCTGGGTAAGAAATTAGAGACATTACTGCCATTGCCTCTTTCCATTAAGAATCAGGCCCACAGCTCCCACCATAGGTGGTATAACATACAATTCTTCTTCATGGTTTCACCTCTGAGTATTCCTTACCTAAGAAAACCCTGTGAAATTCATGGGGTCACTGTAAGCCAACAGACAATTGAAGGCACACCCACATACCTGGGCAGAGGCATTCCTAGAACCTTCTAGAGCTGAGTAGGTTTTGGGCAGAAGACCTTCTCCTGTCTTGTCACCACACAACTTTCAAATCTACTCCATTCAGTTCTCTTTCATCTGCAAAAGCAACACTATTCAGATTATTTCTCCAGTCTTGGTGAGTAGTTCTCTGCTTCTTCATTCTCTATGATAATGTTTGACATTCTACTGAAAAAAATGGTTTAAAATGTGTTTTCCTTCTTCTTTGTCTGGCATCTGACCTCTCTCTCTCCCTCCCCCCCCTCTCTTGTATGATCTCTATAAGTTCCTCTCCAGTGGATGCAGCAACTTTGGAGATAAAATTGCTTTGTCAGACATTCACTTTAATAATCTTGAGGAGGAGAGGCAACATTCTGGCTTGCCCTATCTGCCAAAATGTAACCAATGAAGATTTTTAAACCAGATTTCACATCTCCCTTTACATTCTTCGGAATCTTTACTAATCTTTGATCAGGGCCACCCACTATATTTAGCTTCCTGACCAATTTGTATGAGTCTGGCTCTGTCCTAAATTCTCTGATTATCTAATCCAAAAAAAGATGTCAACCTCAACATTCTTCAGTCAGGACTGTTTCAATATCAGTATTAGTTTAATCTTTGACAACTTTGGAATAGACATTAACGGTACCAGTGTTCTTGGTTCAGATGCCCTCGAGCTCAGCAGAAATTTCAACATGGCACCCTGTTTGTTCACTGCCCCCTCCTGCTTCTGGTAGTGAGTTCTCTGAAAACATAAAGATCATCTCTAGTCAGAAATGAATGGAAAAGGGGAGGGAATAAGGGAGATAAAAAGTGCCATGTTGAAATTCTAGTGCTTGCTCATACTTCAGTTTGAGTTTTGATTGTAGCATTGTTTTCATAACCTTTCTCTATGTCAAGTGTGGGCCTCTTTTGAAGGTTGAGGAGCCACATTGGCCACCTACAAGATCTTGGATAACCTCCCCCTACTGCCTCCCCTTCCTCATCAATGCAGCATTGTTACTGTAGACTGTATGCTATCTTCAATCAATATCTATGCCTTAGCCATGTAGAAGAAATTTTCATTTCAATCAATCCTACTATAGATCTGAGTGTCCATATGTTTCCACTGTGTTCATAGCAGTCTTCAATTCAACTGTTACTGGCAACACCTTTCTTTACTACATTAGGGCAGAGTAAATAATTGGGACCAGCATGAAATCAAGAAAAATATGCATACCTAAATATTATCTGCCTCCATCAGTGCCTTTCTATCTGACACTGTGGTGGATAACAATCCTTTTTGAAGAGCTTAGGCCTATGCCTAAGTATTCCAGATGGCCATTGGCCAACTTTAGAACTTTCAGATGGTAAGATGTGCTTGGCAGTGGAATATGCTGCCTCAGAGTGTAGTGAGGTCTCCATCCCTGGAGGTTTTAAAGCAGAGGCTGGATGACTATCAGAGGTGCTTTGATTCTGAGTTTCTACATGGCAGGGGGGTTGGACTGGATGGCCCTTGTGGTCCCTTCCAACTATGATTCTATGAACTTCCAATGGCTGATCCAGTGTTCTAGATCACTGAGTTTTCTTGGCAAGGTGTATTCAGAAGGGAGTTGACTTTGCCTTTCTTTGAGGCTGAGATAGTATAACATTTAAGATACTAAATCATGCTGGTTGTTTTTTTCATCACCCAGCTTTAAACTGTAAAGTGATAGAGTCAACTCAACCTAAGAGTCCAAAAAGAAGATATATTTTCTGTCTTAATATTTGGGGTTGCTTCTTTGTACTGTTCTAATTATAGCATTAGCTATCAAATCAGCCAATTTATAGACCCGTGTGTCTTCTTGCTTTCATCTCTTACTAATGAAATGACCCCAAGAATACTAGTCAGAGGTATACCACTTAGGAAGTCTGAAAACCAAGGCAGCAAGATTGTGCATACAAGAATATGGCAGCTGTAATTGTTCTCTACTGTTGTTATTGAATTCACTGTGCTGGTGCGAGGGCAAGAACTGAAGATCTTCATTTAATGGAGAATGTGCTTTTGATGCTAAAATGGATGAAGCACTGAATCATCTCTTTGAGACCTGGTCACTTGCAAAGAAGTGTTGTTCTTCATCTTTTAAGAAGCTCTTCAGTAGATCAAAGAACCGTCTTATTTGATAGGATGACTTAACACACTGCCATGAAGAATTTACAGTATACCATTCATATTGTCCCATGTCACCTTGGGACTCCCACCTGAGTTGTCTTTTCAACTACTGGTACAATATCAAAGCGATTTTGGGAACTTCCTATTCTATATTATAATGTCCAATCCTCTTCCCTCAGTTAAGGTATTTTTATTCTTTATTCTATCTCTGTCTCAGAGGAAGGAGAAAACTTCACTATTGGACAAGGAAGCAACAAGATGCCTCCCAAGATTTCTGCCTGGCACTTCACCAAAAAAGTGGAAGGGCATCATCCTGTCTTAGGCTCCATCTACACTGCCATATAATGCCAGTGTTTGAAACAGCATTATATGGTCAGTGTATTCTTAGTTTAAGTCTACAATGACCATATAATGCAATTCAAACAGTATTATATGGCAGTGTAAATCCAGCCTTAGATCTGCAGTCTGTTTATCCTCTGCATCCACATATTCAACTATCCACAGCTTGAAAAAAATCCAAAAAGCAAGGCTTGATGTATATAAAGGGCATTTTTGTTATGCATTGGGACTGTAATGGGACTTCAGCATCCACAGATTTTGGTATCCATTGGAATCCCTTGAAATAAACCCTAGCACATACCAAGAACTCACCGTATTGTTGTATCATGCAAAACATGATGAGGAATTCTCAGCTCTGAATCACTGCTTAATTCCACATTCTGCGGAGAGAACACAAATATTGACAAATCACACCAGCAAAGTTTTTGGAGCTAATTCCTCATGCTCTCTGCATTACAATCTTAATGTATAAATCAGCTCACAACAATTCTCAGCTAAAAGTGTGGATCCCTCAGTTAAAATGTATTGGTTTGTCCTTCATGATTTGTAAAGCTGTTTAACACATGCCACTTCTCCTGAAAGTGTCCCAAAGAAAATGAGAACTACAAAGGACAGTGGCTGTGGACAAATCTATCAGATTACTGTTGTTATTGTTGAAACAGGAAGTCAGTTCTCATTTTTAAAATCACCACATATCCAAAAGCAAATTTTCATTTGTTTCAGCTTGATTGACTCCAGGTGAACAGATAGCTGGCAATGTATCTCTCTTTTCAAATATTGGCATAATGATAGTTTACCTTCCTAAATGGAAAGCACATTTTATGCCAAATCGAAGACCATTGCTTAGACCAGAGTTTCTCAAACTGCTCCTCTAGGTGTTTTGGACTTCAGTTCCCACAATTCCTAACAGCTAGCAAGCTGGTATTTGAAAACAATCAACATCTACCCTGAAGGAACCCACATTGAGAAACACTAGTTTAGACAGTGTTGCTCTGTTGGGAATGGTCTGCATCTCACCTCCTCTGTGTCACTGCCACTCCTAGCTGGCCATCAAGCTCTGTCTTAACTCTTGGGCATCACAACTGCCTCTTCTGATGTCAGAAAGAAATGACCATGCAGCCATGGAAGGAGGATGGAGCACCATGGTTGACCAAAAGGAGGAGCCGCAGCAGCAGTTACATAGGCATGATCCATCCCCATTTCTTGAGATCTTGGCAAACACCTGACTGGCATGGGTGATCCTACTACCAACACTGCTGTCATCAGTGTAGCCTATTTGAGGACCAGATCATTACATGCAATGGAAGTGCTCTCTCTCTGTTTACCATTCAGAATTCCCCTTTATCCTGAGCACTGCCACAAACTCACTAGGAACCATGCCTGCATAAGTTACAGTGAAAAGAAGATTTAACTAGTGTACTTGATTCCTGTTCATTTTTCCTGTGGATTGCAATTATAGTGAAGAAATATTTTGGATTTATTGTCAAGATTTCTTTATTTTTTTAATTTGAAAAATATTTAGAAAAATCTTGGCAATATGAAACTAACAAAACACAATCAACTCTAAAAAGTTAAAATAACATCTACATTTTAGTAGCACAATCATTTTAACAGACATGTGGTTCCTATCCCATTTGATAGGTCCAAAGATACAGCTGAGGCTATATGCTATTTTGGATTTTTTTTAAAACTGGTCCACAGAAAATCAATTTTTCCTATATAAACCACAAACATTTATTGTATGCCTCCCATTAAGCATTTAAAATAAACCTAGAAACAACTGGTATGATACTGCATCCGTAGTCTAATTCTACTCCTTCTCACATTTTTTGGGGCACCAGTGTTCATCCTTGATTTAGCAATGGAGCAGAAGGATAGTAGGATGTATTCAAGACTACAGGGCAGGTAGTATGGTTAAAATGGCAGGCCACATCCCAGAATCAAAAAGTCAACAGTCTACTGTTGTGTTTAGTTTCATCAGTTGATATGTAGGAGCACTCAATATATTTTATAGTTACCATCAGTGCAATAAAAGAGAAGTTTCTGATGATTTGTCATTCTGAAGACCCAGAAACAGATTTCACCTGTAGCAAAATGAACAGGATTGTACACCAATCCCAGTAAAATATAAAGATCCCAAACACAGCCTCCTCATCCCTTGTACTATTCAAAATTATCAGGGTAGATGTTGATTGTTTTCAAATACCAAGCTTCATTTCAGAAGTCCACAGAAATAGCTATTTGTCCATGTTGTTCTCCTGGTTAACAAGAATCCATGCAATAATGCTGGGGTAACCACTGAGAAACAGTTTGAAATCAAACCATCTATATATATAAAAAGGTAATGAAATTTGGGCCTAGAAGTAGGCAACGAAACTACACACAAAACCACAAAACTTGGCAGCACAACCCACCATCCTTGCCCCTAGGTTCCAACAACAAAAATAAAAGAAAAATAAAGTCCTAATTAGAGGGAGAAGAATAACTGTTTTTTTCCCCATTGCTGCCAGTTAGAAGGCTAAGCGCCGCCCACTTGGTCTCCTAGCAACCCACTCAGCCCAGGGCCTCTTCAACCAGGCTTCTTCCACACTGCCTATAAAATACAGATTATCCTATTTGAATTGGATTATATGGTAGTGTAGACTCAAGGTCCTTCCACACAGCTATATTACCCATTTATAATCTTATATTATCTGCTTTGAACTGGATTATCTTGAGTCCACACTGCCATATAATACACTTCAGTGTGCATTTTATACAGCTGTGTAGAAGGGGCCTCATATAATCCAGTTCTAAGCAGATAATATAAGATTATAAATATACAGTAGAGTCTCACTTATCCAACATAAACAGGCCGGCAGAATGTTGGATAAGTGAATATGTTGGATAATAAGAAGGGGTTCAGGAAAAGTCTATTAAACATCAAATTAGGTAATGATTATACAAATTAAGCACCAAAATATCATGTTATACTACAAATTTGACAGAAAAGGGACTTCAATGTTCAGTAATGCTATGTAGTAATTACTGTATTTACAAATTTAGCACCAAAATATCACAATGCATTTAAAACATTGACTACAAAAACACTGACTACTAAAAGGCAGACTGCATTGGATAATCCAGAACATTGGATAAGCAAATGTTGGATAAGTGAGATTCTACTGTAATATGAAATAATTACTGTGGTATAATAATACAAAACAATAGAATCTCTAAAACCAGGACAGTAAATAAAGAGCAACACCCTGAAAGCAGGGAAATTGGGAATTCCAGAAAGGAAACAATCAGGGCCAGCTAACACCTCCCAAGAAAGGATTCTTCCAGAAAGGAAGCTGAGAAGGGAGTGAAGCACTGTGTATTACCAAAGTCATTATTATTATTATTATTATTATTATTATTATTATTATTATTATTATTATTATTGTGTTGCTGTGAACCGTGAAAATGAACACAATCTGGCTCCAAGTATTCAAAAACACTAAAATCAGAATATATAAAAATCACTGTGGTATAATAAAACAGAACAAGACAATCTCTAAAATCAGAACACTAAATAAAGAACAACACTCTGAAAACAGGGGAATTCTAGACAGGAGACAATCAGGGCCAGCTAACACTTCCCAACAAAGTATTCCCATCACCAAAGTCTGGCAAATCCTCTGTTTTCTGAGGGTCACAGACTTTTTTTTTTGACTGTGTGCGCTCAAGCACTGCATATGGGTACGTGTGCAGGTACATCTTCATCATACCTTCATCATTTTCTCTTTCTATGATTTAGTGTCACAGACCAAATATTATCTGGCCCAATCTCAAGGGCCAATATAATTTCTTTCATAGGCTGCTGTTACAGCAGGACTGAGTTCAGTCTGAAGTTCATGTGCTGATGTAAGAGTCCATTCAACTGAATATGTCCAGTTCTCTGGACATGGAGAACAAAAAAAGCCAATGGGACTGCATTTGAACCACCTAGAACAGTGGTTCTCAACCTTCCTAATGCCATGACCCATCAATACAGTTCCTCATGTTGTGGTGACCCCCAACTATAAAATTATTTTCGTTGCTGCTTCATAACTGTAATATTACTAATGTTATGAATCGTAATATAAATATCTGATATACATAATGTATTTTCATTCACTGGACCAAATTTGGAAAAAATATCTGATACCTGCAAATTTGAATACTGTGGGCTTGGGGGGGATTGATTTTGTCATTTGGGGGCTGGGATTTATAGTCAACCTACAATCAACTCTACCAATGATAGAATTTAACCAAACTTGGCACACAGAACTCCCATGACTGACAGAAAATACTGGAAGAGTGTGGTGGGCACTGACCTTGAGTTTTGGAGTTGTAGTTCACCTACATCCAGAGAGCACTGTGGACTCAAACAATGAGGAATTTGGACCAAACTTGGCACAAATACTCAATATGCCCAAATTTGGACACTGCTGGAGTTTGGGGAAAATAGACCTTGAAGAGAAGGACAGGAGGAGAGATCTTCGAAGACCATCAGAAATACGTGTTTTCTCATGGCCTTTGGCAACACTTCAGACACCCCCCTCGGGACCCCGACCCCCAGGTTGGGAAACGCTGCCCTAGAACAAGTCTGGAAAGGATAAAAATAGCAGCCTTTTGATATTACAAGCCATAAAGCAGTTTGTTTTCTATTATTTAAACATTCTTTTTCATCATCATCATTATTATTCAGCAACGTACAGTCCTTTAACCTCCCTGATGGACCCTAATTTATAAGAATCTCTGTACAGCAACCCATGGCAAAAAAAAGACCTTCAAGCTGTGTTTGATATCTGATCTCACACTTTAATAAAAACAAAATCCTGAAACCAAATCTGAAAGCTTTAACCAGGCTCCCCTGTGAGAGACCCTTGCTGCCTTTTAGAACTTGCTTTCACTGCAGCCATATATGTCAAGACACAATGATTAGCGCATTAACTCACCCTTTTTATTCCACTTGAAAAAACACCATTTCAGTCTGTGAACAATATGTCATTTTTTTGTTTTGTTTTGATTCTCGTGTTATACGACCTTTTGTATCAGCACCAAAACCACCATGGTAGAATAATTGTGTAAAACTACTGTACTTGAGAAAATATCCAGGTAATTGGCCAACAGACTGCCTGCTGGTTTACAAGTAGCCTGGATAGTCAATCATCCCAAGCAAGGCAGCTTTCATTATGCTAGGAAAGGTCTTTAAAGGAGGAAAAAGTACAGAGTCCGGCTGCAAGAGATTATATCGCCCCTCCGCTCAACCTGTGCAATCTGTCATGAACTAATGAGACACAAATGTTTCAAATAGGAGGTAAGAACTAAGTCAGATCTGCAGGGTCAGGAGTCTCTGGAGACCTGTGCACAACCTAGATTGTTGAGTTCAGCTTCTCACCGAGCAAACCAGACAACAGATCTCTTACTGCCACTGTGAGGCTAATCACAGTTTTCTGGGTTGTGAGCCACAAACTGTAAATGCTCAACACAAGGCCTTAAACTGGTTCAGCATAAAATCATAAAAGTATATATTTCTGTCATACCAACAAGTCCACTCAAAAGTAAATAGTATCAGTATTGCAACTGTAGTTTCACTATCGACAATTGATTAAGAGCAATGGTACTTATGATGCTTAATGTGTGCCATGTATAAAATATGTTCCAAGCTCAGGCATTGTACTTGTTCCAACTCAAAGCAATTATGTAATGAAGTTGCTTCCGTATTAGTACAAACCAACAATGTGAAGGCATCTGTCTTCACTAATTTCACTAATGTGTTTTCTGTAATCCGGACCTTAAAGTATTTATCTCCGCAATTATTCATTATCCAAAGGTTAGAAAATTCCTGTTCCCTAAGATTTGTGTATGCGTAATTGGTTTTATGAGTCAATGCAGTATCACACTAAGGCTAAGGATGCAATTCCTGCATGTACAGATTGAAATCAAAAAGCAGCTCTTTTTCTTCTTCTCTTTGATTTTGCCTTAAAAATAAAGTCACTTTTGGGAACAAGCTTAGATACAGCAAGTACATGAAAATTTGAATTGAATGTCTATCATTCCTTTTGCCAACCCAAACCTTATCTACGTATCTCTCAATACACTCACCCTATTGTATCATGGTTGGTCACCCAACAGTTACAATATTATTCATTGATTGGAAAGAGTGGAGTGGTTGAGAGGGAGAGAGATTGTTGGCTCAGTTTCCAATAATGCTTAGGTCACTCCAATTAAACTTGTTGGCAGTAGATTCAGTACAGTTGAAAAAAAGTATTCCTTCACATAATACTCAAATGATTTCCAAAATTGCTGCCACATGACATGGTAATGGCCATCACTTTTAAAATTGGATTAGACAACTCGAAGAATGGTGACTCAAAAGCTGCTACTACCATCTTAAATGCCTAGGCAGTACCCCTACATATGTGCCCTTCTCTACCAGTACATTCAATTTGCCATGAATATTTATGTAAATATCCTACCTTTCTCCTCATAAAGGAGGAACAGGAGGAAGAGGAGAAGCTGACACGAATAAAGGCATTCTCTCCACATACAATGGCTGTTAGATTGGCTACTGCTGTGTTCCTCATTCTGTCCTCTTCTTTTTTCCTTTGGCAGGAACTATGGTTATTGCAGCTGCCTTTTGAAGCTTTGAATACCTTGCAGTAAATGAGGTCACGAAGAGTTGGAGACGACTAAATGACTGAGCAGCAGCAAATGAGCTTGGCCCAGTCCCATAGAAGAACTATTTATTGCCTTGGACAAGTCTAGCTATTATGGTCTATATTTCTGAGGAAGGAACTGGGAAAACTACCTCTGCGTATTCTTTGCTCATAAAAACTCTATGAAATTCACATAGTCACCATGAAGTGACAGGCCACTTGAAGGCACATACACATACAGTTAAATTGGATATCATGTTCAAGATAATTTGTCTCTGAATGTCAGCTATTGGGGACAAGAGGAACAGGTCAGGAGTAGGACACTGTTCCTTTCATGACCTGAGTATGACCTTCTTGGAAAAATAGTCAATCTTTAGTCCTTGGCCTAATTTAGAAGCCTTGTGCAAGCCATATGATCACCATGGGAAGGCAGAAGACTGGGACAAAGAGAGAAAGAGGGAATGGGAGCAAGAGAGAAAACCAGATAAAATGTAGAAAAAAATGGATTGGCAGAAAGATAGAAAATAAGAGGGGAATGTGAACGAGAGAGAGAAAAGAGATGGCCCTGTCCAACTTAGGTTCTGGTCTCAACCACAACCATCCCAGAAGGCCAAATCACAATAGGCTGTTTTGAGAAATAAAATCTTATTTTACATACCCTGATGTTGTCTCTTTTTTATATCACACTATTGGAAAAGAGCCTAGACTGGATATGCCCCATTTGATCCAGCAGGATCTTACTATCTCATTTTCAGCTCTGGCTTTTCTAGCCAAAGATTTTATTAACATATAATATGTTGAGGGCTAGGATTATTTTTATTTCCATGGTTACAGAAAACTTTACTCCAGATTTTTTAATTATTTGCTTTTTTTAAACATACACTGGCTTCCTTCTATTTTTAAGCCATATTTCTGGAACTAGGTTTATGCTAAGTAAAGGTAAGGGTTTTCCCCTGACATTAAGTCTAGTCATGTCCGACTCTGTGGGTTGGTGCTCATCTCCATTTCTAAGCTGAAGAGCCGGCGTTGTTCATAGACACCTCCTAGGTCATGACTGCATGGAGCACTGTTACATTCCTGCCAGAGCGTTACCTATTGATCTACTCACATTTGTATCAGTTCGTTGCTTCAACTCTGAAACATTGGGAGTCAGAAATAACTGCTGATCTATATCAAATCTTCCAAATGCCTATTATTAAAACCTGAAGTCCTTTCTGCTCGCCTCTGTTGTGGAGAGCTGATATTCTTGTTGACTCCACTTGTGACACACAACTGACTTTTACCACCACCATTCGTTTTATTTTTCCCATGAGCCATCACATATCTCTTCCAGGCTTGACTGTGCCACACAATAGCCCTCCCTTTAGTTACATCAAATGAACTTTCTAAGAAAAGAGCTCTCTTTTGTTTGCATTGGCACAGGAAGTCTGTGGAATAAATTTTCCTTCTCATAATCTAGACATTGATGACCATGACTCATACCATAACAGTCAACTAAAACCTGAGCCCAGGTCCTTTTTTTCAGGGAGCACAGTATGATTTGGCCACCTTGGGTTAACAAAGTGATGGAGCTGTCATGTTGAATCTATTTAATAGTGTTCTTCTCCATAATAAGTGGAAATTATTTGCCAGGGTTTTTGTGGTTTGAAAAAACAACCCTTGAGCCACTAGAACGACAGGAAATTCAAAGTTAATGTTCCACTTAGAAAGTATAATGAATGAGAATACACAGCTATAGTCAGGGAGCAACCTTTGCTGTGGCTTCTGTCCACCTTGGATCTTATGTTTCCATCACTCATATTTTGTAAAGATAAAAGTGCTAAGCCAGATGTAGTCAGCATGAAACTGTATCTCCTCTGAGATCAGTAGTGACCACTAAGTGAAATCCATAGTAATATGGGCCATTGTATGGGCTTTAAATGTTACTGCAGACACTCACAGTCTTAGTTCAAACTACCAACTCTGGAACAATATAATTGACTTGTGCTATGAGAATTAAAACCTGGAGGAGAGATAGTTTCAAAGTATTGCATCTGATATTTCCACTTAGAAAAACCGTCCCAGATGTAAGCATACTTGAAGAATAGTATGCCTATTTGTAAGTATACTTGGAGAATGACAGGTAGAAGCATTATCTTGTAAAAGCCTTTTCCTATACTTCCAGATACTTTGGGCTCTAAAGCCCTACAGGAAAGGCTTAATAAAAGAGTAATTGTTAGAAACACATTATATGTGTACCCACTGGACACTGGAAAAGCTAATGTGTTAGGTGTTAACCTTTAAAAAAATAAACTGTTGGTGTTAGAACTAAAATTCCAGTTTCTCATTAGTCCTTACTTTTTTTTACTACAGTAGAGTCTCACTTATCCAAGCTAAATGGGCCAGCAGAAGATAAGCGAATATCTTGGATAATAAGGAGGGATTAAGGAAAAGCCTATTAAACATCAAATTAGGTTATGATTTTACAAATTAAGCACCAAAACATCATGTTATACAACAAATTTGACAGAAAAAGCAGTTCAATACGCAGTAATGTTATGTTGTAATTACTGTTTTTACGAATTTAGCACCAAAACATCACGATATATTGAAAACATTGACTACAAAAATGGCTTGGATAATCCAGAAACTTGGATAAGTGAGACTCTACTGTATTTTAAAACACTTTTAGAAGAAGTCATCCAGATTTTTTGTACAACATGAAAAGTAACAAATCTTTACAGTTGGCTCTCTGTATCTAGGGATTTTGCATCCATAAATTCCACCATCCACAGCTTGAAAATAATATCTCTTTCCCCAAAACAAATCCCTAAAGCAAAGCTTAATTTTTCCATTTTATAGAAAGGACACTATTTCAGTATGCAATGGGATTTGATCCTGGAACCAAATTCCAGCAAATACCAATGACTCACTGTACTAAGAAGAGAACCTTCATGGTTCAGAAGAAGAACAAGGAGGCTTAGAGTCATGCAGGGCTTAGACTATTTCAAACAAGCTATTATTCCACCTCTGGCATCCCTTAGTTTGCCCCTTTCTTGGCAAAATGAGATGGCACAAAGCTTTCCATAGGATCTCCAATAGCATGAATGCCATTCCTCTGGCTAGTTTCCATCTCCATCAGAAGGTCAGCTAATGGAGAGCTTTGTAAGGGCCTCATCATACAAGGAAATTGCAGCATCCTAGGATACTTTCCCCGCAATTGAACCATGGAACCCGAAGTTGCCCATCAGATGATGCAGGCTCACTTCCAGCGGGGTTCCATGGCTCAGCAAAGGTAAAAGCATTATACAATGCTGCAGTGACAACATGGGAGCATCCCCATGCTCCATTAGGAACAATTGAGCTGGCTTGGGAGAGGGGAGCCATGTGGTTATGCTTCTCTAAGTGTGATGGAAAAGCATCACTAAGATGTGGCCCGGGGCCTGGGATTGCCCAGTTGCTCTGCCGATTCACCATGGAGGCTGGTGAATTGGAACGCAGAATGTCATCAATGTGAAAAGGTCCTAAGACTCCTCTTTGAAGTGAGTACCTGCTATAGAACTGGAATCTTGCTGCTTTTTCCTCCACTCCAAAGACAGAGTCCATCTATTTTGGCAATGACTGCCATGAGAAGGCTATGTGATGTCAAAAACAATCCTTTCTGATCAAACAAAGGCTCCCTTTGATGTTTGATGTTAGTATCATAGTTCTCATAGAATCATAGAATCATAGAGTAGTAGAGTTGGAAGAGACCTCATGGGCCATCTAGTCCAACCCCCCGCTAAGAAGCAGGAAATCGCATTCAAAGCACCCCTCTTACAGGAATGATTTCCAGTAATCTTTTTAAGACCACGCTAAGGCTGGTCTCATTTAAATATGGCTTTTATGTAGAACTCCTTGGCAGATTGAGGCACCTTGTTCAAAAATGGCCATTGTTGTAAAAGTGGCACTAAAAAGTTCATCTTTCTTCTTTCAGCTCTTTTTGTTGAAAAGGGGTATTTTTTGAAAAATGTCATTTTGTAAATGTTATGCTTTACAGTAATACAATTTTATTAAAATTCACAAAATGCAAAAAGTAATAATTAAATCCCGCCATCATGTTACCCTATAGGGAAAAGGCTTTCTGTTCTCATATGCTAGAATAAAGAAAGCTGTAAACATAAGTGGACAGATTTTAAATTTTACTTTAGTTGCATGCTGCTTTAAAAAGTGGGAACTAATGTATATTTAGAAATTACAAGAGGAAATACAGCACCTCTAACGCTGTAACATTTTACCCATTGTTTAGTACAGCATGTCCTTGTTCTACATTGGTGTTTGGATTCAGGATCACCAGGCCCTCAATGGATACAAAAAATCAATGGATGCTCAAGTTCTCCATAATTCCTTTTCCGTATGTAATCACATGGACAAGTGTAAACTGTGGGCATAAAAACAACAAGTAATCCTGATCTACAAGCAATCCCCAGCTTTCAAAGAAATGGAAAATACAGGAAAGTCTCTTCTACAACAACAAAGCAGTTCTATTAGCTTTCAGTATAAATCCTATTAGAGCAAACTTACTGAACCAATGGGATGTTCCTGTGTGTTGACTCACTGGTACACAATTGAGTCAATGGGTCTATTCTACATGGAATCAACCAATAGGAGGCAGATATTCTACTACATTGATTTGTAAAATGAATGGTTTTTAGTTGCCTGTTCAAAAATAAGTCGCCCCAGAATATTTTGTTTTGCAACAGGAAAACTACTGGGAAGATACAACTATTCAATCAAGAAAAGACTGGCTGTTGAAACTGACTTGGCTGAAATAGACAAACTGACGATTCTGATTAAAGATTAAAGAATTAATGAATTATATGCAGAACTGGCAACTGTTAATTGTATACTTGAGTAAACAGCAGTATCTGGATTTGAAGAACAGTAGAGGTTATATACAAGTAGAAGTATTGTTTATGTTATGAGGAAAGTTTAAGGAAGCCAGTTAAAGGGTAAATTTTTACCATCAACTTCCTTTTTTCATTTTTAAAAGAGATTTTTTTGTATTATTTTTTTTGTGTGTAGTTTTGTTTTGTTCTTTGAGTAGCTGTCATTTTATTATGTCGTCTGTTTATGTATACTTCTTAAATATAGTTTTATATTATAAACAACTTTTTGTTAATTTTTTTAAAGGAAAAGCTATGATTTACAGAAGGACTAGCTTTATTACAACAATAGCTCAGTATATTCTTACTGGGAAAAAAAATCCCACTGGCCACCGTGAGGGTTGCAAATAGCTGAGAAGGAATAGGGCAATACCAGGGATGATAAATTATTTCATTTTCCATTTGCCCTACAAACTGTGGCACCATTACAACACGATCCGACCACTAATCCTAACTCTGTACAAACCTGGATTTTGATAGCTCCCAAAGAGAAAAGAGGTATTTTCGATAAGTTTGGGTCAGGCATGACATCACAAATGATATTTCATTTATCTATATATATATATAAAGGACCTCATCCCTCAAGGAAATCTATATCACTCTTGTTCAGACTGTGTTTTGGAACACAACTCTAGAAATGGGAATAGATTTTCAGAAAAACATGTTCCTATAATATAGTGTGGCCTACATACTTGAAGGGCACCAGATCCTGCTTGACAGCAGAAGCTAAGCAGGGTTGGCCCAGCTTAGTACTTAGATGAGAGGCCACTAAGGATACCAGATGCTGTGGGCTAGATTTCAGAGGAAGGAACTGGCTAATCACCATTGGATCTCCCTTGCCTAAGAAAACCGTATGAAATTAATGGGTTGCCATAAGTCAACAGGCAATTTGGAGATCCATCTACACAAAATATACAGATTGAGTATCCTTTAACCAAAATGCTTGGGACCAGAAGTGTATTGGATTTCAGATTAAGAGGGGAGTTGGAATATCAGTTTGTTTGTTTTTTAAAAATGGAAAACACACTTCAAGTCCCACTTCCAAGGTATCTACTTTGGAAATGGGACTTAAATCTAAACATGAAATTCATTTATGTTTCAAGTACACCTTATATTCCGCGGGACGGGGTGGGCTCCCATCTGTCAGCCCCAGTTCCCATGCAGAGATATGAGAAAAGCCTCCCACAGGATAGTAACACATCCAGGCATCTCCTGGGCAACATCTCTGTAGATGGCCGATTCTCTCACACCGGAAGTGACTTGCAGTATATTCTCCATTCGCTTCTGACACGATAATAAAAACCTTATTGCTGAAAGCAATGTCATTGTTTCATGAAAAAAATATTTAATTATGTGCACAAAACAAAGCCTGTATACACTGAATCATCAGAAAGAAAAGATTTCACTTTCTCAACCTCCCATGTAGAGAATTTTGGATTTTGGAAGATTTTAGAATATGTGATGATCAACCTGTATTAAAATGCACAACAGTAATACCCTTCTCAAAATGATGCATGAAGATTGAAATTGCAATATACAGCTGAGAACGGGTTTAATGGTGTAGTACCAAAGTACAATAAATACATTGGAATGCAAAATGTTGTCTGGAGTTTTTAAACTTTTATCTTTGACAATAAGCAAATGGCAGCCAAAAGGGAGTCACAAATGTTGTTTGAAGATAGGCTAGTCAGCAATTATTTTCTTGACTTTGGTAGTGATGAAAGATTTTTACAGTAATTGTAGTGCAAGTATTTTTTTTTAACTATTTAACTTTAAAATATTGTTTTAGGCACAGACCAATAAATAAATCAGTATTAAGATCTATTAAGTGATAAAAGTTGAGATAAGAACCTATTTTGGATTGTTAAATCCAACCAATTTTGGCTTAGAAAAAGCTTTTGAAAACTCAAAATGCATATTTTCTGTCTAATCTTCTAATGACAGCATGAATGAGATTGAACATATGTATTTTAGCTATGGCTTTTGCTGGAACGGTCTTCGCAAAAAACAAAAACAAAACAGAAAATGATTATGCCTCACTCACTATTATCACAGGATGTGACACACACATATGTATCCTTTGTTCAGCTTGTGTGTGTGTGTGTGTGTGTGTGTGTGTTTAAAAGTAATATAATGTTGTGCAATGCCAGGATTGCAATATTTTAAAATATGGGTCACTAAGGGGTCAGAACTTTGAAATCTGTAGCAAAGCGTATATATGCTTAAATGGATGAATGCAAGCAGTGCTAAAACTAGTTACACACATATAAGACCCACTGAAAGTTTGTGCCGATTGGAGATTTGCACTATCAGAATATGGGACTATAGGACCATGCAGAGAAAAAGTAGAACAAGGTATTATTTTAGGCATTTTCCTCAATCAC
This sequence comes from Anolis carolinensis, assembly GCF_035594765.1. Lineage (NCBI taxonomy): Eukaryota > Metazoa > Chordata > Lepidosauria > Squamata > Anolidae > Anolis > Anolis carolinensis. The sequence continues at coordinate 262,272,326 of NC_085842.1, read as the reverse complement.
CAATAATTCCCCCTCTAAAAATCTGTATAATCCCAATCTAAAACAATGTTTTTCATAAAGCACTATGACAGCGAAAAATGCAATCCTTTCCCCAGAATTGATCATGAGCACAAACCCCGCCATTTAAAATAAGCAGCCCCATCATCCCAGCCCTGATTGTTTGATGTATTTTCTTGCTTTATAGTTTTGATTAAGAGGCTCAGCAAAGACATGAAGTTGCAAAATAGCATAGGGTTCCTTGACCTAAGGAACTTGAAGTCAGCAGGTCAGATATAGTGACTGTGATTTATTGATCAATAAACCCAGCCTCTCTTTTTCTCGTCACGCCAGCCTTATTTCTGCAGGCATCGTACTCTCCTTCAAAGGATGTGTGCACTGAACTTTGAGACAACATTCATCTCCAGCGTTAAAACAACTAGTCGCTAAGACTTGATATCCTAATTATATTTTTAATAAGCAATATGCTGTATGTCAACAGTACACATATATTGTGGTATTTAAGTGAGGACAAGAAAGTAACAGACACAATACATAATAAAAATACATTGCAAACTTGTATTAACTAGGGGTTGAAATAATATTTGTTTTAAAATCATCCCTAGGTCGAGAAACAGGGTTCCTGTCAGTTTGGAAACCCTGTCAGGAAGAGTAATAGATGAGCAAAAACTCTTGCATAGTTTTCTCTCAGTATATGAACATGCCAAAGTGTGGTAGGGAGAATTATCCTGCATAGAAAAAACTTGAGGATTGGTAAATGCCAGATCACTGTAATTTATGATGCTTGAGAGTTACTATTAAAAATAGGCCTAATAATATACGTCATACTATATCATGCCACAAACTCTATTTATTTGATATTGAGTTTTTTCATGTCAGGAGTAACTTTAGAAACTGCAAGTCGCTTCTGGTGTGAGAGAATTGGCTGTCTGCAAGGATATTGCCTAGGGGATGCCTGGATGTTTTGATGTTTTTACCATCCTTGTGGGAGCCTTCTCTCATGTCCCTGCTGGAGCTGATAGAGGGAGCTCATCCATGCTCTCCCCAGATTGGATTCGAACTGGCAACTTTCAGGTCAGCAACGCAACCTTCAGGCCATCAGTGGCCCACTGTGCCACTGGGGGATCCAATGATATTGATATTGAAATATGGTATTTAATATGACATTAATACCGACATATAGTATTTAAATGCAGATTAAAACAGAGCCAAATTTAATTTAATGTAACATTTCCCCAAAATATTGGTTTTATTTTAATTTGAATGTAAAGTATTTTGATGGTTCTGGTTGGGCATTCTGATATACGTATATGCTTAACATAACAAAGAAGTTCCTTTTAACAAGGTTTTCTAAGCAGCATCAGTATTGGCATGATGGTGAAGGAGGGCTGGAGAAGCAAAGAGTTTTGATGTCAAGTTACAACAGCATGTCTACAATAAAAATGCAAGAAATCCTAAACTGGGAAAGAATGAGATTCTGCTCTCCTTTAACTGTGTGTGTTTTCTTAGAATAGGCAAGATAAGCAAGAGTGGCCTCCAGTAACCCTTATTTAGCACATGTGAACAGCAGAACGGAGAAAAAGGGGGAAGTAAATAACCTTGCCTCACCAGCTATGCTTTAAAAAAGCTTACACCTAAAAGCATAGATCTTTCAGTTTGGTCATCAGAATAGAAATCAGGAAAAAAGTGAAGATTGGTAGAATAAAAATCATTAATGAATGCATTTAGGAAGAAACTTACAAGTGGTCTCTAGAAGGTTCCAAATCTTTTTGCTTACCTAAGTTACCTAAGTTCATTGTTTCATTTCTTATTTACATATTGTTACGTTGGAATAAAAGGTTTGCTGGGAAAGGCTAGTTTGCTTCCTTTTTTGTGTGATGTAGAAACCTATCACATTCTTTCCATGTTATTCCTCCTTCCTCCCAATGCCCTGATATCTAAGCTTCTGTGCAAAGATAATGTTGAAGAACATGTCTACTGTGCAATTGAAACATACCTGTAATCTGGGTTGCTGTAAGTTTTCTGGGCTGTATGACCATGTTCCAGAAGCATTCTCTCCTGACGTTTCACCCACATCTATGGCAGGCATCCTCAGAGGTTGTGAGTTCTGTTGGAAACTGGGCAAGTGGGATTTATATATCTGTGGAATCTTACCATCCCTAAAGGATATATGTGTAATCCTTTAGGGATGGTAAAGGCACAGGTGAGGAGAACCTAAACTTAGGGTGTTATGAGATCAAGTATGTAAAAAGTATAAAGATAGTAGGGAAGTGATGCAGCATTGGGTCTCCAGAGCATGTCAATTTTTGGATTTTGTTGGAGTTAGGATAGGTTTGTGACAAGGCTTTGTACTTATAGCAAGGGTTATTCACCCTGGTGGATACTCACACTCTAAGATGAATGTTAATTAGGTGGACATTTTAGATTTTACCTTACAGGTATCACTTTATGATTCATACATTTGTTGAGTATTTCAGTTCAATAATCCTCTATTATTGACTAGTTCTGGGTGCAAAGATATATGGCATATGTACATTTTATATACCTTTTTATATTCCTTTCCTATAAAGGGTTTTCAAATCTGTTTTTTGTTAGCAGCCATTAAAAAAATCATAGGAAGGCAGAAAACAAACGTTAAAACTAAGTACAGTATAAATATTGCAGCATGTATGTTCATTTCAGATCAAAATAATGTGGCCTGAAAAAATTCATTCAAACACATTTTGACATGATCTTCAACCTGAATTTGAGATATGATCCTTGAAGGTGTCAACGAATCCTTGTAAATCCAAATGTTTCATTTGAAACTGGGTACATTTGAGCGTTGATGTTTTAAGAATGCACACCAATACTGCTTATATAAGGAACTTTATATTTTTGTGACTTACCCAAGCTGAGTAGGGGGGGGGGGGTGAAACTATAAAGGTCAGAATGTTTGTATATTACATTTTCATGCCAGAGCAAAAAATAGACCATTTATAGTTTTTTAAAAAATCAAATAGTCCTTCAAATGCTACTCGCACAACAATGGAAAACTGTATGTTCAAATTGGCAAATATGGCTTTCAGATGTCAAACTTCTTTGTTATTGTTTATAATGTTATAAAAACACGATAGCAAAGGAAGCTGGCATGGAGCTGCATTCCATTCTGTTTGAATGCTATTTGGATTCTCTACCACCAGTGTCACCACAAAAAATAAAGGGAAAGCATACCTACAGACTGCCAGCCTAAATCTATATCGCTTACAAGAAATTATGTCCTTAATAATAGCATGGTATTCTTGAGTCTCTCAATGCTCATAGCATCATGAGTAAATTATTTCTTTCCACTGGTTCATAGTGCCAGAAGGCAGGAGAAATTTAAACACAACTAAGATCAACAATGTGAGTTTACTTGGCCTCCACATCTAACAGTGCTGCCATAAATTCTTCGACTTCTTATTTGGGAATTTAAGAAGTCCCTATAGACTTGGCAGTTTTTATATTTAAAGGTTTCTTCTATGGAGATGTTAAACTCTAAGAATCTTGGTATTATATTCAGCCCATGGTTTGCTATAATATCCAACAGCTTTTCTGAGAAGACCACTGCTGGGGAAAAGGTCCAGTACAATAGAGTCCAGATGTGGTTTCATCTGTATATTTCATTTAATAATCTAACATTGGGAGCAATTAAACTGAACTGCAATACTAGAATTGCAATCTCATGGTCATTGTTCAGCTTACAATGGGTTGGTGCTTGCATATATTTGAATATATCTTGATTTCCTCTGTTACTGTCCTCATTCCATTCCACATATTCTCATTGCTTAGTTTATTTTACCATCCTTCTACCTAGTAGTGAGAAGTTTGCATTTAGTGAAATTGTATCTAATTCATGGCTTGCAAAACTGTTAACAAACATGTGTGCATCTCTTTCATTAAAGCCCTCAAGTGTCTCAGAGAAGTGTTCTCACTTCAAAACCTGAGGAATATGTGTTCAAACATATCAAAGTAAGGATGAATTATTTTGCAGATGTGGATTCAGCCCCAGGCAAAGAATACTCAGAGGTGGTTTACCAGTTCCTTCCTCTGAAATATAATCCACAGCATCTGGTATTGGTGGTCACCCATCCAAGCAGTAAGTAGTTCTGACCCTACTTAGATTCCAAGATCGGACAAGATCTGGTGCCTTAAGGGTATTTAGACTCCATCCTAAGTTTTTACTGTTATGTAAAAACTATTGGAAAGTACACAGCATTCATAATGACCTTTGTCTCTGTCTTGAGCTCCCTCTATTCCAAAAACAGTTTTAGGGATTCTGGCTTCATTGTTCAGTTGTCCCCCCCCCCAAAAAAAAACACACACACACACACACACACAGACACACAGACACACAGACAAAGACACACACACACACACACATATACACTAGCTGCAAGTACCTGGGTTGGGGCAGGGCCTCTGCCGGAAGTTGAGGGGCATTGTGTGATGGGCTGCATGCCAATCTGTCCCTCAACTGGAGCAGAAGCATCCTAGAATGCTAAAAATTCCTTATGTGATGAGATACTGGTTTTTGCCATAACCGTCATTGAATCCAGTTACTTGGTGGAGAATTTTGAAATGCTTCAAAACATAGGAAATTTTTAATGAGTTAAACTATTGGTCCATTTAGCCCCATTATTGTTGACACTTATTGGCAGTGATATCCAGGATTTAGGGCAGATTTCACGTCTGGCCCTAATTGAGGACATTTAGGATTGACATTGGAACTTTCTGAGGGCAAATAATACACTCCACCTCTGCGTTATGGACCTCCCCTTAAACAAATGGCTATTGGTCTTTCAGTTGGCCAACCGAAACGGTAATCTCATTTTCGAATGGTGAGATGCTAAGGGCTATGAATATAATTGATCTTGAATTTTCTATCCAGCATTGTGGACCTCATTCTGTTTCTGAGTAATAGTCTGTTCTTATTCAGAGATTCCAGAATATCTCATTTTGCTGTATTTTAATATGGTATGTGAAATAATGAATTCTTACAGCAAAAATGTAATTTTATAACAACTCTGTACCCAATAGTCCTACATCACTTTAATGGAACTTTAGTACCTGCATCTTGGCATGAACTGTTTTTCATTTCTACAACAAGGCTGAGTGTTGACATATAAATAAACAAATCTGATTGGTAACCAGTTAATATAATTATTTGCTTTTTCCCACTTCTCAGGCTATTCTTTCCAGCAAATTGACAACCAAAATAACCAAGTTTCGGACACTTTGCTACAAACACTAAATCACTCAGCCTTGAAATCCGGAATAGTTTGTGTGGATCTCAGCAATGTGCTTCATCTTTGTCAGTAACATTGCTCTCAAATAACCTAATTCCCTAAGAAGATTACTCTAATGTTGTTCTAAAACTCAGCAAAGGAAAGCAGAGTATAAATTGGTGATACTGACTGCCTTGTTTTATATTCTTACTCTATTTTTGCGTTAGAGTTTTTCTTCACAGTTGTTCAAGCATTCAGAACATTAACAACGCCAGTGTTGTGGTCCTTTTTCTGGTTAAAAAAAAGAAATAAATATGTATGTCAGCTTTTAATTCTCAAAATTAAATTCTCCACTTAGAGAAATTTGTGGAATTCATTCCTCTGGGACATATTGGCATTTTCCTATCATGCAGTTGGAAAAATAATTCAACCATGCTAACGGACAAGTAGTGCAAGGGAATATATGTGCTGTGATAAAGAAAGGATTGACATATAGTACAATGAAATTTCCAAATCCAAACCCTAGTGACAATATGGCAATACCATTTAATAAATGGATTAAATTTGCATAATTCAAATTCTGTGATCATGATATTGATGTTGAATAATTACCAGGACCATAATCTTCAGGAAATTCTGCCACTTCTGGCAACAGTATAATTGAAGACAGATGGAGGGAAGATCTACCCATTGATATTTTGCATCTTTGGGGAAAATGTGGATCCAGTGGTAATTGACACTTTAGGAGCAATTTCAAACAGACTGGTAAAAAAAATCCAATTGAGATTGCATAGATAGCAAAATACACAAAATGACACTGGTTTAACAAGATCTTCTCCAACTCCCAGGATTTCATTAGTATTGAACCATGACAATTAAAGTAGTGTCAAACAGCATTCATTATACAAGTTAAAGATCTTCTAAAAGATCTTGCAAAACTTGCAACAGTCATGATATCTGGTGCATGCTTAGATCTGTCTCTTTACCCTTAAAAATAATTTCTTCTTGACCTGTCACACTAAAATACTAAAAATAAAACTTTTTTTTTTGCAAACTATGCTTAATTTGGATCTTTTTGAGAGGAAATGCCACAGTTATGCATGAGATTAAACAGTACCATATGTGGAATATAATTTAATTCTAGCAGCTTCAATCATTTTCATACTCTTATTTCCTTTCAAGTCAGCTATAAACAGATAAGTATTGGGAAAGAAAAGGTTTCATTTAAGAGTGAAACTCATAAGGATAGACTTTTGTTCAGAAATAGATAAAAAATAAAATAATATAGCAACATAGAATCTCGGAAAAAAATAGAAATGTCCAGATTTAAAGTAAATTAACAAAAAACCAGAAACTAAAAACTGTAAAAATTGAAAAACAGCTCATATGTCTCTCTTGATTTTTGTGTCTATGAACATTGGAGAAGGAATTGCATGTAAATATTAATTTCATTCAGCCCTCCTTGATTTGACGCTGACCGATAAGTTTGATAGCCCTCAAAGCAGAAATCTGATGTGAAAGAGAGATGGACTCTCAGGGTGTTAAAAAAAGAAGTTGTATTTCAAGAATTAGCTAATACTATTTGAAAAACCAAATTTTCTCAATGGCCTTAATTTTAAAATACTCTTAACTTGTACAGTCAGCCTTTTGAATCCATGGATTCAACCATCTATGGCTTGAAAATACCCCCTCCCACCAATCCAAAAGGCATAACTTGATTTTGCTTTTTTATATAAGGGACACCATTAAACTATTAGATTGTATATAATGGGACTTGACTATTCAAAAATGTTGGTATCTGCAGTGGATCATGGAACCAAATTTCAGCAAATAACAAGGTCCCACTGTATTCTGAGAAGTATTAATCACTCTGCAAACTTTAGAGATTTATTTTTTTAAAAATCCCTTTGTTCAGAGTGACAGAATAACAGTTACAATCAATCCCTAGAGATCCATTATCAGCATTGTGTGTAAACATAGACTCCTGCTTTATAAGTAGGTATTTATTAGGCTTGCTCAAATAATTCGATTTCCCCGTTACCCGTTATTAATTCGTTATTTTCGTTAGTTTTGAAGCAATATACGGCCTTGATTGTCCACACGTCTGGATATCGCGGTTTCAAATCGCGAGAGGCCGTTTTTTCTTATTTCGTCGTTTTTTTCGTTAGGAAAAAAAAGCTTTTGCAAATCACCCAAACTCCCACCATTCAGGCCCTTTCCTTTTGCCCCTCAGCAAAAGGGGCGTCACGGGCTCAGCCAATGGGAGGGGGCGAGGGGGAAGGAGGCCAAGGAGGAGGAGGAAGACGGAGGGGGGAAATGGCCGCCGCCGCGGCCGCCTCGCCTCAGCTCAGGCCTGGTGTCTCTCTGTGAGGCGGGAAGGCGGCGGATGGAGCCGGGAATGGAGAGACCGAGAGAGACAGAGAGGGGCCCGGCGGTGAGGTTTTGACGTCTGTGCGAAGCTAGGCAAGTGGGGTTTATATATCTGTGGAAGGTCCAGGGTGGGAGAAAGAACTCTTGTCTGTGGGAGGCAAGTGTGAATGTTGCAATTGGTCACCTTGATTAGCATTGAATAGCCTTGCAGCTTCAAAGCCTGGCTGCTTCCTACCTGGGGGAATCCTTTGTTGGGAGGTATTAGCTGGCCCTGATTGTTTCCTGTCTGGAATTCCCATTTTCTGGGTGTTGTTCTTTTACTGTCCTGATTTTAGCTTTTCTGTAGCTAAAAATGCATATAAAATTGATTCTATAGGGAGGATAAATGATTGGATTTCAACTCCTACAGCTTAGCTTTCTCTGCCAATAATGGTACCATACCAAACTAAACCTCCCAAGATTCTGTAGCAGTGAGCCATCTTGGATATTGTAAGGGATTTTTTATTATTATTATTATTATTATTATTATTATTATTATTATTATTATTATTAGACCTTGCTCCCAGGAAGGTGCCTTCGCTGTGGCTCCCAACTTATCTATAGTATCTACCTTTCCACATATTCTCCACATTGTGTGTATGTGTATGTATATTATATATACATGAGCCCCGATGGCGAAGTGTGTTAAAGCACTGAGCTGCTGAACTTGCAGACCGAAAGGTCCCAGGTTCAAATCCTGGGAGCAGAGTGAGTGCCCGCTGTTAGCTCCAGCTTCTGCCAACCTAGCAGCTTGAAAACATGCCAATGTGAGTAGATCAATAGGTACCGCTCTGGCGGGAAGGTAATGGCACTCCATGTAGTCATGCCGGCCACATGACCTTGGAGGTGTCTATGGACAACACTGGCTCTTGGGCTTAGAAATGGAGATGAGCACCAACCCCCAGAGTCAGACATGACTGAACTTAACGTCAAGGGATACCTTTACCTTTACCTATATACACACACACACACACACACAAACACACACACACATATGCAGGGACTATATATATATACACAGTATATATCACACACACACCAATTTAACAAAGTTTCAGCCACAAAAACAAAGTTTCTGAAGTAGAACAATGACTTTCACAGTAAAGACAACCCAATTTAACAGGAAATAAGACTTTCAAACCAGGAACAGATTTCTGCAATTATTAAAAAATGGTTTATTATAAAAGCTATGAAAATTCGCCAAAAATCAGAGGATAAGGGAAACGTTCCAAATTTTGGTGAGCTATCAGTGTTTTTTTTAAAATAATTTTTATTGAGTTTCTACAACACATCACACTAAAATCAATACAAAGTAAAAAAGAAAAAAAGAAAAAAAAAAAACCCCTCCACACACTCCCATTTACATACTTGTAGTACTTCCCATCCTCTCTCTTGGGGAGTCTAATTTTATTCAGTTTTTGTAATTATTTTTCTATTCTGATTGTATTGATATTTTTCTATTTGTTACTTCTATGACAAGGTCTATTCCTTACTGTGCGTCCATATATTTTTTATATTGATCCCAATCTGTCCTTTTAATTGAATGTCCCTTATACATTTTCAATAAAAAGGTTAATTCATCCATGTCTCTTATGTCCTCCATTTTTTCAAGCCATTCTTCCTTTCCCGGAATTCGTTGTGATTTCCAGTGTTTTGCAAAGATAATCCTTGCAGCTGTGTTTATATATGTAAATAGTTTGTCATCATTTATGTTGAATTGTGTTTCTGAATCTGTCAGATTTAGTAAATAATATTCTGGTTTCATTGGAAACTTTTTCCCTAATATTTTCTGGGACTCTGTATGTATCATTTTCCAAAATTTGCCCGCTTCTTGACATGTCCACCAAACGTGGTAGTACGATCCAATATGGTCTCTACATTTCCAGCAGGAGTTTTGAGTTCCTTTGTACATTTTCCCTAATTTTTGGGGTGTAATATACCACCTGTGGAAAGATTTCAGCCAATTCTCTTTTAAATCCCACGCATAGGTATATTTTATTTTCTTCTTCCATAACGTTTCCCACTCCGCCATCATAATCGTATGTCCAATATTTTGTGCCCATTTTACCATACATCCTTTCACTTCTTCTGCGGCGTTTGTCCATTCAAGTAGTTTATCATAAATTTTAGTTATCTCTTTCTTGTCTGTTTGAAGGATCTTATCCCAAAATTTCTCATTGGAGCAAAAGCCCACTTTATTATCCCTCACAAATTTTTCCTTAATTTGAGCGTATTGTAACCACGTTAAATTTTTGTATCTTCTTTTTAAGTCTTCTATAGGTCTAATTCGAAATTCATTATTTTCCTTAATTAGAATGTCTTTGTATGTAGGCCATTGTGACCAGCCTAATAGTTTCCTATTATTCTCTTCCAGTGGAGAGATCCATAGTGGTGTTTTGTCGTACATATGTAATTTATATTTGTCCCAAACTTTGCTCAGAGATGAGCGTATAAAATGATTTCCAAAGTTTTTTTCTATGCACTTTTTATCGTACCATATGTACGCATGCCATCCCCTTCTCAAGTCAAAACACTCAAGATCTAGTATATTTTCCTTTTTGAGATTACACCAATCTTTAATCCACGTCAAAGCACAGGCATCCGCATACAGCTGTAGGTTCGGCAAGCCAAATCCGCCTCGGTCTTTTTTCTCCGTCATTGTTGCATACCTGATTCTGGGTTTTTTGCCCTTCCATATAAACTTAGAAAGATCCTTATTCCATTCCGCAATCGTTTTCGTCGATCTTATTATGGGTAGATTTTGAAATAAGTAGAGCATCTTCGGTAAGATGTTCATTTTAATTGATGCGATTCTTCCTAATAGTGAGATGTTTAAATTCTGCCACTTTTGTAAGTCTTGCTTTATTTCCCCCCACATTGATTTATAGTTGTTTTCTAGTAGCTGCGCATTCTTAGCTGTAAGCCAGATTCCTAGATACTTAATCTTTTTAACTATCGAGATTCCTGTCATGCTTCCCAACAATTCTTGATTGGTTTTAGTCATATTCTTTGTTAGTATCTTGGTTTTTTTCCTATTTAAGCGGAAACCAGCTATCTCTCCATATTCTTCTATCTTTGTTATCCACCTGGATATTTGTGCTCTCGGTTCCTCGATGACACAGATTATATCGTCTGCGAATGCTCTGTATTTAAATTCATTTTTCTTTATTTTTGTACCCTTCAATTCTTGATCATTTTTAATGTTTTTTAACAAAATTTCTAAGGCGAAAATAAATATTAAGGGGGATAGTGGGCACCCCTGTCTTACCCCTTTTTCGATCTTCATATTCTTTGAGTGTTGACCGTTAATCAGAATTTTGGCTCTTTGTTTGTCGTAGATCGTGTCTACTGCATTGTAAAATTGATATCCGATATCGATTTCCTTAAACAATAACTTGAAGAAAGACCAATTCAAATTGTCAAAAGCTTTCTCCGCGTCGATGGAGAGCAATGCTACTTCCTTTTGATGGTTCCAATCATAATATTCTATTATGTCCAGTATACATCTCACATTCTCTTTCATTTTCCTTCCCGGAAGAAAGCCTGTTTGTTCTGAGTTAATCCAATTGTTTAAAAATTCTTTGAATCTATTGGCCAATATACACGTAAATATTTTATAATCTGTGTTCAATAAAGATATGGGGCGGTAATTTCTTACATCTGAAGAGTCTTGGTTTTCTTTTGGTATTACAATTATATCTGCATCTCTCCATGAATCAGGTATTTCTTTGTTTTGCAATGCCTCATTCATTACCCTTTTCAGGTGAGTAACGATTATGTCCTGCATAATTTTATAAAAGTTTGCTGAAAAACCATCCGGCCCCGGCGATTTGTTAGGCTTTAAAGAGCTTATTGCTTTCTTTATCTCATTTTCTGTTATTTCTTTATTGAGAATTTCTCTTTGATGATCACTAATCTTCTCCAATTTTTGATTTCCCAAATATTGTGATATTTTTGTCTTATCAGTTCCGTCATCCTTGTACAATTGTGAATAAAATTTGTTAAATTCATGTAAAATATCTTCATCTTTAGTAATACATTCCTTATCCGACTTAATTTGTGTGACTTGTTGGAGTTGTTTTTTCTTACGAATCTTCCGCGCCAGCCATTTCCCTGGTTTATTAGCATTCTCAAAGTTGAATTGCTTGATGAATCTTAGTTGATTGGCGGTCTGGTCCAATTCCATTCGACTTTTCTCTCTTTTTAAATTCTTGAGTTCTTTATTTACCTTACTATTATTCGGTGAGATTTTCAGAATCTTCTCATTACTTTCAATCTGTAAATTTATTTCCTTCATTTTCTTCCATTTTTCTTTATTTATTCTTGCTTTCTGCTGTATCAAATGACCCCTAATCACCGCTTTGTAAGCATCCCAGACCGTTGCATCTTTAATGTCGCTGCTGCGATTCAAGTCAAAATATTCCTTGGATATCTTTTTATATCTCTCTATGTCTTCTTCTTTTTTCATCAAGTTTTCGTTAAATTTCCATTTGGGTATTACTTTTTTATAGTTTATGATCATTTCCATGGGGCAATGATCAGATTTGTCGCGAGGGGTAATAGCAATCTTATCAATTTTTGTAAATATTGTTCTGGTTGTCCAAATCATATCAATTCTTGACCATCCTGCGTGTCTGTGCGAATAGAATGTGTAATCTTTTTTTAATGGGTTTTTTACTCTCCAAGCGTCAATTAAATCAAAATCTTCCTTCAGCCGAATAAAGTTTTTTGGTAGAGAGCTTACCATATCTTTATTACATCTCTTTTTGGTTGATTTGTCCATTTTTGTGTCCAGTACCCCGTTAAAGTCTCCTAAGATTATGACCTGGTCCAAATGTGTGTTTTCAATCTGTTCCTTCAAATATTTTGCAAATTGTGTTTTGGGACCGTTTGGGGCATAAATGTTGCATATTAATATTTTTTGAGATCCAATTGTAATTTCCACCGCCACTACTCTTCCTTCTGAGTCTTTAAATTTCAGTTCTGCTGGGATGCTGTTATTTATGTATGTGACCACCCCTCTTTTTTTCTTTATGTCTAGTGAATAGAATTCTTTGCCGTAAACCTTGTTAGCTAAAAGTGCTCCATGTCTTTGTGAGATATGTGTTTCTTGAAATGAAATAATGTCAAATTTTCCTTTTTTAATTTGACGTGTGAGTGCCCTCCTTTTATTTGGAGAGTTAAGACCATTAACATTATTTGAGAAGCATTTTATTTGACGTGTAAACTCATTCATAATGCTCGTTTTCAAGTCCTAAAGTTCTAATTCCCAATTCTTCTTCGACTGCCGTCTCATCCACCTCTTCTGAAATCGTGTCCGATTTCCCCACTGCTACACTTGGTTCCGTTGCTTTCTTCACTGTTATCAATTCTGTACCTAAGGGTGAGAGAAATCTTTTCCTTTTCGTTTGTGGTAGGGGTGTCTCTTGAGGCTCCATACCTTTGTCCTCCATCAGATTTTTGTAGAATTCCTTTGCCTTGTCCAGTGATGTGAGCCAGTATTTCTCGTTGTTAAACGAAACCATGACGCCTTCCGCCTTTTCCCATCGGAATCTGATTTTACGTTTTTTTAGTTCCTCTGTAAGGAAGAAATAATTCCTCCTTTTATTCAATATTGGTAAAGGAATTTCTTTTAAAATCGTGATTTTATCATTCTTATAGTAACTTGATTGTAGACTGTTGGCCATCAGTATTTCATCCCTAACTCTCTTTTTTACAAAGTGTACTATGACATCTCTCGCCACTTTATTGCGTTTGGAATAGTTGGTTTGAATTCTGTAGATTCTGTCCAGATCAGTTTCCATTTCCTGTTCTGGACGTTGTAATATTTTTGCAGTAATTTGTATTATTATTTGTCTTATATTCTCATTAGATTCCTCTTGTATGTTCCTGAATCTAAGTTGAGATTCCATCTCTTTCAAGTCCATTAATTCTTGCATTTTTTCTAATTTTAAACTTTTATTTTGGCAGTCCTCCACCTGCTTTTGGGTTTTATTTTGCATCTTTTCCATGGTCCCTCTTGCTTTTTTCAGTTCACGAATTTCTTCGTGCATCTCTTTCATTTCCTCTTTTATCTGGACGATGTCTTCCTTTATTTCTCTTTTCATTTCCCTCATCTCTTGGTGCATTTCTTTCTGGAATTTTCTTTGATCTTCCATGTTCGCGTCCTGTTTATCCGAAATTTTCTGAATCTCTTTGAGAATATCTTTTAAGGTTAGGTCTTCTGTTTGGGAGCCTCTCCTTGCCATACCCTTAGTATCTTTAAGGTCCTTCAAATCTTGTTTAAATTTTGGCCCTGCCATTTTCTGTCAAAGCAGTAGCTGCAATGCTTTCCTATTCCGTATATGTCGCTGTTTTTGTAGCTTTGTAGGTTATGACTATGTAGGTCGCTGAGTGGACTTTCACAATGCGTCAATTTAGTATTTATATTACTGTTTCTTTATATACGCAGTTTCCACCTATATCTCTCTATATCCCTCTTACTGCTATCCTTGGATTATGTTCTTCAATACAATCTTATTTAGCCCCAAAGATTCCAATGGTCCAATCACTTTCCGTTAGCCTGTTCCCTTAGTCCTCCTTTGCTGCCCTCCTTCCGGAGTTTTTACCTTCCGGATTCTGAGCTGTCCTTCTTTGAGTCCGGGTTTAGATCCTTCCGCTCGGTGTGATTACTTTACCCTTCCTAATTCCACCTCTTCCGGTCTTCCTGCCGCACTCCCTCTCCTCCTTTGCCCTTCTTCCGCCCTCGTCGTCTTCTTTGCCGCCTCCTCTTCCGTCTTTCCCGACACGTCTTTCCGCTTTCGTCCGCTTCCTGTTTCCGTTTCTTCCCACAGTCCTCCTCGGCTCCTTGCTTGTTTACAAGAAGGACCCTTCGTAGTCAAAACAATATGGCGTCAAGGTCAGTCACGGCCTGGTTCCTTCTTATTTCGCCTCTCTCCTCGCTTGCCTGCGGTCCGCGAATCCCGCGGCTTTAATCCCTGCTCTTCGGCTCGTCTCTCCTCCGAGAGGCTAGCGGCAGAGCACAAATAGCCGTTCGGGTACCTGCGTTCCTCCCTTCGATTTACCAGGGAGAGGGGAGCTTCTTTGCTCTACCCAACCGCGCTGCTCATTCCTGTCCGATAGTCAATTTAATTGTCTCTGTAAGCACTTCCTTGTCTTCAGGTGTTCCTTATCTCCGGATTGTTTGTTTATATCTTGTCTTTCTCCTGCAAGTTAGTTTTGCCTTGTGTGCTCCGACGCATAAGCGTCCTGAGTCTCCGCGTTGATTTTCTTATATTCCGTGTAAGTTTTTACCGTCTTCCAATCAGTTTAATGTCCCCAAAAGGTTAGACTTTTTTGTTAAGCTCTCAGTTTCTTCCGCTACTTTCTTCTTAGTTTAAAATGAGCCCGGTCAGCAGTCAATGCGTGGCTACGCCCGCTTCCTGACTCGCGGTTCGCGGACCTTCTCGGCTAACTAGAACCTTCAGACCATACCTCTTCCAAGGTATCCCCGTTGGTCCAGTAGCCCTACGAAGGCTTGCGTCCCCCCCCGGTTCAATCCCCGGGGAGAGGGGAGCTGAAAGCTCTGACCCAACCGCTTTGTCAGTGGCTTGCTGGAGGAGCTTCAGCAAGTCCGTCCTGCCGCCATCGTGGCTCACCGGAAGTCCCCCGAGCTATCAGTGTTAAATGTGTTCTACCACTGTACCAAGTTTGAAGAAGATCACTCAAAAAATGAGGGCGGGAGAGTCCTGTAAAATCTCCCCTCGTGCTGTTTTTTTTGGCCACTGCGCATGCGCGTCCGCCATTAACGAATTAATTTTGAAGATAACGAATTTTCGTTAATTTCGAATTTTTTGGGGGGCAAAATTCGGAAATACCTTCAGAAACGAAACGCTGCCCCCCTCTAGTTTTGAAATGAGTTTAGAATCAAATTTTTCGTGGATCGATCAAGCCTAGTATTTATCTCTGTTTGGTTTACTGTAATAATCTTTAAAGATTTTATTTCATTTTGAAGCTAATCTGAGGCAAATATTCACATGCGAATTTTGTCTCAATTCAATTTATTGCCTGCTTAAATTCTAATGTATATGTTTTTCTCCTCATTTTCATAGCTTCCTGGAAATTCTTGGCTGAAACATGTTGGCCAATTCCTGGAATGAAAACCTTATTTTCTACATTCTAAGACTTCATTTTACCATCATATTAGGACCACAACTCCCAGCATTCTCAGCCAACATGGATAACAGCCATATCAGCTTAGATTTAAGGGTTATAGCCTAATACCTCTGGAGACCACCAAGTTGAGGAAAGCTGATCATTGTGTATTAACCCCCTCCACAAGTATTTGGCACTCTCTGGGGCTCAAAAGGTCTGTTGGAGGCACTCAACAATTAGACGTTAACCTTGATATTATATATCAGTGGTTGGTCCAAGCAAGAAAATATTCATCTGTGAGGTTTTTATTGAGAGCTTTGGATGCAACTTTAGAATAGCAAATAGTACACAGGCCAGGACCCCCAAATGGTGAATTGGTACCAGATGTGATGAATAGAACTGGACATGATTTTCTTCAAGATCTATTCTAAGCAGTTGGGAAGATAGGCAGAAGTCCTGCATAAAGGCACCTATTTTGTCCAGTACTACCCTGTTTCCCCTAAAATAAGACATCCCCAGAAAATAAGACCTAGTAGAAGTTTTGCTGAATTGCTAAATATAAGGCCTCCCCCAAAAGTAAGACCTAGCAAAGTTTTTGTTTGGAAGCATGCCTGCCGAACAGAACACCAGAGCATGCAGGATCGGTAAATGTACGTACCATAGAATGTCTTACATGGAAATAATGGTAGTAACAAGAAATTCTTGATTCTTCACAGTTTGTCTGGTCATGCTGGTTTGTGATGACAACTACTGTACAGTATATAATAAATGTTTATTTTTTTGTTCAACAATAAATGTGAATTCTTTTTCATGGAAAAATAAGACATCCCCTGAAAATAAGACCTTGAGCATCTTTGGGAGCAAAAATTAATATAAGACAATGTCTTATTTTCAGGGAAACACGGAATACAAGTGAGAGCCACTTTCAACAGTAAATTATTATAAGTTTCATTCTTTCTGAATTGTGGAAACAAACACTGAATTTCTGCCTTGGCTGATGTGTTTAAAAACTCAGCATTTCCATGGCTGTTGTCTGATTAGATAAAGTGGAGGTATTTCCTAGCATCATTAATAATAATAATAATAATAATAATAATAATAATAATAATAATAATAGCAGAGTTATTCTCTCAGACTTTTAAACTGATTGCAGCTAGAGATTGAGTAGCACATTACAACCATTAGTTTAACCCAGTTTTTGGGGTGTGGTGATAAACATCTATTGTCTTTTGGATTGCACTTCCCATCAGAACCAATGGGAATGATAGTCTAGGAATATCCAAATGGCTACATGTTTTCTGATATAACCAGCTTTTAAAGTCCCTGTCCAATTCCTTTTATCTAACAGTATATCGTCATATCAGTAAGTCATATAATGCCAGCAGTTGTAGACTCAGAAGTCCACTAAGTCATCATGACATAATCTTACAATGCAGAATGTGCTGATCAGCAAGCTTTGATCATGACACATACTAAGGATCTATAGGGGTTCAGTATTAAGAAAGTATTCATTGATCACTTTGAAAACCTCCAAGAAACAAATCCACAAAACCACAATGATGGGCTAAATTAAATAAATAAGTCTGGTCGGCAATATTTTGTGTGTTTTAAAAACATTTAGTGTAGCCAGATATATTCAGTTTTCCCCCACTGTGGACAGATCAGTTCAGGAAATAAAACCAAGGCAGAACAGTGCATGAAAGTGCTTTCAAATTGGCTTTCCTGTTTTTCTTTAGGCACTCCACTTCTTATCCTGACTGTATCTTGCTTGCCAACATTACTGCTCAAATTAGTAACCAATTCCACGAATCCTGTTTTTTTAATATTTGGCAGTTTGAGATCTGTGGTTGTTCCTTGGAAGGGACAATGGCATGAAACTGTTCAACAAAGAATGTATTTTGTAGCTTTGGGTCTGCAGGGGGTTTAGAATTCCATACCATTCAGATTCAAA
This sequence comes from Anolis carolinensis, assembly GCF_035594765.1. NCBI lineage: Eukaryota > Metazoa > Chordata > Lepidosauria > Squamata > Anolidae > Anolis > Anolis carolinensis. The sequence goes on along the minus strand of NC_085842.1, from coordinate 262,254,590 downwards.
ATATGTGATCAGAATAATTTATGCAAATCAAGCATTTTCTGCTAAATTTATTTAACATGCATAATTCAAGATGCAAACTTAAACGGGTTTTGGCTGCAATAGGAAATCTGAATAAAAAGAAGAAAAGCTTGGAAGATTATAAGGATACTAAATGTGAAAAGAAAATTTAAGAGCAGCTTGTGAAAGGATAGTGTGTACTGAATTGGTTCTATCTCACTCCAGGTATCTCCACACAGCTCCTCTTTGTTCACTGTCTTTGGTAGAGTATTTAGCAGTACCAAATACTTGGTGAAAACAAAGCTTTATGGGATACTAGCATACAGACGATTTCAGAATGGGAATTCAGTGTGTAAAAGGATTGGGAAGACTCTACACTATTTTCATCATGGTTTTCCATCCAACACTGGTTTGTTGTTTCCTCAAGCCTGAAAAGGATAGAAGGACCCATCTTGGAATGGCCGTGCTTAGAGGACTAACATAGCAAAGCAGTGGTTATGGCTCCCTTCTTTCCACGCTCTTAGGAGAAATTGCATGACATGCAGCGTGGAAATTTCTCTGGCTCCACATCTAAACTGACATGGTGGACTATTCTTCCCAATCTAAATATGACTATTGCTGAGATACTATGAGGAAGAACCAATCTCAAAACAAATCTTTAATCTTTGCAAGATGCATTTTCACAACATCAAAACTCAGATTATTCAGAACAGGTAGACATAATTTATGTGTGCCTCCATTCTTCAGGCCCTTCCAGATAGGGTTAAATCCCAATAGAAACTGGCATGCCAGGTTTGCAGTCAAACAGTGGCCCAAACCCAATAATTTTCGTGGGGGTGGAGGCAGCGACTAGATACCTTCCCAGATCGATCAGATATCAACTCAGGGGATATCACCACCAGAGGCGGTCCAACCATAAGGCGAAATAGGCATTTGCCTGTGGCGCCATTGTCCCGGGGGCACCATCGTCCTGGGAGGAGGGCACCACTCTCCACTTCCTTCTCTTTCGGGCCTTCCAGCGGCCGCGCTGGGCCTTCCGGCCAGCACAGACCCACCTTCGCACCACGCAAGCCCACCTTTGGGGCCTTCAGAGATTGTGAGGTCTGTAGGAACTTGGAAGCTAGGTATGTGGGGTTTATATATCTGTAGAAGGTCCAGGGTGGGAGAAAGAACTTTTCTTTGAAGCAGGTGTGAATGTTGTAATTAATCACCTTGATTAGCATTTAATGGCCCTGTGGCTTCAAGGCCTGGCTTCTTCTTGCCTGGGAGAATCTTTTTTTGGGAGGAGTTAGCTGTCCCTGATTGTTTACTGTCTGGATTTCTTCTGTTTTCAGAGTGTTGTTCTTTATTTATTGTCCTGATTTTAGAGGGTTTTTTTTAATACTGAGGGCTATCTGGGTTATCTAAGTCCACACTGCCCTATATCCCTGTTCAATGCTTAGTGCTAAATTTGCAAATATAGTAATTCCTACATAACATTACCATGTATTGAACTGCTTTTTCTATTGATTTGTTGTAAAACATGATGTTTTGGTGCTTAATTTTTAAAATCATAATGTAATTTGATGTTTTATAGGCTTTTCCTTTATACTTCCTTATTATCCAACATTTTCGCTTATCCAACGCTTTTATTTTTCAGTGATTGGTTTGGGGGGGCGCCAAAATTCTGTTCGCCTACACTTGAAAAATACCTAGGGCCGGCTCTGATCACCACCAACCCACAGCCCTCAATTTTTTAAAAAAATGTACTGGAGAGGCCTGCAAACAGAGGCAGGTCTCTGCTACAGAGCTACTGTCTCATCAAAATGACATGACAAGAGCATTGGAGAGTGGAAGCTGGAAATCCCTCTTCCCCTTTCCAAAGCTCCTGTCCTGTCATTTTGATAGGACAGCAGTTCTGTACCAGAGACCTGCTGCCATTTGTAGGCTCCTTGATACGTTTTTCTAAAAATGGGGTTTGGGAGGGGTTAGTGGCAGTTCCACCTTGCTTCCTCGGAGATCAAGATGTCTGTGGAGATTGATCCTCAGAATCGTGGAAGGAAATTCTGAGTCAATCCCCACAGGGCCCATACCTGGGGAGAAGCAGACCTGAAAGGTCTGCGCCTTCATAGGTATTTTTTTAACCTGGAGTAAACCAAATTAGACTCAAGTTAATCCAGAAGCAAACACGGGCTTTAGTCCTATGTAGATGGGCCCTCGATTTATTTTATTTACATCCCACATTTATTGCATGAGAGAATTTGCAGAAGTTCAGCTGGGTTTTCAATAGAGTCGTTCCTTTACCTTTAGATCTCCCCGTGTCCTCACTGAAAAGATGGAATCCTATGCAAACTTACCTGAGAATCCCATGGAACATCATGGGCCTTACATTTTTTAGTAAACATACATAGGATTGTACTGCCTACATATCCAGTTCCTTATACTCTTTCATATTGCATGTGTAATAAAAACACTGTATTTTTCTTGACCGTTGCTGTGGGTCAGGAGCCCAAGTAAATACTGATAGTTTTACTGAATGTAATGAATTACGGTCATCCACATAGATAGATTTGTCATACACATGAATTTGTGTGGTCCTGTTCTCTGAAATAAATTCCCACTTGTTCTCACCGACCAACTCCCAGACACAGCTTGTTTACCTACTGCCTTCTCCTAATATATTACACACACGATATTTCTTTGCTATGCATTCATTACTTAGAAATCCTCCTGGTGTAAAACAAATGTATAAATGTGGAGGGATTTTTTGATTGGTGTACTCCAAATTATGATCTGTATAAATGATTGTTTGGAAGAAAATGTAAGATCTACAGACCACTGCATGTGTGAATATAGCTCCTTGTTCAGTCTGTATTCTGGCACAATTCCTCCTGACACCCCAATGGGCATTTAGCCTGAGTAAAGACTGGGCACCATAGGACATGATCCATTGGGTATAATAACAAGATCTTAAATGAAACCAGAAGGGAAACCAAACATAAAAATCAAAAACTACCTAAACCAAGAGCCCTGAGCTGTGGCAATTTTGTTTGCAGTCTTCACAAGACTGACACTAATTCTGCGGGCATGCTCAGTAGGTACGTATGCATTATGGCCAAGATCAATTCATCTTACATAGATGAAAATTATGTTTTCACTTGTAAAAATTGCAGCATTCCCCAATCCAGGAATCCCAAGAGCCTGCTATGATCTTCGAACAATTTGAAACTATTGGCAGAGTTTGAAAAAGTTGATTTTTGCAAATCAACATCAGTGCCAGTTTTGTGAAGACTGCAAGTCAGTTCTCAGAATTCATCAACTGGCATGAACATGTTGGCTAATGGAATCTGGGAGCTATAATCCAAAAAGGGAATTTTCCCAAATTCTGACTATTTAAGGACTTACATAATTATCTCTACTTTGCCTTTATCTTTCTTTCAACTGAAAAGATATTCTGCAATTGTCAGAGATCACTGAATTTGTTTTACCATCATATCACAGGCAGCCTCACATAGCTCAGTTCACACTAGGCTGCTTTGGATTTCTCCCACCTTACCCAATTTAATTGCACAAGCATGTATAGGTACAGCAATCTCCCAACTACACTGAAACATTGATCTCATAGAATCATAGAGTTGGAAAAGACCTCATGGGCCATCCAGTCCAACTCCCTGCCAAGAAGCAGGAAATCACATTCAAAACACCTCCCTCCTCTTCCAGTTTTCCAATCAACTTTCCCCAAGCATTCTTACTAAGATTATGTGGCATATCAGCTTCGCTGGACAGTTTTGTTCCCATTTCCTAAATGGAATAGCATTGAAGACTAGGTCTCAAAAGTATTCTAATCTAACATAGCCATACAGCCTGAAAAAACTCACAGCAACCCAGTGATTCTGACCTTCAACAACACATTATTCCAATCTGTGTTGATTTGAAGTCATAGGGAGGAGGGAGCAAGCTTGTTTTCTGCTGCCCTGCAGACTAGGACGCGGAACAATGGCTTCAAACTACAGGAAAGGAGATTCCACCTGAACATCAGGAAGAACTTCCTCACTGTGAGGGCTGTTCGGCAGTGGAACTCTCTCCCCCGGACTGTGGTGGAGGCTCCTTCTTTGGAGGCTTTTAAGCAGAGGCTGGATGGCCGTCTGTCGGGGGTGCTTTGAATGCGATTTCCTGCTTCTTAGCGGGGGGTTGGACTGGATGGCCCATGAGGTCTCTTCCAACTCTACTATTCTATGATTATATGATCTATGATTCTATAATCTAATCCAAGGCCGGAGTTAAAATTGCTGGAAGAAACATTAACAACCTTAGATATGCAGATGATACCATTCTGATGGCTGAAAGTGAGGAGGAGCTGAGGAGCCTTATCACCAAGGTGAAAGAAGAAAGTGCAAAAGCTGGGTTGCTGTTATACATAAAAAAAACCCAAGATTATGGAAATCAGACTGATTGATAACTGGCAAATAGAGGGAGAAAATGTGGATAATTCTAGGCGCGAAGATCACTGCAGATGCAGACTGCAGCCAGGATATCAGAAGAGGTTTACTTCTTGGGAGGAGAGCAATGGCCAACCTCGATAAAATAGTGAAGAATAGAGACATCATACTGGCAATGAAGGTCCGCATAGTTAAAGCAATGGTATTCCCCATAGTAACCTATGGATGCGAGAGCTGGACCATAAGGAAGGCTGAGCAAAGAAAGATAGAAGCTTTTGAACTGTGGTGTTGGAGGAAAATTCTGAGAGTGCCTTGGACCGCAAGAAGATCCAACCAGTCCAGGAAATAATGCCCGGCTGCTCACTGGAGGGAAGGATATTAGAGGCAAAGACGAAGTACTTTGGCCACATCATGAGAAGACAGAAAAGCTTGGAAAAGATCATGATGTTGGGGGAAATGGAAGGAAAAAGGAAGAGGGGCCAACCAAGGGCAAGATGGATGGATGGTAACCTTGAAGTGACTGGCTTGACCTTGAAGGAACTGGGGGCGGAGATGGCTGACAGGAAGCTCTGGCATGGGCTGGTCTATGAGGTCACGAAGAATCGGAAATGACTAAACGAATAAACAACAACAACAATCCACATATTGATCCAGAAAATCCATGGCTGAAGCATCCTGGAAATTTTATCTTCACCACCATCATGTGAGATAGGTTCAGCTGAGAAAGAATGCCTAACCCATCACTCCCCAGTAAATTTAATGGCACAGCTGGGGCAAGAACTGTCTTTCTCACAGGAAACACATTAATTTTTAAGAAAAGGTTGTGGTAAAAGCTTCAGATCTCTACCTATTTAGCTGAACTCATTTTTCTGGATTTTGAGTTTTATTAATAAAATGCCTGTGTGTGTGTGTGTGTGTGTGTGTGTGAATCTTAGACATCAGACATTAGACAGCAGACTGTTGATGTGTATTTCTCACCTTTTAGTTTCTTGCCATAGTTTACACATTATACAGAACACAGAATTCAAGCAATCCTCTACTATATTTCACTTCCCCCTTTACCAAAGAAAGGAACTTATTTATTTGCAGGGATTTCTGAAAATATTCATTATTACTTTAGAATGCAATTGACTTGCTTTTTGTTGGTTGACATTAAAAAAAATAATAAATCATTACTTCCCTTTAGATTACTCAGATTTCAGAAGCAGGTTGTATATGCAATACATTACAATTGTCAGCTACCAGGGCACTACAGTGGATTTTTAATGTGTTCTTCCAAACACTTAAAGGCACTTTTTATAATATATGAATCACTAAATATAAAAACATAGAACATAATCTTCAAGGCACGCTGATTAATGCAAAATTGACTGAAATAAATGCAGCTTATGGCCTAATTCCAGTGAGCTCTCTCATTGCTAAAGACTTTCCTACGATGGTCTTCCATTTTCAAAATCCCATCCATTTTAACTTACAACATTTTGGAAAACAGGTACACCAACTTCCAATCAGCCACCCAGCAATAATTTAAGGTTCCATTTCCATTACAATCTAAAGGTTTGAATCATGGTCAGAGGACAATACTTTGAAGGCTGATCAGCAGGCTGTCATTGCCATCTGCAAAGTCAGCCACCGAAAGATACAAAGCTAGATGTAAACAAGAACTGTGTTGGTGGTATTATTCATTACAAATAAGTTATTAGATTAATTTGGCTGACATATTTTTGTCTTACTTGTTTATAAGGCCATTCAAAGTCCTCTAGATATATTCCTATTTAAACACATTCCATTAATAGGGTATGCAGAAGGGCCAGATCAAATACAGATATTTCTGAAAGGCAGGGGAGATGATGGACACCAACTTCTAAGCTTAGTTTTTAAATGAGAGTTAGGATGTACAGGGTTTGATTTACTTCCTTACAGTAGTGACAATAAGGATTGTACTTTGAGTGATAGTTACAGCACCCTTAGCTAGAGCTCCTATTCATTGTTTCACATCTTTTGGCTCTTCATATTTTTGGACCAGAGCCGGCCCTAGGTATTTTTCAAGTGTAGGCGAACAGAATTTTGGCACCCCCCCCCCCAAACCAATCACTGAAAAATAAAAGCGTTGGATAAGCAAAAATGTTGGATAATAAGGAGGAATTCAGGAAAAGCCTATTAAACATCAAATTACATTAAGATTTTACAAATTAAGCACTAAAGCATCATGTTTTACAACAAATCAACAGAAAAAGCAGTCTCAACTGTGCCCCCGTATGTTTTGCGCCCCAAGCGACCGCTTAATTCGCCTCATTGTTGGACTGGCTCTGTTTTGGACTTCATCTTTCAGAATCTGTGACCACTGGCTGTGCTACCAGGAGGTTTTGGGGGTTGAGGACTAAAATTACCTGCATGATCAAAGTGAACCACTGTTGTGACAAGTGTGTGTGCGTACGTGTGTATATATACATACATACACAGAGAGAGATCTTGTACAGTACACTCACTATACTCTAAAAAGGATGCAGGGGAGTAAATAATTGTCTTAGCACAGAATTCAGCAAAGGGTATGTTTAGCTCATTCTGCATATTATGTTCCTGAAAGAAAAATAGCAATTAGTATTTTAATATTTGATAGATTTCATTTGACATTTCCTTTATTTTCCCTCTGCCTTTCCCCCCCTTCCCACTCAGAGGTTCCTGAGGGAGGGAGACTTGCTTTGGTCACTAAGGCTGTCTAAGGAGCCACAGGTTGTCTGTAGCTGCCCTTCCAAGAATGTACAAAACAATCTCACAGTCACTCATCACAATTATGCTACTAAACACCTATGGAACCACACAATCATAAATAGCTTAGATCTGTTGAAAAAGCTTTCTTTTGGGGTTACAATGTGCAAAACTAACAAACCAAGGGTACCTCTACACGGTAGAACTGATGCAATTTAAGAATACTTTGGCTTTAACATGGGTCACTGCTATGAAATCTTACAAGTTGTAGTTTTACAAATCTTTAATTTTCTCCGCTAAAGAGTTCTGGTGCTTCACTTAACTACAAGCCACATGATTCTATAGCATTTAGTCATCTGTTAAAGTGGTGTCAAATTTAATTAATTCTACAGTGTAGATGCACCCTAAGAAGCCAAAAAAAAGTTCAGCAAATAGGTAATGTTTTTTCCTGCAGATTTCAAAAACAGATGATCATTCCACGATCAGAGTCTAATGTAATGAAACAAAAACTTCACACATGAGGTAATGTGTTCAATATTTTTTGCCAACTAGAAAAAAATGGGTAAAAATAAGGCTACTTTTAATTTAAAATGACATTTTGATCCAACACCTTGTTTGATGATGGTCTTCATTTATTAAATCTGATAAAAAGCAATGCTGAATATATTATGTTGGAGTAACTGGATCAAACATGAAGCAGAATCAGATGCATGTTGACTTATAGCAACCCCATGAATTTCATTGGGTTTTCTTAGGCAAGAAATACTCATAGATAGTTTTGCCCATTCTTCCTCTGAAGTACAGCCTACAGCACTTATTTATTTATTTATTACAACATTTATATCCCGCCCTTCTCACCCAAGAGGGGACTCAGGGCGGCTTACAATAAAACACTTGACATATTATTTATTGTTGATCTGTCATATAAGTATTTTCCAGGGTTGACCCTGTTTAGCCTCCAAGATCAGACAGGATCTGGAGCCTTCAGAACAGGGTTAATTTGATGACCCACCAGTGAAATAATAAGACTATACCAGAACATTGGGTGAACTGGGCCATCTTTATTGAGCTAGTTAATGTCACTGTGAATCAGAGATATCGCTAAGCAAAAAGAGGAAAAGAGTGTACTGATGTAGAAAAGATGGTGGCAGCAGGTATCCTGTTAGCCTCCCTGCCACCTAATTTGGGTGAAGATACCAGAGCTCCAAGGTAAACCCAAACTAGGCTTGTTCCCCAGACTACACACACATGGAACACTTCTCAAGCCCAAACCCCAAGATCAGGGGAGTAACACTCAAGGTCACCCCTAAGAAGAGTCTCTATCCTCACCTCCCCAGTTCCAAGGCTATTCCAGAGGACTCCATTCCACCCTGATTTCCATCACTGATTTCCACAAAAACCTGCCAGTGACCAAAACCTAATCACAGACCACACTCAAAGCCAATTCCTCAGTCCCCAGCTCAGAGTGTGGGGTAGGCAACCCCCCCCCTTCAACAGGGGGGAAAATCCTACCCATCCTGTAGACAACCATTCAGACTCACACTGCTGAAGAAGTGGGTGGGTGAGCCAAAACCAAGATTAGAGAGACAGTCATGAAGTTGCCCTCCCTAAACAGCTCCCCCAAGCTCCACCTCTCCCTCTCAGGTGCCAATGCCCCTCTCCCACAGCTCATTTCTATGTAGGTCATCAAATGGGACTCCAGCTCAGTATGGTTGGGCCTGCAGAGCTGGAACCTGCGTACCTAAAACAGCTAAATCAGCTACATGTGGGGTACACTTTGACAGATTCTCATGGGCTAGTGCTTCTTCCCTGGAAACCATTTAACGTGTAATGTTATATTCCCTTACCATATGCACTTGCATTAAAAAAAAAATCAGTCATGCAGAAACAATCCACAGAAATGTCAGGCAAATTGTTAAAAGAGTTGGCGTGTGGTGGTATCCATCACAGAATGAAATTTGATATGGCCACTGCATGGCAGCTGCATGAACATCATTGCATCACTACCAGAGCACTAAACAGAATGACCCTTGCTTATGCAAGTGTAGTAAATTATTTCCTTTCTTTTGAATTTTTTTCCTTGAGGCACAATTTGAAGGAAGCTGATTAAAATGTTAACTATACAATACTCAATGCAATTTTTAAAACACAATACAATCCCAATTCTGCACTGCAGATTGTTCAACAGTAAGAATAATACTAATTCAGGCTTCCTTTGGGTGGGTGAACATAACAATGAGCCAGGATTCTTCAGGGTTGGCACTTACAGAGAGGACAGTCATGAAACTCACAGTTTAAAAAAATCTCAAGATCCCTCTTGGCTTCCAGTATTATCCAATAGTTTATTAATATCTCAATTTCAGCAAGAGAAGAGAAGTGTCCAACCCAGCCAAACATAAGTTAGTTTTTTCTCTCCCATTCATTTCCTTCTGCCAAACCTTACATTCTTTGGCTTTGTTCAAGTTTCCTACTGATTTTTGTGTGAATCTGGGACTATGAAATTCTGGAAATGATTCTTATGTCAGCTGATGTTAACACAGCAAGTACTTTGAATCCTTCCCTTTACATTTTTATCAAATCCAAAACATTTCTTGTTATTGTTCAAGTACAATTTTTGATTTTCTTCAGATTCTTTTACTGAAAGTCTTAGTGTGGAGTCACCTTCCACATCTAACAAAAACCACCAGGATCAATAATAATAAAATAACTTTATTCTTATATCCCACCCAGGCATGTAGCCGGGGGCAGGGAGACTTGAGGGGCTTCAGCCCCCCCCCCCGAAATTCTCAGTGTGGTCCGCAAGAAGGCCTTACATTTATTATTTAAACTGTTATGTTTACTCATATCATGATCTAATCGCCATGCTCAATGTATCCCATATGCATGGGGGTATTAGGATAACGATACAAAAGGTTTGCTAGGGTAGATCCTCTCTCACTCAGACTCAGCCCCCCTGAACCAAAATCCCAGCCCCCCCCCTCCCGAAACAAAATCCTGGCTACGGGCCTGATCCCACCCCATCTCCTGAAGGGACTCGGGGTGGTTTACATGGGGATCAAGCCCTAAAAACACAATGATACATAGCATAAAATTACATTCCAAAATTAATACATAAAATATATAAAAACATCAAAATCCTATTGGACAGTTAAAATGTATAACACATTACTTGTTTGTATTCACTATCCCCATAGAGTACAATTCCACCACCCTTTGCGTGAAGGATTTCCAGCACATGCTTTTGCCTGTTGCACAAGGGCTTTCTCATGGCAAGGGCTAAAAATGTCCCATCAGCTGCTTCCTAAATAACAGAATAGACCTTCATCTATCACACCAGATGCTTCCCAGGAAGTGGGAATTGTTGGAATCATCATTCTCTGGATAGAACCACATAACTACTACTACTACTACTACTACTACTACTACTAATAATAATAATAATAATTCTACAAAATACACGTAGTTCAAGTTCAAGTTCACTTTATTATGGTCAATGACCAGCTTGAGAAAAATGCACACATTAAAACATATTACTACAAAGTGCATATTAAAATACATAGAACAAAGCTTAAACATAGGATGCTTTGTTGTTGCTGTTGTTTGTTTGTGCCATCAAGTCATTTTCAATCTATGGCGACCTTAATATGACCATATCACTGGAGTTTCTTGGCATGATTTGTTAAATAGAGGTTTGCCATTGCTTCCCTTGAAACTGAGAGAGTGTGACTTGCCCAGGTTTGCCAGTGGGTTTCACGACCATGCAAAGATTCAAACCCTGGCGAGTATGAATACTTAGATTCTCAGTAGAAGTCTGGCCATTACTGGCAATTGCAAGGATCCAAAATATACACAGCAGAAGTTGCAGACATAAGTTACAAGTGCATAACTTCAGGTTATACATACCTACCATATAGGATTCTGGGCAATTTCCAGGTTATATTATTGTTATGTGTTTTTGGTTTCCTCAACAATTCCCGTTTTGTTTATCCACCAATTCCCATTTTTTCCTCAATAATAATAGAAAAACAACAAGGCTAGTTAAATGAATCCATTAATATTCAGTTGGTCTGGTGACATGCAAGTTCTGTTACTATAATTAAAACACAAGAGGTCATTCCAATGGAATTACCAGCCTTTAAATGATATAAGATAATTCTTCTCAAGGGAGTCAAACAAATTTGTAAAACAAATATGGTTGAAATTTCAGACATTAATCTCTCTCTTTTTGTAATGTGACATGAGAACAAGAGAGTTCTGAAATAAGATTTTAGCCCGAGGCCCAAAAATGACATTCACATTTTTGAAATAATTCTTTGCATATCAAAAGTTAACAGAGCATTTAGTTTGTATCAACATAATTTTTCATGAATATTCACCCCAAAGCAGTTGATAAACTGGATCACCTCCCTGATATTTTAAAAAGCAGAAAACACATATTGAGAAATGCTCAAAGCCATATGTTCAGGATATAAGAATCTGCAGAGATTGAAGCTATTACTTTTTGAGACCACAACTTCCAGAATCCTCCACCAGCATAATCTCTACGTAACAACTAACATGACCATAAGGTACTGTTCCATTATTAGGGTGAAGGTCACAAGGGGGCGCTAGAGAAGCATAGACCATTTTACAGGGGGGGAAGAGGGTTGAAGGAGTTGAACCATTTCCCTATGTTTTCCCATTATTCCTCCCACCCATGTCGCTGTAGTCAAACAACCATCGTTTATGATATGGGAAAGGGGGAGGGGGACTAACCAACGATAATGGGGAAGATGGTTTTCCTCCTTCAGCTCACACCCTCATAAAATGAACTATCCTCCTCTGTCTAGGCCCGCTTTTGGAGTCCGTCCGGGAAATGGAACAGATCATAATGACTGTGGGACATAGATTTGCCAGGTAGCCAAAGCTTTGCTGTATTTATTTACTTACTTTGTTTTATATCCCGCCCTCTCTCCCCTGTAGAAAGACTCAGAGCAGCTAACAATAGGTGACAATTCAATGCCATTCAAACATGAACAGTTAACTTAAAAATGCAAAAACATCATACATGCACAATATTTTCTGACGTAGATATATTTGGTCTTTTCCTTCTCTTGATGCCTGTTTTTAACAGGGAATTCTGTAAATCTAGCAGCTGAACCCAGGGTCCTAACTGCTTCTTTGGAACTTCCTTGCCTTTGAAACTCCCTCCTTGAAGGGATTAAAACGATGCCCACCTTGCACTCTTTTACAAGAAAACAACAACAACTAAAGACCTTTTTATGCTCACAAGCATATAGAGAAGAGAACATATAAAATACCTGGCACAAATATAATGGAATGGAATATGAAATGGCATGTTATACTGGCCTGTAAATTTTAAATGTCTACATCCTATTAGTTTTAATTTCTAAGCTTTGTTTTCACATGCTTATTTGTTTAAACATGTCTTTTAGCTGTGTGGTGTCTAATTTGTTGTAATATTTCACCATTGTCTTATGTTTATATCTAATGTGTTATTAGTTGATTTATGGTTTGTTTATTTGTTTTTAGTCACACTTTACCACATTGAATGTTTGCCACTGTATGTTGTGAACTGCCCTGAGTCCCCATCTGGGAGATAGGGTGAAATAGAAATAAAGTTTTATTATTTTATTATTATTCTTTTTCCAAAAGCTCCTTGAGAAAACCTCAGTAGGGGTGGGATGTGTAACCAGCCCTTTTTCCTTGATATTCAAAGGGAATCAAAAACTTCAGTGTTTTGAAGCCTTCTTGATTTTGTATTTCCAGAAAATGGGGACTCAACCTATAGCACTATTTGACCAGAAACTCCAATTAAGATATGAGCAGGCAGCCCACAAAATGGTGTTGGATTACAGTGTTCATCAGCCTCATCCAGCATACCCAAAAGAGAGATTATGGGAATTGTTACCCAGTAATAACTGCAAAACCACAAAACCTCCCACTTTTTTTTCATTTCAGGAGCCACTTGAGAAACTGCAATTCGGTGTGAGAGAACTGGCCGTCTGCAAGTACGTTGCGCAGGGGATGCCTGGATGTTTAATGTTTTTATCATCCTTGTGGGCGGCTTCTCTAATGTCCCCGCATGGAGAGCTGGAGCTGACAGAGGGAGCTCATCCAAGCTCTCCCTGATTCAAACCAGCAACCTTCAGGTCAGCAACCCAATCTTCAGATAAGCAGTCCTGCTGGCACATGGGTTTAACTCATTGTGCTACTGGAGGCTCCACTGTAAACAAGGCAGATATAATTAACAGAAGTAGCAACATCAATGTTTGTTTGTGCTGGTACTTTCGTTGGCAATAGGCCTACAAAGGGTTAAACAGCATGTGCTTGTATAAAATGGAATAAATCTTCTTTAGCGTCCATTTCTATTCCTGTCACCCATGACACTTGCTGTCAACAGCTGACTAAATAGTCTCATTAGATACAGTCTGCAAAAATATTTTGGTTTACCTTCTGACTTTCTCTGATTAAACAAGAATGTCTCTGAAATGGAAGCTGACAAATTAATGAGAAATGCAAACACACTCTGTGCATAAAATTTCTGAACAACAGTGTAATGGCTGCCCATCTGATGGATGAAGATGACCGACTGTTGGTGACCACACACTGAACTCCCTGGGCACTGGTGGTGAGAATGGTGGTTGAAACGTCAGTTATCCTTTCTGCTTCCCAGTCTCCAATGTTTTTAAGGTGCGGAAATTTTCCCCAGAGAAACTGTATGTCCTTAAACTGACATTAATTGGTATTGCATGGGTCAGGAGAAAGGTAAAACAGAATGCGACAGAGAATTTAAACAGAGTTTGTTACCCTTTCTTTAAAAAGAAAGATAAACAAATGGAACAATCCTTTATTATTACATTCTTGGCCCTGGCTGCGTTACAGTCTCTTTAATTTTTATGTGTTAAGTTTTGAAGGCTCACCCATAAATTATAATGAAATTAAATATTTACTCAAGAACAATTTGCAAGAATAAAACACTGTAACAATATACAGTTACATATTTAACACTGGAAACATACATTAAAATAAATGAAATAGCTAGGAAACAAATTGAAGTATGTCTCTGAAAATTCAGTTGTCATCTGCACAGTGTTCATTGGTGGGAAGGAAGAACATCACTTATAAGATCTCTTGAATGAGCTTTCAGGTTATAGAGTAAATTTTCCTTGTCCTGTTGCCCTTGATATGTATTAAATTACTACTCTGATTTTTGTCAGTAGACACACCTAATAGGAACTTTAGTCTACTATATCTGGAGATCAACTGCTTGTAGGAAATTCTTGTAAAACAACAATACATAAAATGGTAGTATGGGATTTCCCAAGTTGCAAAAAAAATGAGAAGATGCTTTTTAAGCATGCTAAGTGTATGCATGTAAAGTATTTCATGCGATGATTATGGAGCATTCTTACTTTCTACTTACCTTGGTTTCAGGCAGAAGTCTTGAGCAGCAATCTAGGTCTGGGCTACATACTGCAGAGTGGAAAGCATTTTCTGCCATCTCTTTACCAGCCTTGTTGCTTCCCCTACATTTTCTACCCTGAAATTATATGTAAGAGGAGTAAGGAATTGGTTAAACCTTACACTCTGGGAAAAGTGTGACTTCCAAAAAATATCAGTAATGGGAAATTTCAAATATTTGGTCTTTTGTTTCAGGAAGGCGTTGTCAACATCATCGGTATGGATAGGGGTCTGTCAGCGTTGTTTCTTTCAGTTTTCATTTTTACCCAAAGACTCTCATACACATTTGCACACATTATTGACATATTTCTTTCACCATTCTTGTTTGGTCTATATCTTTGAAATACGTAATACACTTCTATTAACACATTCCAGTAATGAGACTAATCCCTCCAAGTTGCCTATTAAATCGTATTTGCCTTCCTGTGTTAAGGTTTCTGATGCATCTTGTTTATTTCCCATACACTCTTCATTAGACTTTGGGTCACTCTCTCCTTGTTGTTTTTTTCCTGTCCATTTTGTATAATTGACCCAATTTATTTTGTATCATTGAGACTATTATCTCCAGTATTTGGTGTCCCTCTGCTGTCTGGAACACTATGTCCAAAGGAGACTTTGATGGGAGTGAAAATAAAATAAAGTAACATAACATTAAATTGGAAATAGAACTTGCATACAGGATGCATTGAGAAAATCACATTAGGATTAATGCTGAATTCAGTAGCCACGTTAATTTTAAGCTAAACATTTGAAGACCGCTTTTGAAGGCTTGCTTATATTTCGCTTCCCTTCTGCATACATTTGACAAGCAAATTTCAAGATTTATATCTATAATGGCAATTAGTAAACAGCTGATGTGCAATATATATACCTGTCCCTCATTTAGAGGTTAAGTTGCTTCAAATGTTAAGGGAGTCACTGACACTTAAAAACCTTTCAATGTTGAGCAGTAAAAGGGCCCCAAAGCGGCATATTAATCTAATTTATTTTCAATGTTGCACTACTGCCTGGCATTGCGTATTATGAATATATTAGCCTGATGTCATCTTTACTTTGCTTGCATGAATTGCTGGCTGTCCCTTTAGACTTTCCTCAGTATGGGCTACATATTGTGAGGTAAGCAAATGGAAGGAAATCAAAGACAAGTGGAATGTCATTTTTCAGATTACCCATTAATATCTCTAACACACAGGAGTATGGATACCCTGAGGAATGTAGATATGTGTAATTCTGAAATGCCTTTCTGCAGAAATAGCAATTCATGTGTTTTGGTTTTATAGAGGTTAGCCACAAAAAACAAGCTCTCCAGGTAGTCGGACAACAAAATTAAAGACTAAAGCAATAAATCTGAACACATGCATGTTATTTCTGCGTGCTATAGCCAAAATTGGCTTAGTGTATTTCAATAAACCTTCTGTTTCACTTTCAGTTGTATTGTTTTCTTTAACTTTGCTTCTGAAATCAAATTAAATCTCCATTCTTTCTTTAGTTGTCCACTAAATTAAGGGTCTGGTTGTCATTTTGCCAGATCATCACCACACAAAAAGGCATAGTAGAACCAAGTTAGAATCTTTCCTCAACTGTCTTGGAAGCCAGAAACTAGTCTTGGCATATCCATGTATGGCACCCAACCTGCATGTTTGGAAATATAAAACTTCCAGGAATGTGATGCCATAATGCATGGAATATCTACATGTAAAATAGTAGATAGAATTATTTCCGTTTTATCTTAATCTTTTATTTTATATTATTCTTGGTTTTATAGTCTACAAGGTGTTACTTAAGTCGCTTCCAGACAGGCCAGAAATGTGCGTCAAGATTATTAAAACCTGCTTTAGTGTGCATTTCTGTCCCCACTGCACCCCGAAAACCCAGGCTTTCCCCAGGAGTGGTGGCGGCGGCAGTTACCATGCCATCCTGATAGCAATTGGAATGGCTTCTTTAGTTTTTAGGGGTACTTTGGAAGCTGGGTAGAGGGGTTGGGCACCATCCCAGACCTTTGGCCACAAGAGCCCAAAATGTTCAGGATAGCAAATGGGGTGTCACCCCCGGGTAGTATCTGGACTACCCAGAAATGTGTCCCCACAGGCCCAATACCCCATTAGACTCAGGTCTTTCAGGAATTAATTCAAAATAGCTGTGGTTATTTGAAAGTATTTCTTCTTCTTTTTTAACTGGGGGTGTCATTTGGATTCCCCCAGTAATAACCCAGACAGGTCCCATGTGTTGTGGAGTCCTTAGTGGAGTCTTGGATCATTAATGATGTTGATAATGTCTACAAATTTTGGAAGTGGGGTATCAGCAAATAATCTGGCATGTTCCAAATAAAATCTTTTTTTTTCTTTTTGGTAATTGTGGCATTGTGGTCTGTTCTATGGCAATTTTATTCAGGTTTTTGCCAGTCTGTTTAGAATTGTTCCCAGAATACCAATAACTACTAGATCAACAGTTGTTTTCCCTTCCCCAAGGCACTCTTTCTCAATTTGTAAGTTTTTTATTCCACAACATTTCCCTCTCTTTGTCTTTAATGTTCCTTGTGATTACTCATCTATAAATCCAAGCTTTCTTTTTCCAACCATATTATAATTATTTTTCAGTTTAAAACTTAATGTCTCATAAGATTTTTACTACATTATTTTCAACATTTTTTCAGGCTTATATTTCCACTGTTTCTTTGCAGATTATATCAAATAACTGTTTGGTCCAGGGGTTTATGGCCAATATTATGTTTCCATTGTTGTTTTAATTTTGAGACTTTGCATTGTTTTAATATTATTTATACTTTTACTCTAATGACTGTCTCTCTCATGTTCTAATATAATATATCCTCATCTTGAATTATTCCCAAATATGTGTAATTTCCATAATAGTTGAGGCTTTTAGCAATATGTACTGTGTATAAAGGGGCCCCTGGTGGCACAGTGTGTTAAAGCGCTGAGCTGCTGAACTTGCGGACCGAAAGGTCCCAGGTTCAAATCCCAGGAGCTGAATGAGTACCCGCTGTTAGCCCCAGCTCCTGCCAACCTAGCAGTTCGAAAACATGCAAATGTGAGTAGATCAATAGGTACCACTCCGGCGGGAAGGTAACGGCGCTCCATGCAGTCATGCCAGCTACATGACCTTAGAGGTGTCTATGGACAACGCCGGCTCTTTGGCTTAGATGAGCACCAACCCCCAGAGTCGGTCACGACTGGACTTAACATCAGGGGAAACCTTTACCTTTTACTGTATATAAAGGCTGCTCACTGGAGGGAAGGATATTAGAGGCAAAGATGAAGTACTTTAGCCACATAATAAGAAGACATGAAAGCTTGAAAAAGATCATGATGCTGGGAAAAATGGAAGGAAAAAGGAAGAGAGCCTGACCAAGGGCAAGATGGATGGATGGTAACCTTGAAGTGACTGGCTTGACCTTGAAAGAACTGGGGGTGGCAACAGCCGACCGGAAGCTCTGGTGTAGGCTGGTCTATGAGGTCACGATGAGTCCAAAGCAACTGAACGAATAAACAACATATAAAGGAGAACAAGAAATAGATCAATGGAGACTTTCCTAAGCAGCTCAAGTCAGGTCAGACCAGTCAACATCCAATCAAGGAAGTTCACTTTATGCAAGATGCAAGTTCCTGGGTGGCTCCCAGCATGCCCTACCAATTGAGCCCTGGAAGAATCTATCTTTGCAGAGAGCAGAAAGCAACAGAAGTGAATGCATACTTGCAGAAACTTGGCTGACTTTTCTGAAAAGAGCTTTGTCTAGCAGGCACTTGATTCTGTTGAGAGGTTGTAGAGGCTCATATTTTTAATTCGGAAAAAAGGGGTAAGGTGCCCATAGTACTGAAACTGTTCCTGAGGAATGTATACTCCCAAGTGGGTCAACTGCTGTTTCCTCTTCATATGAATCTTCCACTGACTAATGCAAGGAGATGGATGGGGTGTGAAGTAGTGACAAGCAGCTTCTTGTGGGGGGGGGGGGGAATCCTAAGGTATCTGAAGGATTTAAGCTTTAAAACGTATTAGGAGTTCTAACTAAACATGCATAGAATTTAACTGATCATCAGGAAACTTTCTTGTTTAGTTTAAGACTTAGTTAAGAGTCTTAAACAAAAGGAGCCCCCAATGGTGCAGCAGATTAAACTGCTGAGCTACTGAACTTGCTGACCAAAAGGCAGGCGGTTTGAATCCAGGGAGTGGAGGGAGCTCCCACTGTGAGTCCCAGCTTCTGTCAACCTAGCAGTTCGAAAACATGCAAATGTGAGTAGATCAATAGATACCACTCCAGCAGGAATGTAACGGCACTCCATGCAGTCATGCCAGCTAGTAACCAGCTGCTATAAATCACTACTGACCGAGAGGTCATGAGTTCGAAGCCCGGGTTGGGTTAAGCCTCCGACCATTAATAGCCCCGGCTTGCTGTTGACCTATGCAGCCCCGAAAGACAGTTGCACCTGTCAATTAGGGAAATTTAGGGACGCTTTATGCGGGAGGCTAATTTACAACACCATAAAACTGCCAGCAAAACACGAGGAAAGGAATGCGGAAGTACAGCCACTACTGGACGGTGAAGCAACAGCTCCCCCTGTGGCCGGAATCGTGAAGCTGGAAAAATGTTAAAAATGCCTCTGAGTCTGTCTAATGTATGTTGTTTGTCTGTTGGCATTGAATGTTTGCCATATATGTGTTCATTGTAATCCGCCCTGAGTCCCCTTCGGGGTGAGAAGGGTGGAATATAAATACTGTAAATAAATAAATAAATATGACCTTAGAGGTGTCTAATGACAATGCTGGCTTTTTGGCTTAGAAATGGAGATGAGCACCAACCCGCAGAGTTGGACGTGACTAGACTTAATGTCAGGGGAAAACCTTTACCTTTATGAAGTATGCAATCCATTTCAACATACAACTTGAGGTGGCTCTCAAAATATCTGCCTTGTCCATAAGCTGGATCCTTACTCTAGAGGCATTTTGCTGAGCCAGAGAAACCCAGGTAATTTTCAATTTAGCTAAAATGTCTAACCTTTGTAGAGTCTTTGAAATTATGCTTAGATCTATACAATTGACTTATTGCCTATGATACATGGAGTTAACCGTAAATTTCACCATTATTTTTTTCAGCTAGTATTTGGATAGAGTGTACCACAAGAGATACATATATAGTCCTAGCAAGCCTAAGCACATCTCACCAGAAATGAAGTTTTTAAAAAAGTAACCTTTTAAAGCTACATCAGAAAAATTCACTGGCAAACTGGATTCAGCACATTTGGAGCTAAATCTCATTAATCCCAACTACAACACTGAAGAGCCCACTGGAGCAGTGCAACTTACGTTAATATCGAATTACATTTTCATTGATTTAATTGATTTAATTTTTCATTATGAAAAAACCTGTGGCAAACATCTTATGAAATGCTCTTTAAATTCAAACATTTTGTGAAGCATTGGTCTCAGGCTTTTTGGCCTAACTGCTAAATAAAAGTTTGCAATCTTAAAGAAAACTCCAAGGGACGCAAGCAGAAGTGTAATAGTTAATGGGTATAATTCATGCAGAGCTTGAAGAAAAGGAAGTAATGCAAAATCATATTGAGCACATTGGTATTATTGAGAAAAATTGAGTTTTCCAAAGACATAACTGTTGTGTTTCTGTAAAAACAGTTATTTCTCCACAATTGGAGATTGAACAAACAAAATTGAACAAACTGGATGTTAAGGCCCTGACAAAAGGCATCTGGGTATATATAATAAGTCGCTATTATTCGAACATAGGAAGCCTAGGTAAAAATCTGTCTGTCTAACTCAGGTGACACCAGTGCTCCAGCAAAGGTTTTTCCCATCTCCACATTCATAACTGAATCTGGGGTATTAAGCATACAATACATTTGTTCTGCTGATAAACTTTGGCCCCTTCCAGAAAAGGTGATAAGTACCATTTATCTCGTACCAGCAACAGTTGTTTCAAAGGGGATGTGATTACAGGACTCAACAGCAGAAAGGAATTGCACAAGTATCTCCAAGCATGACCCGGGGATAACATTTACACAAGAATTCGACTAGTACCTGCTCCCTAATGTGGTTGGTTTTTCTTCTTCTCCCCTCTGCACAACCCCAATATACACTAAGGTCATATCTGTAAAACCAAAATAATGTGGACTCGCCACTCAGTTCTAAGGTGAGTGGTGCACAGGTTCAACATGCAGTACATTTGCAGCTGTTACTTTTTAATATATTAATTAATATTAATAACACAGGATTTACTCCGGATCTTCCTCTAAGTTCCAGTGTAATTCCATAGTGTTGGAGATGTGGACAGCTGGATAAGGTTGCATGTAGCCCAATCCACTGACCACACTGCTAATGGGCTCACTACAGCCTTGTCATCAGCCATCAGCTCTCTATTGGAGTCTTCCTGGCAATGTCTCATTTCTAGTGAGGTTATGTTGGGCACTAAGCCATGGGACCAGAAATATCATCAGCAAGCATCTCAGAAGGAGTTGCTTGTTGGTGGTGGCAGCCCCAATAAGCCCTCAGGCTAGCCAGTCATATGAATTGCTGAAAGGCCCCTGGAGCTGCATTAGAGCAGCTCTGAAGTCCTTTAAACAGGAGTTTTCCAATAAGTGTAGAAATGATCCAAATCATTTCTCAGATATGTAGAGTGATACAGGAAAATTGTCTGTCTTTTCTGTTCCGTGAGAGGAAATCAGCTGGACCCTGCCTATGGAAGGACATCATGATAAATCATTGTCCTACAGGAGCCCCCAATGATGCAATGGGTTAAATCCTTGTGTGGGCAGGACTGCTGACTTGAAGGTTGGGTTGCTGACCTGAAGGTTGCCAGTTCAAATCCGGATGAGCTCTCTATGTCAGCGCCAACTCCCTATGTGGGGACATGAGAGAAGCTTCCCACAAGGATGGTAAAAACATCAAACATCTGGGCATCCCCTGGGCAACATCCTGACAGACAGCCAATTCTCTCACACCAGAAGCAACTTGCTATTTCTCAAGTCGCTCCTGATACGAAAAGAAAAATATGTTATACAAGCTGACTTTGACAGAAGCCCAACCATACTAAATTTCATAGATCATGTTTTGATGATTCAAATGGCAGTTGTTTTTAATAAAGTAACAGAGATGAAAAAGTGCAAAAGGTGTATTACAACACCACAAAAATAACATATTTGCAAGAAACAATAAACTACTAAAGTAACACCATAGGTCTCAATCTTAATTCCTGCTTTATTTTATCCATAAAGCCAATCAGCTGTCTTCCACTTATCCAGAAAATTCAGCCTATTTACCTGTATCCTCCAGTTCTTAATTGATTTTTTCCTAAAAGATATTTTTCATCTCCTTGCTTTTTCTTTCACTCTGATTAACAATCATAGCATGATCTCATCAGGTGCAGACAGGTATTGATGGGCTACAGTATCATGAGGCTAATAAAGAGTGTTATCCAGTGCTTCCAAGTGACACATAAAAACTCCCTTATGAAAGATATAGGAGGCTGAGCATAATATAAATGCTATTCTAGTAAGTCTGGCATTACTAAATACACATGCCCAAACATTGGAGCACTCATTAATGCATTTAAAAGGCTTAGGCTTTTTACTCTTATGGGGCTGTGAAGGTGAGGAGAAGAGGGAAAATGACCCATGAAGTGTAACAATTTTTGCCAGACACATTGCAATTGGATTTCCTGCTGCATTTAACAGGAATTAGATTAAATTCCATGACTAATCCTGACTAGAGTGACTCAAAAGTGAATGTTAACATTTATAGTCTCATTCACACTGCCATATAGTGCAGTTTGAAACTGCATTGTATAATTGGTGCAGACTGACTATATAATACATACAGTCAGTTTAACTGCATTATATGAGTCTACCCTAACCATATAATGCAGTTTAAATGGGGCCTAATTAATCTACTGGTAATTGTATCCAATGACTATTGGGATTTGTAGCTGGATTAAGACTATTGAAATCCAATACAGTTCTATCTTGCAACCATGGGGTTTATTTTTCTTCTTTACTTGTTTCTCAGCAACTGGGAATGTAGAAAGAAAGTTCTGAGAAAGCATCAGTATCTATTGTTTGTCTCTCCAATCATCCTTTAATATAGAGTATCCAGGTTTGGGGAATGGGAGGAATGGGAGGAATAGATTACAGAGTGGTTCACTTTATTTTTTAGCTGCAAATAGTATTGCTAGAATACAACAACAAAGTTGATACTAATTGTTGACACTTAATAGAAAGATTTTTCCTTGATCCATTCTAGTTTTTATTGTTTAGTCCCAGTTACAGTAGACACTTTGAAGTAATTTTGAATAATGAGTTAACTTATAGGCAAATGCTATTGACTGAATGGGTCTAGTCTAAGCGGGCTTATAAATAGGATTTTAGACCCGAAATGGTGTAGAGATTAAACTGGGAAACAACTTGTATAAAATAGTTTCCCAAAACAACTTATCAGATTGAAAATATCTCTTGTATTTTGAACTTTCGATGTCTTGATGACATGGGTCCCCACTAAAGTGAGTGAATGTAAGGATGTGTGGAGACCAGAATTCATTTCTACCACATGGGAAATTCCTAGCTCTCATACCTGTTTTTGTGTGTGTGTGTGTGTGTGTGTGTGTGTGTGTGTGTGGGTCGGGGCGACTTGAGAAATTGCAAGTTGCTTCTGGTGAGAGAGAATTGGCTGTCTGCAAGGACTTTGCTCAGCGGATGCCCAGATGTTTTGATGTTTTTATCATCCTTGTGGGAGGCTTCTCTCATGTTCCTGCATGAGGAGCTGGAGCCGACAGAGGAAGCTCATCTGTTTTCTCCCTGGATTCGAACCGGCGACCTTCAGGTCAGCAACCCAACTTTCAAGTCAGCAGTCCTGCCAGCACATGGGTTTAACCCACTGTGCAACCCGAGGGCAATAGTAAATGTTTGTTGATTGAGCCCTGAAAAAGGGTCCAGTTTCTGCACACACCTGTTCTCTGAGCTACTAAGAGGCAGACTGTCTGGAATTCCTTACTCCCAAAGACTATGCCCCTGTGAGGGAAAAGAAGTAGAAACAATAGAATGCATTTTATTGCAGTGCCGCTATTACAGTGTAACGTAGCCAACTTTTATATCCGATTGTGTCCCGCATGACCAGCCATGCCCCGCAGAGGATTGTGAGATATCTTTTAGAGGACAAGTGCCACAGGGTGACCCTCATAGTGACAAAATTCCTCACAGTGGCAACAAGGCTGTGGAAGAAAGTAACCTCGGATAGGGATATTACTCGAAACCATGTATATTAATCTTGGACAATGTACTTCTCCTGAGATGGGAGAATTTATTAACAACTGTTTGTCCACTGATGGGTCTATGGACTGTAATAAAACTGCACCACATACTGTGTACTAACTAGTTAAATAAATGAATGAATAGATGCTAAGTAGAATACAATGTACAAATAATATGCAGCAAATAAAAGGAATCTTTATACACAATCTCCATTTATGCTCTGAACTTCAGCAAGACTAACAACTCATATTCATATTTTAGTCAATTTCTTATGTATCACACATGATGTTGATTATAACAGAGTTATTGAGAGATTCAGAAACTAATGAGGACCGGGGCAGGGGGTTGGAACCAACCTCTGTCCTTTACTTTCAGTCATGAGTACCAGACATAAAACTGATGGACTTCAAACAATTCAATCACTTGAACTATTGAGAATCTGATTCTTCTGAGAAAGAATCGAAATGTTAAGATATAATTCATATAATACTAAGTGATGTAGCTTTAATATAAAGCTTTTGAAAAAAACCCATTTGGGTGGTTGCTTCCCCGCTCAAAACAAAAAATCTGACAACAACCCTGGAATAACTCCACACTTGGAAACCATCAGATATAAATGATTAGACTCTTCAGACTCTAAAAACAATCTAGACTGCTTTTCTCAGGGGTCTGAAGTGTGAGAAATTTCCCCAAACTTGGGGCAAATAAAACATTCATTGGAGAAGCACTCAATATATGCGTTACGGAAGAAGTTGAAGACATTCCAGCATTTGTATATATTAGAAACAAAGGTGTTTGTGATGAGCTGTCCTTTCTATGTTTAAGCATTTCAGTGAAATTTGGGAAAACCTATCAGGATACAACTGGTTTTAAGAAAACAATAAAAATGCAAGAACGAAGAAAGAGATTAGCTACCAGTCCTCTTGACCTTATTTATGTCATCTTAGGATAACTGTTCATATTTGTTGTCACTGAGATATTGGACCTTTAGTTAAACTATTCCATATATTTACAGTAATGAGCACTACCTTGTTAACATTATACACTGTTTTGAAATGTTTTCTCTTCCAGTACTATCATTGAAAGCATTTGCTTTTTGACTACATATCTCACAGAGATGGTTTTAAATTAAGCTAACAAAACAAAATACATTTTTAAAAAGACAGGTTGCTAATGCTTACACTCATCATGGCAGATTTCCAAGCATACTCTTAGTTTAACACAGTTTTTTTTTTGTCAGGAGCAACTTGAGAAACTGCAAGTCGCTTCTGGTGTGAGAGAATTGGCCGTCTGCAAGGACGTTGCCGAGTGTACACCTGGATGTTTTATCATCCTGTGGGAGGCTTCTTTCGTGTCCTCACATGGGAAGCTGGAGCTGACAGATGGGAGCTCATTCCACTCCCCAGATTCAAACCACTGACCTTTTGATCAGCAGTCTTTTTAAAATAATCCTCGAGGCTTAATCAGAATTTGGGAAAACATTTTTTCAGGACTTCTTATTGTGTGTCTTTAATTCATTTCTGTTATACGGAGATCTGAAGGTAAACTCATTACTGGGTTTTCTTGATGAGATTTTTTCAGAAGGGCATCCTGTGAAGTTGAGAGAGTGTGGCCTGCCCAATGGGAATTTGAACCCCAGTCTTTTGGACTCAATCCAATACTCTAAGTGTAACGGTACACTGGCTCTCTCTTCTGGTCTACAAATCATAGAATCTGGCAGAAATTTTGGGAGTTACAGTCCAAAAAATCAACTTTCACAAGCGTTGTTATAATCCTGACATATGCATCCTTTTTCTTTCTCTAAAAACTGCTTTGGAAATTTGTTCTGTAAAGCAGGATTCAATATATCAAACAAATAAAGCATTTGTGGTTGCAATACATTTCTCTGCAGTTTTAAAATTTCAACTTGATCCACTTTTTATGTGGAGGGAGGTACAAAATGAGGCCCTTCCTTCCTTCCAGCTGCAAAAATATTGGAGACTACACATAAAACTCCTTCTAAATTTCTAGCTAGACACAGAATTATTTGCAAGAGTATTCAAAAACATTAATTATCTGTACAAACAACAATAACAGATACCTAGTGTCAAATATAACAATTCCTCTCCCCCATAGCTTGCAATGGTGCTTAAATAGAAAAACTATTAGATTATGCTGTATGTAAGATGGATCAAAATAGTTCTCATATCTTTGCAGCCTCCTTAATTGTTGTCCTTAGAAGAAAAACCTGAACAGTGGTGAGATTAGCTTTCTCTGAGGCTTGCCAGACACTATTGTTAAGTCCACTGATAGCAGTGTGTCTGCTTCTCTGTCTCCTCCAGCACATGCTACCGCCATCCTTTGTTATTTCCCATTCCTGTTTGAAAAAGCCATTCTTGGCTCAAATCTGAATCTGGAAACACTTATAGTTAGGAGTGAAATGAAATCGAAAATCAAACTCTCCTCAGGAGACTGAATTGGAGGGTATATACTGAAATAAGGGCTCCAATTTCCATGTCAAAATATGAATACAGGTTTTCAGAATGAGAGTTAAACTATATCTTCAGATGGGGATTTAGCTTTATCTCTGTTCAGATTGGAACCTAAAAGGCAAAACTATCATTTACTTGAATGGATTCTATGGATCAAATATTCTGGTACAACTCCCAAATTAGTACATTTTCTATCATCCTATTCATCTCAATTTTTAAAGTAGAGAAAGTTAGAATCTACAGGGTCAGAACTACAGCAAGTTAACTGTGATTTTCCTTGATTATACCATTCATGAATTGCAATAATATGCAACTGGAGCCCCTGGTGGCACAGTGCGTCAAAACCCTTGTGCCAGCAGAACTGCTGACGAACAGGTTGGCGATTCAAATCCAGGGAAAGTGGGTGAGCTCCCTCTGACAGCTCCAGCTCCCCATGCAGGGACATGAGAGAAGCCTCCCACAAAGATGGTAAAACATCAAAACATCTGGGCATCCCCTGGGCAATGCCCTTGCAGACAGCCAATTCTCTCTCATCAGAAGTGACTTGCAGTTTCTCAAATCTCTCCTGACACAAAAAAAATGCAACTGCCCCCTATTGAAAAACAAGTTACAGGATAGAACCACCTGTTTATTTTCCAAAATAATCTGAGCAATACTTGATCTTCTAATTCAAATTTATTTATTTAAAACAATTGTACCTGGCTTTTACATTGCAATTAAAACACAACCCCAACTTAAAAAAAAATACAGTAGAGTCTCACTTATCCAACGTAAACGGGCCGGCAGAACGTTGCATAAGCGAATATATTGGATAATAAGGAGGGATTAAGGAAAAGCCTATTAAACATCAAATTAAGTTATGATTTTAGAAATTAAGCACCAAAACATCATGTTATACAACAAATTTGACAGAAGAAGTACTTCAATACATTGTAATGCTATGTAGTAATTACTGTATTTACGAATTTAGCACCAAAGTATCACGATGTATTGAAAACATTGACTACAAAAATGCGTTGGATCATCCAGAACGTTGGATAAGCGAGTGTTGGATAAGTGAGACTCTACTGTAATAGAGTTGAAACCATCTATCAAAGGCTATTCAGAGCATAAGTATTTTAGCAGTGGTCCCATAAACAGATTCTGCAGCAGGACCATCTCTCTTGGCCGTGTCATTGCTTGCTACACTGCCTCATCATAGTAGAGTGCTTAAAAAAAAACCCTGAGCAATAGCGCAGATAAATGATTGTATAAAGTTTTAAATAAACATACATTTATGCTATGTTGTTTTGTCAGAATGATTTATAGTCATTTTCTTCTTCCAGTTCTGAGTTCTGGACATAAAAGACATAAGGCTCTCTGCTGTTTATCCGAGCTAAATCCTCTGTTTGTTCTGTAAAAGCGTTTTCGATTTGATAATATATTGCAGGCTTTCATTTCAGGTTTAGCCCCTTGAGACTGGTGGAATTAGATACATTAACTGGCAAAGATAACACACAAAAACTGTAGCTTAATAGCAATGACAATAGTTGCTCTCAGAAAAAAATTAGAATAAATATACCCCTTTAATAAAGTTATATTTATGAATTTTAACAAATAGATATGGACTATTTCGTATTTCCCAGCATTTATAATTGTTTTAAATGAGAAAAGTTAATTGACAATAGCTTTGGATTTTAACCTAGTTTTCACTGCAAATCAATACAGAACTATTCTGTTGTGGATCATCTTGCCAAGTTAGTATTATTCTGGCTTGACTGTGTTCTGAATAGTGGTGTCATTAGGGTTGGTGTCACCCAACAACCTCCTCCCCAACCAGACCAGACCACAATAGTGTAGTAAAATGCCAGAAAACCAGTGACTATAACCTCATGCACCACCCAGCAGCTATGGACACAACAGCAAGGCTTTGTGGAGCATGAAGACGAAATCACATGATTAGAATTGCAATTATCATTGTAATTACGTAATAATGACAGCCCTGACTTGAGCACTAGCACATTAGAAGATTCAAAAAGCTGATCAGCACAGTGTTTTAATCTGTAGGTATAGTCCGTGTAAATTGGCCATAAGTAAAATATGTTCGTGGTTATATCGAACTACAGAGACATTTCTATAAAAATAATACATTTCTGCTGAAACACTAAACAAAATGATGGAGTCATTTTAATGGCATGCCTTTGACTGTGTCATTCAGTGTAGTTTGAATTTCTTGTGCCCATAGGGACACCACTGGTTGTACATGAAATGTTTGCCTTTTCTATCATGCAATTGACTCTGTGATCTGTTAGAACCTGAAAGGCCACTCAAAATGTTTATAATTGGTAAATTAATGTTACAATGGTTTCAGTGCAGTCTAGAACAAGGGGAAGCAATGATGCAAGAGGTGGAAGCCAATTTGTACACTGAGCACCTACCTAAACATCTGCACAGGTGCTCTTTGGCATGCCAAAACTAACCAGACATTATTTTCAGCTGTCATTTTGATAAGTTTTCAGTTATTTTTATTTATTTGGTGTTTTGGGGACTTCAGAAGGTCAGAGGAAGCAAGCCAATGTGGTCGGGACACATTTTGGGTGGTTTTGAGCAAAACATTGCCCCCAAATCAACCATTTTAAAAAGGAATATGGAGCTTTTAGGGCCATACGGGGTTCCAAGAGCCATATATAGTCCATGGGCAGGTATTCAATATAGCAAGCATTAAGACTGAAATCTATGAAGTCACTAAACCCAATGGATGATCCAACCCTAGAGCAGCCCAATTGTATCAGTTGGATTTACAAAGAGATCATTTCAACTTTCAGTGATTCTTTAGTCTACTTTAATTGGGACTACTATTCAGATTTAGGTCTCTCTTATGCAGTGCAGCTTCTTATGCCTTTCTAGATTGCCACCACAGCATGGATGATTTAGCCTTTGCCATACATTACTTTCCTAAGGAGAATCAGTCCTTAACCTTGGTATTTGTTCCAAATGAATATACAGTAGAGTCCCACTAATCCGAGTTCCGCTAATCTGACACTCCGTATTATCCGAGGCAAAGGAGTAAGCGAGCAAGTGAAGGAGGGCGGAAAAGGCCCTCTCTCTCTCTCTCTCTCTCTCTCTCTCACTCACTCACTCACCCCACCAGGTCCTGGTGCTGCCATCGCTGCTGCTAGGACCCGGCCTGGTATGTGAGCGAGGGAGGGAGGGTGGGTGAAAAAGCACCCACCCTGTTATCTGTCAGTTTCACTTATCCATCATTCTGCCCACCAGTTTATCTGAGCACAACTTACATCTTTAAGTCTAGTGTTTCCCCTATAAACTTTCCAGGATTTTTTAGTTTTTTATTCTTTTCTTTTTGAACAGTCAACCCGTAGTACTCATGGGTCCTGTATCCATGGATTCAACCATCTATGGACTGAAAATATTCCAAAAAATAATAATCACAAAAAATTGTGTCATTTTATATCCAAAATACCATTTTAATACTCTACTGTATATAATGGGACTTGAACTTCCACAAATTTTGGTCTCTACAGGTGGTCCTGGAACCAAAACCCAAAGGTTTGCTGTACTTTACTACCCACATGGTGTTATATTCCCATCCCAATTAATCAAAAGAGGTGGAATTAAATCTATTCCCTAAACTTCATGAACAGTAGAGGAAAGTAGTTATTTGCTTGCTATATATATATATATATATATATATATATATATATATATATATATATATATATAAGGTGAGAATGAAAAAAAGTCAATCATGAAATTAGGATTTGAGACAGTATTGCAATTAATATGACTCACTGGACTCGTAAAGTGCCTCGTGGTAGCTCTAAATGCTATCATATCTGGGTAGATTACTGTTGGATGATGAGTAACGTTTGTTTGATAAGCCCTTTAGATCTAGATGAAAAGCTCGATTTCACTTGTGACCTCTGTATACTTATCTAGTAATGATTATTCAAAGATTTTTTAAAAATCAGAATGGAAAACATGAACATTATTTCTTTTCACAAAATGCCATAATAGAGTAAACTGAAAAATAGAGATGGTGCCGACATTTTTTAAAACAAATGATATGAATGTTCTTTAATTTGGAAAATGTCAGCAGAAATGACGTTGTTGTTGTTGTTGTTGTTGTTGCTGTTGCTGTTGTTGTTGTTGTTATATTTTGGTACATGCCACTATAGGTGATCACCCGTGGTTAGTATGATTGTCTTTGAAGGGTAGCATCTTGCTATTGGGTCCGTAAGTGACTGTGAAGACCTGTTCTGGATCCACATGGTCTTTCACAGTGAGGACATAGATTTTCAAATGGAAGGCAGTCCCGACAAGGATTTGCCTGACATGCCTTCCTCTTGACACGTTTCTCCCCTTTGCCCTCCTTGCGTGCCTCTTCAAAATCCATAGCACTGTTGGTAAAAGCTGACCTCCAGTTAGAGCACCCGAGGAACAGGGCTTCCCAGTTCTCTGTTTGTTCTGCATTTTAAGGCTAGCTTTAAGTCTATCTTTAAATCTTTTTTGCTGTCTAGCCATATTTTATTTTCCATTCTTAAACTGAGAATAAAGTAGCTGCTTTGGGAGACAGTGATTGGGCGTTTGGACAATGTGGCCAGTCCAGTGAAGTTGATGATGGGGAATCATCACTTCAGTGTTGCTGATCCCAGAGCCAGTTTTTTACTTTCCTTCAGAAGACTAGGAAGGAGGGGGCAGGTCTAATGTGACAGCTGAGAGGCCACCACCGAGAAGGTCCTGTCTCTTGTCCCTGTCAATCGCCCCTGTGAAGGAGGCAGGACCAAGAGCAGGGCCTCCCCAGACAATCTTAATCTCTGAGGTGGTTTATAGGGGAAGATACGTTCGGACAAGTAATCTGGGCTGGAACCATTTAGGGGTTTATAGACTAAAGCCTGCACTTTGAATTGTGCTCGGTAGCAAACTGGAAGCCAGTGGAGCTAGTTCAACAGGGGAGCTGTTTGCTCCCTGTACACCACTTTGGTGAGCAACTTGGCTGCTGTTCATTGGACTATTTGAAGCTTCTGAACAGTCTTCAAAGGCAGCCCCATGTAGAGCATGTTGCAGTAATCTATTTCGGATTTCACAAGAGCATGGTCCACTGTGGCCAAGTCAGACTTGCAAGATTTTTCAAAGGGAATACTAATGGAATCTTTCCAGAAGTCGAGAGTGAGATTTGTAGATGAACCATGTTTTGCAGATGTACCTTAGAGTTCGAAGTGAATGCCATTACATGCCACATTCTCCCAGCTTCAGAGGAAAGCAAGTCCACTCTGAATTAATCTTGCCAGGAAAATCACATGCAAGGTCACCGTAGGGTCACAGTAAGTCAGAAGCAACATTAAGGCACCCAATAATATTTTTAGCTAACACAGTCTTTCAATCAATAAAATGGGATTAGTGCAAATGCAATTTTATATGTTGGTTTTAGAACTACAACAAATAATATCAGTGATAGACATGAGCAAGGCAGAAAAGTGAATTAATGCATGAATTAATGCATCACTAATGAATTAGTGATATCTTGGTTCCGAGATATCACTATACTATACACCAGTATAATTCTTCTTGTATAAATATATTTCTTAATTTAAAATGAAATTCTATTGTAAATTTATAACAAAATTATAGACAACTACCCAAAAACACAAGAAATAAACAATACATACAAAAAGATACCTAAACAACATATAATAAGACTGCCAATATTTTTCTTTGTTGCAATAAACCCATTTATATAATTCACTCCACTACTTTTTGCTACTTTTATGTCCACCACATGTGATAAAATTACCCACAGCCTCACATCAGCCTGCCACAGATGTGGGTGAAACGTCATGAGAAAATGCTTCTGGAACATGGCCATACAGCCCGGATAACTCACAACAACCATGAGTAACATTTCTTCCTAAGCAGCAACTAACCCAGGCCATAATCAAGACACTTTTATAATTACTTCTCCTATCAACTAAAAAGGCCTTTTTTGGGCCAAGAATTAGTTGAGAGGCAGGAGAACATAGGCTTCTGAGATAAGAATAGGATGCTGATTAACATTTTTGGTAATGCACTGTGCTGCTGCTCAGTCGCATAGTTGTATCTGACTCTTTGTGACCTCATGGACCAGTCCATGTAAGAAGATCCCTTTTCACTGGGCTTATTTTCTCCATTTATTGTTTATTCTAACTTCTAGATACATCAATATAATGTATGGCCTTACAATCAGAGAAGATGTGGACCAGGAGCTTCTATGTACAGATTTTACTAAAATTAACAGATTGTGCACTGAAGAGATTATGATGAATATGCAGCCTCTACTTTAACCAGATGAACAAAAACTGGGGAGGGAGGGGTCATCCCCCCATTATGGATTTCAAGTAAACAGACATAGTATTCTGATCTCTTCCCTTTGAGTACACAATTAGATATCATTTATATTTATCAAGCTGAACAGTAATTTTGAGAAGTATGCAATGTTAATGTAAAATAATTTTAAGCATGTAGGGTAGAAAAACACTTTTGGGGTGGGGCAACCACTTGATAGTTTAGTCAAGGAAAATATTCCCCACCCAAATAGAAAAACCCGATCTGCAATTCTCAGTGCTAAAAGCTACAATACCAGCATAAGCAAAGCAGAAAGTTCAGTATTAACTATTGAAACCAGAGACAACTCAGTAATGTTTAATGATTGGTCCTTCCACAGGCTTCCCATGGATGAACTGGCTGTGAGCAGGTTGTTGGATTAGATAGGTCTTTGATCTTGTCTTGTATTCTTATGCCCAGATACTATGATGCTGCACAAAAGCATTCACAGCTTGGCCAAACATGCATTCCAACCAGCATTACACCCAACTTATATTCGATAAATACTACAAAGACAGACATTAACAAATGTTACATGATAGAGTCTCTATAAGAAGCACTGACATGAAAACAGAAAAGAAAACATGGGATATTACTCAGCCCAACTTGACATACAATTTCATGACAACCAAATCATTAAAGTATTTCTGAAGATCAAAGAACCAGTTTGAAATCCTTACCCTTAAGCCCACCTTTTGCTCTAGTACACTAATATCTGTTGGTCTATCAATTATCCATTTATCCATCCAGTTATCTATTCACTGGGAGTATGCTTTCAACCTCTTATTTTACCAATATTTTTAATCTTGTATACAATACAGTATGAATTTTCCTCACTCCTCCATGGCATTAAAGGCTACTCTACTGACCTTACAGTCTTCCATCAACTCTGAATGATTTTGTAATTTAAAGTTGAACATACCATCTCTGCTTTGTAGAAGCCAACAATGCATTTTGATGTATGTCTACTCAGTTGAAAGCATACTCCCAGCTATATTGATGTAGTTCCTGTGCCAGCGCTCGGAATCAGTTTCTGAAAGATGGAGGAGTTTGTGAAAAACTTGGTGGACATGCATGGCCAGAGGGAAAATGTCGTCTTTTCTGGAATCGAACATTTTGTGTTTGTTGTGTGCCTTCAAGTTGTTTCCAACTTATGGCAACCCCAAATGGAACCCATCATGGGATTCTGGGGCTCAGAATGTGTGGCCTGCTCAAGATCATCCAACAGGTTTCCATGGCCAAACGGGGAATCAAACCCTGGTTTCCAGAATTATAATACAATGCCCAAACTATTATACTACACTGGTTCTCAATAGAGTATGGAAATGCAATTTGAATTAGTGATGTCATTCCTTAGCATCATATGAAAATATTAGAGTGGAAGACAGAAATGAAATGAAACCACTATTACATGGTGCTGTTAAATACACAAGGCTCTTCTTACATGTCTAGGTTTTTTTAAAAAAAATGGGGGACAGTACACATTATTCTAGAGTGATATCACTATTTTAAATAACTCGGAAGAAAAACAGATTTGAGTACTTTTCTCCATTTTGTATGCTGGATGAATAATAGTTGAAAACTCACCACAATGGAGGTTTTACACACACACACAAACAAAATGTGCTGGGCTCAAATACTAGACACACATCAAATCACCACATAGATGAGACATAGGCCAAAACACTGTTTGCTATTAGAAACGAGGCCACATTAATATAGGTACTTCAAATGAAAAAGAAAATATTTATATATACATTAGCGGGTACAACTTTTCCAAAAATGTTATTTATGGGTGCTTTTTTTAGTACTTTATCATGATGAATGACAGATTTCTTTTTAAAAGACTAATAGCAAACACTTCTATATTAGTTGGAATTCAATTACTCTATCCTCAAGCCTCTGTAGAATTACTATACATTTATACATCATAAAGACAGTAAATTATTTTTCTATAAATTAGTCTTTCAGAATTGATTTCTCTTTTTGTTCTGGATGCCAAATTTCTGACCACCTCTCTACTACAGAGAGTTCATATCTGGAGAGCCAACATCTGTAAAAACATTTCTAATGAAAACACTAATACAGTCCTCTGGAGAAGCAAATGAAATGAGATCGAAGTATATGGCTGCTGTCATTCACTAGTTTTCTTTCCTTTAACACAATGGTAGAAATGGGCTTCCCATTCAACACCAAAGACAGGCTATGATTATTTAGGAACTGCGGTAGCAAAATTAAATAAAGTGTTGATTGTCTATTCTGATGACCTGAAGTAATATTTACCTCTTTAAACTGGGGCTTTGTCTTGGTCATTGTACAATAACATTGGATTCTCTGGTATTTGTCAAATACTAATATTGAAATAGACATTCTAAAAATAGCATGCCTAAAGAGAATATCAAAGTGACTTAGAATGTGTCTACAGATGAAATATATATATACAGCTAGCTTTCATTTAACAATGTACATTTCAACTCTAATGAACCTTTTGCAGACATTTTTGAGTAGCATAGGTTTATTTATTTTGTAGGGTGTCTCTTGGTGTCTGGAACGGTAAAGTTGCCATAAATGGCAAGTGTAAAAACAAATACTATAGCCAGATATTGCTAGATATGGTCTTATTATACGAATTCTATTTTTTTTAGTACACCAACCCCACTATTGTATATATTGGGTGCCATCAATGCGTTCTAATGACTTTTGCAAAATAAGACCCTCCATTTCCTTACTCTTCCTTATACATTCCCAAAATGTCTGTATTAGAAATCTGTTCTGCCAGTTGTGTTCACTTGCGTATTAGATACAAACTGTTATACCAACATTCTCAACAATCCTACTTGTTCAAATTTATGAAGTATTTAAAGATTTATTTGTCTTGTTTGATGCTGAGGATATGTAAAAACAGAGTGAGCTAAACTATGTCCTGACTCTTAAGTTCAGAATCGTGCCCCAATTATTTGAATAGGAACATGTCTGTCTAGATTGTGCTTTTCTTCTCCAAAGTTTTACCTCTGAAGAGATCAAAAGCAAAGCTTGGTTGGATATAGTCCTTCCAATCTTCTCCGCGTTTGCCTCGCTGTAGGGTGTCTAAACCAAGGAAATGTCTAAACTGGTTTCCAGTGAAGGACAGAAGAAAAATGGAAGGGGAAAGCATGAGTCAGTGAGAAACCACAGTCTGTCTGCAATTTCTCTGCAGGGAAAATATTGGGAATGGGAAGAGTTTGCAACATATAAACAGAAACTGCCCATAAGGCTTAAAACCTAAATGGAAAACCAAAGCAAAACACAACATCACAAATTTCAAACCTACCAAAATAATATTTTTTTTCTTTATAGAACCCCCAACTTCTTCCTAGCTCATGAATCCAAATTCCAACCCATGTTCTTTTCTTTACGTCTTCATCTTTTTTTTTCTGTCAAAGCATTAAAGATAATATATCTCTAAGATGATGTCAGAAAAGGTTTCAGAAGAAAAACAGAGATGTTACTAAAGCAAAATTTAAACCTAAGGCAGAACAATATTCTGACTTGCATCTTCCCAAAATCGTTACAAACACAATTAGGAAGACCAAAAAGTTTTATTGAGGAACAATTTCTAAGTCAAGTTCTTTAGAATAAGGGTTGCTTCAACTCTATTGCTTCGACTTATACATTTGTCTCAATATTTGTCTTCATAGACATCTTGAATTTTAATATTCAAAGCTTCTGCTCAATTTTGACAGTATGCCTTGCTTATTTGGTCAAAAATCAAGAGGGAGACTTCCCACCTTCTTCTGTTACACTGATTGGCATTATTAGAATGGACTGCACT
This sequence comes from Anolis carolinensis, assembly GCF_035594765.1. Lineage (NCBI taxonomy): Eukaryota > Metazoa > Chordata > Lepidosauria > Squamata > Anolidae > Anolis > Anolis carolinensis. Next base: position 262,218,094 of record NC_085842.1, on the reverse strand, counting down.
GGATCATCTCTAGGAAATCCTTGTTTAGAACTGCAAGTGTATCTTTGGATCCTAGATCTGTTTGGCAGATACAAAAATAGTTTTTTCCAGATTTAACATAGCATATCCTGTATAAGACCATCTGTAACTTAAGATCTTTGTATTTTAATTGTAATGATGGTTGTGTGCATATATGCAAAGCAGGGTATAATTTGATTTTAAACACAAAAGGGATAATCTAAACCTTTAACTAACTCCATTTGGTTAATGTTCACCAAAGCTTACAAATTACTTTGGACTTTAAAAACAGCTTTTATTTAATGTTAAGGCCCCCTCTAGTGTTTAAAATACTACTTTTAACATAAGCACACATTTTTGCTCTATGGAAACATATTACTATATTAAAACATATATAAAAATAATATGATTGAGCATTTCCTTTCATCATATACAAGTAAACACAATGTCTTAATATGTCTTTTAATACGATTTCATCATTCTGAGGATGGCAAATGTGTATTAACAGCAATAGTGTATTTTACATGTGAATTGTTTCATACTATAAATGGTCAAATAAAAATAAGCTATATAAAGAGCAATGCTTCCCCATTTGAGATTTATTTAAATAAAAAAAATCTCAGTGAATGTTCATTATGTTATTTACATTAACTATACCAATAAAAAATTAAGCATTATTTGTGGCCTTCTTCGTAATTTTAAAATAAGTTTGTATTAGGGAAAAGGCCACAAATAGTACAAAAAATATGTAGTCTCTAACAAGGAAGTTGGGGGCCCCTGGTGGCACAGTGTGTTAAAGCGCTGAGCTGCTGAACTTGCGGACCGAAAGGTCCCAGGTTCAAATCCCGGGAGTGGAATGAGCACCCGCTGTTAGCCCCAGCTCCTGCCAACCTAGCAGTTCGAAAACATGCAAATGTGAGTAGATCAATAGGTACTGCTCCGGCAGGAAGGTAACGGCGCTCCATGCAGTCATGCCGGCCACATGACCTTGGAGGTGTCTATGGACAACGGCGGCTCTTCGGCTTAGAAATGGAGATGAGCACCAACCCCCAGAGTCGGTCACGACTGGACTTAACATCAGGGGAAACCTTTACCTTTAACAAGGCCGCTCCGAGCCCTAGGGGAGTGGCGGCATATAAGTTTGAAAAATAAATAAATAAATAAATAAATAAACAAGGAAGTTAACAGTTATTATGTGTAGAAAATGTTCAAACAGAATATTTTCTTAATTTGGCTTTGTTTCACAATACTAAACTAAAACGTAATAATACTATGTGGAAGACTGAGCGATATTGACTGTATAAGATGTAATTGTTTTCAACAAGTACCATTCTTCTGCAAAAAATAACTTTCCTCACATACTGTATTTAAATGGGCCATAGGAATGAATATTGTGTTTAAAGTCATGACTTCTGATTTACTTCCTCAAGTCTTATTGACCTTAGTTACTTTCATCACAAGGCAATCAACACAAGGCAAAACTTAACAGTCTCAGCATTTTTAAAGATTCTGTGCTAAATCCAGTTAGAGTCAGCTAGAGTAGACCCACTGTATATGTGCAACATGTTCACATTTATGTAAATTCCACTGATGTCCATTCCAGCTGGGATTAACTTTAATATAGGGATTTAGCCTTTTTTATACCATGAAAATCATTCTGTAGGGATCAGATTATTTGTCTACTTCTAGAAGCAGCAAACCTACTATCAATCAATTTCTTATAGCATGAACATAGATGCAGTAAAGGAAGTCATCGACATTGATCACAGCCACAGAAGTCTGAATCCAGGTGAAATTGTATACATCAAGGTACTATTTGTGACCAATAATCCACAGGTAATATTAAATATTGTTCCTATTAATAGATGGAGATACACATTCCTATTTACAATACAGAAGAGATCTCATATAATATTTTATATTATTCTATCTTGATTTAATCCTGTTTCAGATTTGAAGATAGGAGAAAGTTTATTTGATAGATGTAAAGTATGTTTCTTTACATCATCCTTTAGGTACCTTTTAAAATTCAAAAGCCTATCAAAAATAGTCATGGGCCCTGTTACCATCCCATCGTTTAGTTCGTGTTTTCGTACCGTTTTATTCATTCAGAATGCAGGAAAAGGTACATCCCCCTTTGGTACAGAAATATCAGTGAAATGAAAGTGAGAACGGTAGCCATTTTGTTGGCTGATTTTTGGCGCTCCTGGCTGTAGGTCCTGGCAGGGTCTACAGCCCCTGGCAGAGCCTACATCTGAGTGCTGAGCGCCTCTTACTCAGTATGCTCGGTTGTAGGTCCTGGCAGGGCCTACAGCTGAGTGCTGCATGCCTCTTACTCAGCGCACTCGGATGTATGCCCTGCCAGGACCTATAGCCAAGCACCTAGCGCCTCTTCTTCAGCACTCAGCGTGCTCGTATGTAGTCCCTGGCAGGGCCTACAGCCGAGTGCCTCTTACTTGATGCTCAATTGTAGGCCCTGTTACGCACTGGTGTTTTGCTGCCAATGGGCTGAAATTATTTTTTTTTTGGACCTTGGACAGAAAAGCTCATTCGGAAAGGTGCCCATTTTCGGAAGAGGTGCTCTAAAACTAAAATGGAGCTTTACAAATGAAACAAACAGGAACAAATAGTGATTCTGTAGAAATTTACAAGACTAATCAAGGATGACTTATTATATTTGTGTACGACAATATCCAGATCTATAGGTATAGAACAAGTATTGGCAAATTTTGGCCCTCCACGTGTTTTGGACTACAACTCCCACAATACCGGCTGTTAGGAATTGTGGGAGTTGGTCCAAAACACCTGGAGGGCCAAAGCTTGCCCATACCTGGTACAGAATCTCTAGGTAGGAATATTTAGGCATTAAAATACCCAAATCGCAGCAGGATTTCTACTAGATGGGATCAATCCCATCTAGAACAGACCCACTGAAATCAATGGGATATGATTTAGTCATGAGTAACAAGTAGGGTTAACATTTGATTTCAGCATGGAAATAATAATGACATGGAAAAAAATGTTATGTATCAAGTGGTTATGGGATTATAGTATCTGTTAACCAGATCTATTGTTCTTTAATTGTGGGGTTTGTTTAGACAATTCAGTGACGTGAGTGTATGCTTAAAAAGCTGTGCATATTCTGCTAAACATTGCTGTGATTATTATTCCATCTATCCCTGTACTTGGCCCATTAAAAGGAACAAAAGGAAAGGACTTGTTCTGCTTAGTCTGATCCAGATGTGGACATTTCAAGCAGACTCATTGACAAAGATGTAACACCAACTGATTTCAGCTGTTGTTGCTGTTTGCCTTCAAGTCGTTTCCAACTTATCATGGGGTATTCTTGGCAAGATCTATTCAGAGACGGTTTAACTTTGCCTTCCTCTGAGGTTGAGCGTGACTTGATCAAGGTCGCCCCATGAGTTTCCATGGCTGAGTGAGGGTTGAACTCCTTTTCTCGAATCACAGTCCAATACTCAAACCATTGCACCATGCTGGTTCTCATTGACTTGAATTAGCTCTAAGAATGAACAAACATGAATCTAACCCAATTTCATTTTAAAAAGATTTTGTTTCAGAAGAAACCAAGGAAGAGTCTCATCAAACAATTTCTGGTAAAATAATTTAGCCATCTGAATAGCAATAATAGTAGTTTAAATCAATCTGTAATTGGGTGAATATTTTCAGTGACAATGAAGTACAATGGAGGTTCAATTTTTTTCAAAAAAGGACAATAACTGTTTTAGAGCAATTTTATTGATATGCTATTTTGATACAAATGTATAAAACAAGCAGGGTGGAAATAATAAGAAAACAAGAAATCAAAACCTGAATAAAATGTAAAACTTAAATTTAGAAGACTTCTATAAATAAAATAAGCTCCATCAATAGGACGGTGATAGGATGTAGAGTAGCCAACCTTCTACAAAAAATAAATAGTATTTACAAACTTTTAAAATAATCTTTAAAAATTGAGTCTGTGCTTCTCTTCAAGAAAAAAAATTGCATTTATGGTGTAGTAAATCTTGGAGAGACAAAAGCAGTCTGTTTGTACAAGTCCTCTAGAATCCAACAAAATGTAATTATTTGACAAAAGCGTAGTTCAGAGCGTTCTGCTACTTGCTTCTGCTTCTTTTGGCAAGGACTTCACTGATTTGGCGATCAAGCTCACTCACAATGTGGTCTTCATGATTATACACACCAGTTCTTAATAAAGTATCTCTCTCCTCTATTAGTCGAGCCAGGTAGTCGTCTAAGCTCTCATCTGCTTGCCGAATGTGAGAATTTTGTAGTTGTACCCCCAAAACATCTTGAGAATTTTGGGACTGTTTTTCTTCTTGTTTCAACCTAAAAAGAATGAAAATTTCACTGAAATTAACAGACTCAAAAGCATAACTGAAAGGGAACAAGACACTATTATTCAGTATTATAGGCTTTAGCACTTAGTTTATTGCATATCTATTGCTGGAAGACAATGTATTTGATTAAGTGTCTATGAGACTTAAATGATTTCCAAGAAGAATTAAACTATTTCAACACATATGGAAAAAATAAGCCCAAAAGACACTGGAAATATTGAGCCATTTAAACATAAAGTGTTATATTCACTAGAAATGTGAAAAAAGGAGCTATTAATGTGTCTTTCTATGTAGCAAACAGGTTTGCTTAGATTCTAAATATCGTTTTCTGTCTCCCAAGCCTTGGAACAAAAGGTAAAAAAGGCTTCCTGTAATATAGCTGCAGTCAAGATAAAAAAAAACTGGGTCTGGTGGCCTTTGGCATAGATTTCCTATAATACAAGAGTGTTACATTTTATAAATGGGCAAATATTACCTAAGGGACAGAAAGCTGTGTTCCTTTACTGGAGTGACAGCCAATTAAATTTGACTTTGCCGAACTTTCACCTATTCAGCAGAAGAAGTAAAAATCCAACAAATGATACAATACCTGTTCAGTTCATTTCTGATATCCTCTAGCTCCTGCCGTTGTGCTTTCCCCAGTTCTTTCTCCTCGGCTGCCAAGTACCGGAGCCTCATGTGCTCAAGCTCTTGCTGCTGCTTTTTAAGACGAGCAATAGCACTCTCTTGCTCACGCTAAGGAGAAGACAAGAAACTCCATTAAATCTCACAGTAATGTACACAAACTTTCCTTCACAGCTTTCCCAATTTAATAATGGACTCTAGAGTCCCCAGAGTCCCTCAACAGATGTTACAGTGGAGTAAAAATTCTGCAGAAAAACAGACAGCCATGGTGCAGATATTCCTTTGAAGTCAATTTATAATCAACACACACAAAAATAAAGTAAAACTGTATAAAAACATTATGCAGATATCAATGACATCATCTTTCCTGGAATACAGTAGACTTTTTGTATTAGAAGGAAAGCACGGGTGAGTCTTGCATCAATTCTAAACTTTTAGAATATCAAACAAAGCTTTCTGTGCAATCAAGAAATGAGAAATTTATTTTCTGAATGTGAGATTTTGCATCTATTCCAAATTACAATGATGAAAACACATGTTAAATCACCTATGATATAGATCTTTAGTAGGCCTAAAACATTGTTTTATGAAAGATGACTAAACCGTCTGGTGATACATGACATAAGGCAAATGCTGCATACTTATGATAGAAGTTATTGGCTGGTTTTCAAATTTTACTGGAAGATGTCTCTTACATGTTTGATAGGAATGCTGTATGATGAGTTGATTGAAAGTTTATAACAAAAACTAACTGTAAGTCAGGTTTTTGTTTCAAAACATATCTTTGCTTGGTAATGAGACTCTTTCAGATACTTCAGTGTCACAGAGTGCAGCATGGAATCCAGTATCCAGTGATTGTTTTAATCATAAATTATTCAGTAAAATTGTTAAGAAACCATGTTGTCTGAAGTCAGATGCTGAAAACGACACCTGCCAGCTTAATGTGCACACTTCCAAATATACTGGATCTACCTATGGCACCTTTTGTTCAGAACCTACCAACTGGCCTGATTATTTGAGGCAGAAATCCTGTTAGGGCAGAAGTGAAAGAGCATACAATTTGAAGGGCATCTCTGCAACATATAAAACGTTTTTTAATTGATCCTCTTATCCCACAATGGTAGAGAGTCTCGGTTACTTACGTTTCCTAAGTCTTTAACCAATTACATTAATCAAGAACAATTTAATCGGTTTAAGGGTTACTGGCATTTTAGCTAGAGCACCACAGATGGTAGTTTACAATGGTTTACTTCCATACATATTCACAAGTGTACACACACTCAGCTAGATCTAAGGATGCTTTGAAAGCAATGTTAATGACTCCCATTAATGCAATTACCTTGATTATGTTAACCACATATTGATAAGAAATATTTATCTACTGCTCTACTTTTCTACAAGCTTGTTATAACTTAATAGCACTTCAAGGGAGTCACTGCTGGTTCATAAAACCACAGAATGAAAGGAACCAAGGCTATCCACTCCAATCAGTGAGATCATCTAGTTTCTATGGAGAGCCATGAAATGCCCTTCACTAAGTATTTTGTTCTACTAACAAGCTAGTTGCAATTCACTGCCTTTTGTTTTTATTCCAAGATGCTTGAAACAGAATCTGCTTTCATTATCACCATTCTGACCAGTGAGGAGAAATATAAGTTGGGTGTAATGATACAACAAAACAAATTGCTAAC